>NW_024885517.1:0-41128 GCF_019232065.1 Centrocercus urophasianus
TCGCCTGGGGTTGTTGTGGCCGAAGTGCAGGACCCGGCATTTGGCCTTGTTGAAACTCATCCTATTGGCTTCAGCCCAGCTCTCCAGCCTGTCCAGATCCCTCTGTAGGGCCTCGCTACCCCCAGGCAGATCCACACTCCCAGCCAATTTGGTGTCATCTGCGGATTTACTGAGGGTGCACTCGATGCCCTCATCGAGGTCATCAACAAAGATATTGAAGAGGACAGGCCCCAGCACCGACCCCTGGGGAACACCACTCACGACCGGTCGCCAGCTGGATTTGACTCCATTCACCACCACTCTCTGTGCCCGGCCCTCCAGCCAGCTCCTTACCCAGCCAAGAGTGTATCCATCCAAGCCTCTGGCTGCCAGCTTCTGCAAGAGAATGCTGTGGGAGACAGTGTCAAAGGCTTTGCTGAAGTCTAGGTAGACCACATCAACAGCCTTTCCCTCATCCACCAGATTCCACATCATAACATCATGTGGGGCACTGGGACTTTAACTGTTAATGCTCAAGTCCAAGGTACCTGCCCAGAAGAGAAGAAGAACTACATTCCCCAGGGGACCTTGCGGTCAGGGAGAGGAGGTTTAACTCCTGGCAAGGTCACCTGATGTGCTCTTTCTCACCTGCCCTTCGTCGTGGTCGCTGCTCCCGTCTCCCTGCTGCTCAGCTGGACGGCGCATCTCACCTCAGCATTGTGGTAAGGCCTATCCACCTTTCGGACATTCTCTCTCTCTCATTATATTTGATTTATTAGCTTAAATTCTGATTATATTGTATTATAGTGTGTTATCTTGCATTCCGATAATATACTTAGTAAATTAGTTTGTTTCTCCTCAGATCGGTGCAGCTGTTTTTAATTGTTTTGGGGTCCCGTTTCCTTTTTTGCGGAGGCGCGGATCTGTGGATCCCTCCGCCCCGCTCGTCACGGAACCGGGCCGAACCAGCCCGTAAACCGTTGACATAGAGGAAGGAAGAGTACTGGAGATCTTCCTGATAGTAGGGAACGGTAACAGAGGCCCAGAATGGGTACCCCTCAATCGGAAAGGCATCACCAACCTGATAGATTGTGTGGAGAAATGGGAATTGACATCACTCCTCACTTTAAATGCATTAGAAGTCCTGACAGCATCAGGCCTTCTCTTTCCTCATGATGTAACAAATCTGATGTGCATGGTGCTTAAGCCATTGCAGTATACATTGTGGGCATCAGAATGGGTTCCCTTCATGGACAGGTGGCCAGATTGAGGCCTGGAGAACAAGCAACAAGCAATTCCATACAGCTGGTTTGTGAGAGCAATGCTCTCAAGGCTTGAGGCATCTGCCTTGATATTGAAAAAATGTTTGTCATTTTTGAGGTACATTCCAACAGGTACCTTAGACAATGTTGGTATATATTGGGAAAGGTTATGTTTGTATAAGGATCTCTGTAATTTCATATTCATAGATAGTGCCACTAGAGCTATCAGCAATCACTCTAATCTCTAATCTCTCTGTCTATAACTTTACCAGTATCATATGATGTGGCTTTAATTATTAAGTGTCGGTGACATCACATCAGTTATTGCAGACTAACGTTTCATCTATTAAGCTGGCTTGCGCATCATTCTTAGGCACGTCATACACATGGCTGCACCGACGGACATTTGGCACAACCAAAAGAACACGAAGAGATGTTTCCGGTATTCTGGGAACAGGTTTAGGGGTCTTGAACAGTATAGACGCTGAAATGTTCATGAATAAGTTAAGTACCGTTGCAAGTAATCTATATGCATTGCAACACCCTCTGCAATCTTCTCTGTCCGCTTTGGGGACAAGCCAGTGGCTTTTGTCAGATATATTACCGCAATGGGGGAGGACAGATGGGGAAGACCACCAGCTGATTGTGGACGCACTTTCAGCAGCTCAAGGTAACACAAGGTGATATGGCTGTAGATACCAGCAATCATTCAAATCTTTGTGTTTGTAACTTTATTAGTATTTTAGGATGTGATTTTAACTATACAGCTCCTGTTACATCGTACCAGCTACTACAGTCTAACTACTCTTAGATCCAAGACTTAGAGCCTGCACTAATCGGAATGAATCTTGCTTTGGTAAGGAAGCTTCTGCAATGTGATGATCTGCTAAAACGCATCAGAGACAATGAACAGAAAACTTTGATCACTGTTTACCACGACACGGAAGAGATACATCGTGTCCTAGAGAGAGTAAAGAAGGACGGAGAACACCACTGGTGGGAAGTGCTTTTTGGATGGTCTCTGATGCCTCGCGCTCTCACTACGTGAGAGCTCCCTGCGAACGGTGTACCCTCGACCTATCAAGCAGCTCGTACTCGTATGGTGTGGTCTTGAAAATGCTCTCTTTATTGAACAACATATCCCCTTTATATATCGTTGCTTAGCACTATAGGACCACCTATACGGGGTAGGTCCTCCTATCAGGTTACAGCACGTACTACCTTACTGTTTGATTTCGCAATCTCTACTACAATTTCGCCATCGATCTCTACTACATCTCCCCCTCCCTATGCTTAAGGCCCCATACTATATTGCAGCAACTACGGGTTGAGAAGACCCTATCTGTGTACACCCTGAAAGCCCTCACAGCGCCTATACATGCGATCATCCTCTCAAGTAAGCCTTGCCCCGTTACATCGCGATTCGCCAAGAAAACCCATCCTTCTACAACCTATCCTGCATCTTGCGATACTCCTCATGTTGCCTGAACATGCCTTCCAGCATTTGTTGCGCACAGTGCCGCAAGCACTGCAAGAAACACGGTATACAAAGCATAAGCAACACAACTACTGCTATATACCTGTGCATGCTACAATCAACATATGTTTTACCCATGGCCCAATGTTCCCAAAAATGTTCCACAACCAATCACCAAATGGGTCACTATCAACCCTGATCTTGTTCACATGCGTCTTCAGCCACTCCAGCTTCCTATGCATTGATTCACCATGGTCGCTCAGGTTGAAGCAACACATGCCTTCAAAGTCTTGACATCCGTGTCCCTGAGCCAATAGCAGAAAATCTATAGCAGCTCTATTTTGAAGCACAGCATGCCGTATTCCATCAACATCAAACAGCATATCTGACAGCAGGGAAGAGGTAACATTGGCCTGCTTGACAGACCAGCATGCGAGTCTCTCAATTTCCTTTAACGCCTGTGCAGCAGCTACTCCAGGGGCCAGGATGGATGCAAAGATTCTAGCCGTAACACTCCATAGCCGGACTTCATCTCCACAGTCCTCTGTCAAATGTGAGATAGATCTCTTCCTGCGGGCCCCTTTTGTGATGTTCTGCAACAGTTGTACAGCCTCTCTATGATGGGAAGTTAGCATCGTAAGCTTCCCGGTATAACACGGGCCCCCTATTGGGTTCCATGGAATACCCTGCCACGCTCTATCCCCACATATCAAGAACAGCCCAGGTGGAAGCGCCTTAGCTGTATCATTATTCCAGAGTAGTGGAGGGTCTAATGGATAAGGCCCCCAACAGCAGCCCACACCTGTTGTGCGCTTGCAAAGCACAGAGCCGTTGACCCCGCTCGTGAGGGTAAAGTTAAACCGAGTGTTATTTGCTATGAACTGAGAGCCCGCCCCACAGCTGGTGTTTGTAGCTGCATTTGTCTTTACTGGAGCATAGTAGCCGCAATATGGTCCCCAGTAATTGAAGTCCTGATGGTTAGGGGATACGAGTACAAAAGGGGCTGTTTTATTCTTCTTGCTATTCCAATATGGGTTCCTAGGACCAACGACCTGCAGCAGCACTTTTGATAGTGGCCCAGGCACATGCCAGGATCCCCACCCAATACAGGCAGCAGGGAAAGTCCAACTTCCATTATGCCATGACACATTGCCAATCATTATGGACCCGAGCAGCTGCAGCTCTGGCGGATCCCAAGACAGGGTGATATTGAGTGTCTTCAACAAGCACTTAGATTCCTCTGCCCAGTCCCTAACCTCCTGTTTTTGCATTGCCATAAAGGTCTTAGTGACCCTCCTCTCACAAGTGATCTGTCCCCCATATGCACCCCAATCCTGTGTCCGCCATCCCCCAGGCGTACCTATTAGGCAAGTGCAAAAAGGGGAAACGGCTGTTTGCAAACTGAGGCAGAAGTCTGTTTGGCCTGTTCTATTGGCCCATGTTACCCACAGGTTTTCAGGCTGCTGTATGAGGTGGGCGGTATCAACCATTCTGGGCCCTATTAACACAATCACAACACACCAACCATTAATTAAACACATTCCTCTCGTTGGCAGCAGAGGTTCCTTGTCCTAGGCTTTTCGCTCTTCAGGGTCGTCCGTAGCAGGTCACGGCCTCTGTTTCGGTCTTCCATTCATCAGGTCCTAAAATCAAGTTAATCTGGGTTCTTTTAACTTTCTGACCGGCACTAATGTCCGGTTTAATTTTCCTGGATAGCATCCACATAACTTCTCCAGTTTCTGCATTTTTAACGGCCGCATACCCTCTACCCCACACCATGATTGACCACCCCTTCTCCCATGTTCCTTTTTATTTGGACCAATGGTCCCTCTTCCAAAATCCGTGGTCTCCAGTGTTTCTGAAGTGGTGTTCTGACATTGTCTCCTCGTTCAAAGTTGTTTAAGGCATACAGAGCTCGAGCCAGTATCTCACCCTGATGTCCAACAGGAATCTTATTCCCATAACCTTCCCCCTCCCCAAGGGTATGTATCTTGTCCTTGAGGAGACGGTTAGCCCTCTCCAATATAGCCTGACCCTGTGAGTTCCCAGGGATTCCCGTGGAGTGAGAAATTCCCCAACGAGTCATCCATTCCTTAGTGGCTCGAGAAGTGAAACAAGAGCCATTGTCTGTCTTTATATGACGGGGCAACCCTAGCACTGCAAATGCGGTTACCCAATGGTGTTGAGCTGCTGAAGAGGTGGTTTTTGCATGTTGTGTGGCGACAATCATGGTAGAAGAGGTATCAACCGTTACAGCGAGCCATTGACGTGGGCTCATCCTCAGCTCCAACATGAAGTCCATCTGCCATATCGCACCAGGGGTCAAACCCTGAGGGTTAACCCCCGCACTTATGACCGGTGCCGAGTTACAGTGAGGGCATGCTTGGACAACTCCTCTGGCTTCAGATAGGGGAATGGAACCAGCCCGAGCCAGTGCCTGGGCACCAATATGCAGTGTAGTATGAAGGTCCCTTGCCTCACCGAGAGTATATACCTGAGCCCCAGCCACCCGGTCCGCAACGGCATTGCCTGTCATAAAGAACCCAGGCACATCTGAATGACTGCGGACATGGAGGACGGCAACCAGGGTGGACCGCTCAGCCAGGGCCTCTTCCAGGTGTATTGCTATCAACGTGCTCAGTTGCCCTTGCTTCCCTATTCGTAGTAAAAGTTTTGCAACAAAAGCAGAATCAGTGACCACATTACATGGGATATGAGGCCAAAGTAGCAGGGCCATGGCAACAGCCCGAGCCTCGAGCACCTGGACACTAACAGTGCTATCATGAATAACTCTTCTGCCAGCACCCATCATTGTCTCGCCAAACCGCAACCCCTTGACTCGTGGCTGCGGAGGCGTCCGTGAACACCGTCAGCCCCTCCAAGGGGGCAGACAGGACCCGGATCTTCAGGGAGATGTGCAGTGGCACAGCTAGTTCGAAAATAGGTAACGAGTCTGAATAAACCAACTGACCCCTGTAACCAAGAAGTGCCAGTAAAATGCCATCAGGCAGGGGTTGAACATCCCTGAATACAGTTGGCAAATAAACGACATCAAGATCGACCCCAAACACCCAGACTGCCACCAAGTGCACCTTCCGAAGCAAGCAGGCCAGAAGGTCGAGCCAAGGGAGAAAAGCCCTCGCAGGTTGGGCCGAGAATTGCCAGCAAAGCGGGCTGGGCTTGGCCCCGAAGTGTGACCTATGACCACTGCAGCCCCCTGTTGACAACAGGTAACAGCTCCCTCGAGAGGTAGAGCTGAGTCCCAACGGGCCAAATTATTATCTGTTGCAGTGCGGAGTATCTCCTGCCATGCACTGTCCATCTCCGGTGTCCAGGACCTAGGCTCCTTGGGGTCCCTGCCTTTCAACTGATCATAAAAGGGCTTCATTAAGCGGGGAGGAATTCCTAAGGCATTACGAACCCAATGAAGAGCGCCTACCAACTTCTGTACAACCCATAACGTGGCGATGGTAGGCACGATATGGAGGCCTTGGGGCACAATGGTGGTAGGCCTGAGGCGATACCCCAGAAACTCAATTCCAGGTCCTTGCTAAATTTTTTCCGCAGAGATCACAAAACCCACTGATGATAGGGCGGTGGATACCTTATTCCCAAGGTCCTGCAACCTTGCCTCATTGGGGGCTGCCAGTAACAGATCATCCATATAGTGCAATATCTTGCAGTCCGTCGTCTGGCACCGTACCGGTGCTATGAACCGCCCCACCACCAGCTGGCAAATAGTAGGTGAACATGCCATGCCTTGAGGAAGTACCCTCCATTGGTACCTGGCAGCCTGTTTTTGATTGTTCAGGGGGGGCACGGTAAAGGCGAAGGCCTCACGATCTTCCGCCGCCAAGGGGATAGAAAAGAAGCAGTCCTTGAGGTCGATAACCATCAATGGCCATCCTTGGGGGACCGTTGACAGCAGGGGTCCTCCCTGCTGTACAGGTCCGAAAGGGACCAATTGTGCATTAACCGCCCAAAGATCGTGCAATAGGCGGTAAGACCCCGACGATTTACGGATAACAAAAACCGGGGTATTCCATCTAGAGAGGGAGGGTTCTAGATGACTGTCATGGTTCTATGTTTTTGTTTTGTTTTTGATTTTGCTTTGGGTTTCAGTATTCCACACCAAAACATCATGTAGTGTACGGGGCATTAAAGTGTCACTGCCCCAATTCCAAGTTCCTATCCCTGTACATTACAGAAGTCACGGGATCTGGCCCTTCCGGGTGGGGGGGGCGCTCTCTTGCTGCCTTGCAGTGGGTGCTGGAGGGTGCTTTCCTAGCCGTTCCAAGCTTTTTCAGGTTTGAATCGTTTTCGGGAACTCTCTCTCTCTTATCTTGTCTGATTTATTAATCCCAATTTCAATTAAATTGTATATATTGTGTTATCTTGTATTCCGATATTATAGTAAAATAAGTTTTCCTCAATACATTGTTGCCGCTGTTCTGTTCCTCCCTTCCTTCCTTCCCATTTTTTGTGGGACTGGGGTGGGGGGGGAGGGCAGAGGCCTGTCGCCCCTGTCACGGACATAGATTGATCTGGTCAACTCCGTGACAGATTTTGGCGCCCAACGTGGGGCAACTGCTTTTTAGCTTTTAGAACGAATCTTTTTTTTCTCTCTGCTCTTAGAGAGCTTTGTTAGGGAGCATTATCAGTAGTTCAGGTTTCTGTGCTGGAAAACCTGACCTTGAAAGATTAGGCGTACTGCCAGCGTTCTGGGATATTTGTAAACTCTGAGCACTACTTAGTCTGAGTAGTGCCTTTTTTTCTTTTTTTTTTCCCTCCTCTTGTTAGCTTCAATTCATTAACCCTTTTTTAGCAAGCACCAGCGATGAATCCACTCGTTATCGTGGGGGTGCTGGGTAAAGGATTTAAAGCAATGGTGTTACTCACAACCTACTGGCCAATAATCCATCTCACACTTGTGTGTTGCGGAATTGCATCCGTATATAACTATCTAAGGGCACTGATGGAGACACCTATATTTTACCTATTTGCAATGTGGTATGATTTCAACTTTGACATCTATATCCCAGAAGGAATGGCTAATTTCACAAACAACTACATCCCAAATGGAATGGCTAATTTTACACGCAACTACATCCCAAATGGAATAGCTAATTTTACAAACAACACAATGTTCAGACCAGTCTCCGGGTTTTCTTCTCGGTTTGTCAAACGTTTTTTGAATCCTGAATTAATACCCACGTTGTTGTTCACGTCATCAATTTTCCTGAATGTATTCCTATGCATTCGTATTAAGGGAAAGGAGTCTCTTCCAAAACTAGAGAATGATGATTGGCAGGGAATATGGAGAGGTTTAGGAAAGGTCTTAGAAGCATGGGGACCCGCAGTGTCATGGGATTTTACTCTTGAACACCTGTTGGATCCTGAGAAACTAAGCCAGTATTTGAGTCAGGGACTATGCGGCTTACATAAATCTAAGGAGGTGCAACTTATTTGGGGTTTGGCTTGTGCTTACCGTGCTCTATATAATACCATTCTGGAGAGAGAGAGTTTCCGAGCTGAGGTTTAAGCCAAAGGGGAAAGTCTCCAAGTCAAATCTAATCAAAGGAGTCACCAGTAACAATACCAGTTGCTCCTGTGGAGGGCAAGAAATGGAAACGAGTGTCTTCGCGTCTTGAACGAAAAAGAGAAGAAGAGGAGGAGGAGGAGGTGGAGGAAGATCCAGGTGAGGGGCCCTCCTCAGAACCACCACCATCGCGAAAGGCAAAAGGGAAAACTAAGAGACGTGCAGAAGAGAGTGATGAAGAGGAAGTCTCCATTACTACTCGCCGGCCTCTAAAGATGACTGAAATCCAAGGTTCAAGAAAGGAGTTTACACGGTGCCCGAATGAAACTCTTGTTTCCTGATTGGTTCGTTGTTGGGACAGTGGGGCCCATAGCTTGTCTCTGGATGGTAATGAAGCTCGCCAACTAGGTGCCATTGCCAGAGATCCAGCTACTGATAGAGGAATTAGTCGGTGTTCGGATGAGGCTGCCTCCCTCTGGGAACGAGTGTTAACAGCCGTGAAGGAAAAGTATCCCTTCAAAAACAGCTTGAAGATTGCAATGAAAAAATGGGATACAGTTGAAAAGGGTATCCAGTATTTGAGGGAAATAGGCGTGGTAGAAGTGTTGTATGACCCTAACTTTATTCCTAGCCATCCACACCAAAACCGCGACCCTGAAAGAGTGAGGACAACGCCTGAGATATGGCAGAAAATCGTGACAACAGAGCCGGACAAATATGCCTCTACACTGATGTCAGCGTGTGACAGATTCAACAAACAACCGAGAACGCCCTTAGTTTATGAATTAATTGTTACGCTTCAAAACTACGAACAATTGCTGTCCCCAATTCATTCTGCCATTGCTGCTATTGCAAGAATGACGGAGCAAGTGTCTCAACTGATTAACCGTGACAAACCTGTAACAGTATCAGAGACGCTGGATGAAGATCAGGATAATCAAATGGGTCTAGCGAAGGAGGTGAAGGAGATGATGAAATTTTGGCGAGCCCACCTAACTAAAGACGATGAACCTTCCTTCTTACGTGCACCATCAAAAATCTCAGCTGTTAGAAGCAAATGCTCTCCGGCTCAAGCAAGGGGTAATGCACCGCGAATTGCCTTATGGTATTACCTACGTGACCATGGAGAAGACATGGGGAAGTGGCACGGTCAACCTACTCCTGTACTACGAGCCCGGGTGAAAGAATTACAAGGCAGATCAACCACCAGTGTAGTTGCTCCAGTTACCACAAGTAATGAATAGAGGGGCCCTGCCCTCAGTCAGGGGGGGGAAAGGGATAATAGAGTATATTGGACTGTGTGGATTCGATGGCCTGGCACATCAGAACCACTGAAATATAAGGCCCTGGTGGACACTGGTGCACAGTGCACTCTGATGCCCTCGAGTCATGAAGGGACAGAATTCATCCATATTTCTGGAGTGACCAGGGGCTCTCAAGAATTGACTGTGTTGGAGGCTGAGATAAGCCTCACTGGTAAGGACTGGCAGAAACATCCTATTGTGACGGGCCCAGGGGCTCCATGTATACTAGATATTGATTATCTCAGAAGGGGGCATTTCAAGGATCCTAAGGGGTATCGATGGGCCTTTGGAATAGCTGCTGTGGACACAGACAACATTAAGCAGCTGTCTGTCTTGCCTGCCTGTCAGAAGATCCGTCTGTTGTGGGGCTGCTGCGAGTAAAAGAGCAACAGGTACCGATTGCTACAAAAATGGTGCACAGGCGTCAGTACCGCACCAACAGGGATTCTTTGCTCCCCATTCATAAGTTAATTCGTCAACTAGAGAGCCAGGGAGTGATCAGCAAAACTCACTCACCTTTTCACAGCCCCATATGGCCAGTGCGTAAAGCCAGTGGAGAATGGAGGCTGACGGTGGACTACCGTGGCCTGAATGAAGTCACACCCCCACTGAGTGCTGCTGTGCCGGACATGTTAGATCTCCAGTATGAACTGGAGTCAAAAGCGGCCAAATGGTATGCCACCATTGACATTGCTAATGCCTTCTTTTCCATCCCTTTGGCCAAAGAATGTAAGCCACAGTTTGCGTTCACATGGAGGGGCGTTCAGTATACCTGGAATCGTTTGCCCCAGGGGTGGAAACACAGCCCGACCATTTGCCATGGGTTGATCCAAACTGTATTGGAACAGTGCAGTGCTCCTGAGCACCTGCAGTACATTGATGACATCATTGTGTGGGGCAATACAGCAGAAGAAGTCTTCACGAAAGGAGAGTGAATAATCCAAATTCTTCTGAGTGCTGGTTTTGCTATTAAGCGAAGCAAAGTGAAAGGACCTGCCCAGGAGATTCAGTTCCTAGGCATAAAGTGGCAAGATGGCCGTCGTCACATCCCGACAGATGTGATCGACAAAATCACTGCTATGTCTCCACCCACTAGCAAAAGAGAGACACAATCTTTTCTGGGTGCAGTGGGCTTTTGGAGAATGCATGTTCCAAACTAAAGCCTCATTGTAAGCCCCCTTTATCATGTGATGCGAATGAGAAATGAGTTTACATGGGGCCCTGAGCAGCAGCAGGCTTTTGAACAGATTAAACAGGGGATAGCCCGTGCCGTGGCCCTAGGGCCAGTACGGATGGAACAGGGTATAAAGAACATCCTCTATACTGCTGCTGGAGAGAACGGTCCCACTTGGAGTTTGTGGCAAAGAGCCTCAGGAGAGACCCGAGGCCGACCCCTGGGATTCTGGAGTCGAGCCTACAGGGGGTCGGAAGAGGGCTACACTCCAACTGAGAAGGAGAACTTAGCCGCGTATGAGGGGGTTCGGGCTGCTTCTGAAGTAGTCGGTACTGAAACACAGCTCCTTCTGGCACCTCGACTGCCAGTGCTGAACTGGATGTTTAAAGGAAAGGTTCCCTCCACCCATCATGCTACTGATGCCACTTGGAGCAAGTGGATTGCACTGATTACACAACGAGCACGGATGGGGAACCTCAGCCGTCCAGGAATCCTAGAGGTCATCATGGACTGGCCTGAAGGTAAAAAAAGTTTGGAACACCACCAGGACAAGAAGTAGCTCGTGCTAAAGAGGCCCCACCATACAATGAACAACCAGAGAATGAAAAGAAATATGCCCTGTTCGCAGATGGATCGTGTCGTATTGTGGGAAAGCATCGCAGATGGAAATCTGCTGTGTGGAGCCCCACACGACAAGTTGCAGAGGCCACTGAAGGGAAAGGAGAATCAAGCCAATTTGCAGAGGTAAAGGCTGTCCGACTGGCCTTAGATGTTGCTGAACGGGAGAGGTGGCCAATGCTCTATCTTTACACTGACTCATGGATGGTTGCGAACGCCTTATGGGGGTGGTTGCAGCAGTGGGAGCAAAATAACTGGCAAAGAAGGGGTAAACCTATTTGGGCTGCTGAACTGTGGAAAGACATTGCTGCCCGAACAAAGACTATAGTTGTAAAGGTGCGCCATGTAGATGCTCATGTGCCCAAGAGTCGGGCTACTGAAGAACAGCAAAACAACCATCAGGTAGACCGAGCTGCCAGAATTGAGGTGGCTCAAATAGACCTGGACTGGCAGAACAAGGGTGAATTATTTCTAGCTCGATGGGCCCATGAGACCTCAGGTCATCAAGGGAGAGATGCAACATACAAATGGGCTAGAGACCGAGGGGTGGACTTAACTATGGATGCCATTGCACAGGTTATTCATAACTGCGAAACGTGTGCCATCATCAAACAAGCCAAGAGGATGAAACCTCTCTGGGAGGAAGGGCGATGGCAAAAGTACAAATATGGGGAGGCATGGCAGGTTGATTATATCACCTTGCCACGATCTCGCAATGGTAAGCATTATGTGCTTACTATGGTGGAGGCAACCACTGGGTGGCTCGAAACATATGCAGTACCCCATGCTACCGCCTGAAACACCATATTAGGGCTTGAGAAACAAGTCCTGTGGCGACACGGCACCCCAGAAAGGATTGAGTCAGATAATGGGACTCATTTCAAAAATTCTCTTGTAAATACTTGGGCCAAAGATCATGGCATTGAGTGGATTTACCATATTCCCTATCATGCACCAGCCTCTGGTAAAATTGAACGATGCAATGGATTGTTAAAAACGATGCTAAAAGCACTGGGTGGCGGAACATTTAAGCACTGGGAGAAGCATTTGGCAGAAGCCACCTGGTTAGTCAATACCAGAGGATCTATCAATCGTGATGGTCCTAACCAATCCAGTTCCCTACATACTGTAGAGGGAGATAACGTCCCCGTTTTACATGTAAAGAACATGTTAGGAAAGGCAGTTTGGGTTCTTCCAGCTTCTGGAAAGGGCAAACCTCTCCATGGTACAGTTTTTGCCCAGGGACCAGGATCCACTTGGTGGGTAATGCAGAAGAATGGGGATGTCCAGTGTGTACCACAAGGAATCTTGATGCCGGGGGAGTGCAGTCAGTAATTCTATGTGTATATATACATATATAGCCATGTGTGAGTAATGCATTTTAATCATTTTTTGTTTGTTTGTATATATGTATATATATTTTAAGCATGATGTAACGATGTAGAATAAGGGGTGGAATGTCATGGTTCTATGCTTTTGTTTTTGTTTTTGTTTTGTTTTTGGGTTTCAGTATTCCACATCAAAACATCATGTAGTGTACGGGGCATTGAAGTGTCACTGCCCCAATTCCAAGTTCCTATCCCTGTACGTTACAGAAGTCACGGGATCTGGCCCTTCCGGGTGGGGGGTGCGCTCTCTTGCTGCCTTGCAGTGGGTGCTGGAGGTGCTTTCCTGGCCGTTCCAAGCTTTTTCAGGTTTGAATCGGTTCCGGGAACTCTCTCTCTCTTATCTTGTCTGATTTATTAATCTCAATTTCATTTAAATTCTATAGATTGTGTTATCTTGTATTCCGATATTATAGTAAAATTAGTTTTCCTCCACAGATTGTTGCCCCTTTTTTTTTCTCCCTTCCTTCCTTTCCATTTTTTGTTGGACTGGTGTGGGATGGGAGGGCAGAGGCCTGTCGCCCCTGTCACGGACATAGATTGATCTGGTCAGCTCCGTGACAATGACCTAACTGAATTTCTCTGAGGACGATATCTTTAAGTGTGCCTAATTTGTCAGAAGGGAGGGGTCACTGATCTACCCAGACAGGACTACTATCCTGCCTCCAGCTCAAGGGAATGGCATACTGTTCTTTCAAATATTAGATAGTGGCCCTAATCATAAATTTGTAATCCTCGCACCTAAAGCTGTGAGGAGATCCCTCCCCAAAACTGAACCTTCGATCGGTCCCACCAAGGGTCTTAGGAGATGTGGCCCTTCCAAAGTACCATGTCTGTTAACAAGCAACATTTCAATCTCATCTACCAACCTCTTGGTAGGCACAGAGCCACCAACCCCCGTAACTCCAACTGAGAGGGTTGTTGTTGGCCAACCCTCAGACCAAACATTAGAGGCAACTACTGTAACATCAGCGCCTGAGTCCGCCAAGGCTGTGATAAGGACTGTGCGCGGAGAGGTGGATGTGGGTGGGAAATATCCTGTGTAGGTTAGGATCACCTTCGCCAGCGGTCGTTCCCCCAGTTCCACTGTCAGGGCGACCACAGGTGTAACCTCTATGTCCTCTTCGCTACTGATGGCCCTGTCGGTAAGAGAAGGGAGGGGCCCTGGGCCAAAGGTTCCCTCCCCCTTCCGTTTCCCTGCGCCGTTACTGCAAATTTCCGACACTTTCGCGCAGTATGACCAGCACCCCCGCAGGCTTGGCAAATAGGGCCACGTGCACGGGAGCCCCCAGGCGACCCCTTAGCCAGACATTGCGCTCTAAAGTGTCCAAACTGACCACACTTAAAACAGAATCCTTTGCTAGGATTCTGCTGGGTGAGGGACATCACCGAGGCCAAGGCCGCAGTAACCCCGGACACGATGCCTTCATTCGTCAGGGGAGGCGCACTCTGCTTAGCAAGCACGTACTTGATAATTTCCCCTGGTGTACCCATATTCCCCGGGGCTGCTCAAATAATGTCTCGAATATTTTCATGAGATTTCTGCTTCAGGCAGTCCAAGATGACCGCATTGTGGGCTGCCTTAGGCAGATCGGAGCCTTCAACAGCCTTGATCAAACAGTTAGGGAAGTCTGAAAACGATTCCGCAGGACCCTGCAATATATCAGACCATGGGGCTGTCGGTTCCGCTGTTCTTAAAAACCTCCGGAAGGCTGCTATAGCAGCCTCCGTTGAGGCCAGTAATTCCACGGGGCATAAAAGTCGTAACTGTAACTCTGGTGCCCCTTCCATTCCACCCGCTAACCCCATGAGTCGTTCCATCGAAGTGGACCTATCCCTATTCGAATTGGCTGGGTGATTGGGGTCTTGCATGGCTGCCACCACCACCATTCTTAGCTGCAGTTGCCGTTCATCTTTCCATAATGTAAATTGCACTGGATCGAGAATCATCCTCATCAACGTTTCTATGTCATAGGGGAGCATTGGTCCCGGCGCCATCACTGCTTCAAGGCTCGCGAGCATGAGAGGCGACCTCAACCCCTTTTCTTTGATCATAGTGACAAGGCGAGTCACCGCTTTAGGGTACAAAGGGATCCAAAGTGGTCCCTTTGGTCCCACCATAATCAGGTAAACCACCGCACCACTAGATACTCCCGCCTCTCTAAGTTCCTCTCCCACCTTGGTCCAAGGTGACTGATAAACGGGGGGAGGGGCCCCCATACTGATTTCCCTTTCAACTGGGTGCCACCCCCCAGGGGGCGGGGGGCTGTATGTGGGTGGCTTTGGGGGTGTGACTCCGCCCAGGGGCAGGGAAGGATACAGCGAAGAGCCCACGCCCCCAGGGGGCGGGTCGGTTAGGACTTCCGCATTCTGATGTCCAGCCATGCGTGATAAGGAGTGAACTTCCTTCTTCTTATCTGGCGGTTCCCAAGGTGGGGCGTGGGGCTCCGGCGCCATCTTGTTGTCTGCAGGGTCAGAAGACTCCCCCTGCCCGACCCCCCCTGTACACCCCCCTGTACACCCTCCTGTACACCCCCCTGTACATTCATCTGATCCCCCCAGTCCTAACCATACTCGCACAGCGGACGTGGCACCCTTTTCTTCCCATGCCGCTTCAAGGGCACCCAGAATTAGTACCCACGTTTTAAGCACAGCTGCCTTTTGCGTAGACATAGCATGCTGAGACAGAGCCGTTGACAAAGTATCCCACTTCCCAGGCTCATAAATATCAGCAAGGGAGGTCAACAACCCTTCCCTTTGAAGCAGTGCCAACACGGCGGTTACCTCCTTCTTAGAGGGGGCAGATTTACCGCAGTACATTTTACACGCTTGAAGAAATACCTTAATGACGGATTCCATTGCGGTCACCAGGGAAAGCTCCCCCCCCGATTTCTTCGGTTCCTCAATTGTACCAAGAACCGAAGGCTCCAGTCGGATCCTAAGCCCCAGGGGTGGCCAGTCCCCTCCGTCTCGCAGCCGGTCGCCGTACACCGTGCGCGTTCCTCACACAGGGCACCACTTGTTGCCTCACACTCTCACTACGTGAGAGCTCCCTGCGAACGGTGTACCCTCGACCTATCAAGCAGCTCGTACTCGTATGGTGCAGTCTTGAAAATGCTCTCTTTATTGAACAACACATCCCTTTATATATTGTTGCTTAGCACTATAAGACCACCTCTACAGGGTAGGTCCTCCTATCAGGTTACAGCACGTACTACCTTACTGTTTGATTTTGCAATCGATCTCTATTACAGGTCCCCCACAGCAACGGGGATATTTAACTCTATACTGCACCCAGTCGTAGTTGTGTTAGGTTTAGTATTACTATGCTTCGTGCTTATAATTATATTATATATAAAGACGTGGTGCTTGCTGAAACGAGTGTCCCGACTCGATTTAGCGTTATCTAAGAATGCACTACATTGCCTCTTGTAAGACTCATCTTAAGGCCAGTTGGCTGCTAGGCTGTTAGGGTAGAACTATCAGGCGCTTCGCGATATAACAGAGCAGGGTTTCTCTGAGCATGGGAGAAATGTTCTAGCAGGTGAAGAAGGCGGAGACTCGGGATGTGACGGGATAGGACCTCCCTCTGCTCAGTAGTGTGAGACCTGCATCGTGATTTGCGCACCGTGATTCGTGAACTGTCTGCAATAACATTTAAGCAATCAACGCTTGGAATACCATAGGCTTCGCGAAAGATTGTAACCGGGTTCGCATACACATTGTTACGGGGATGTTTAACTCTGTTTAACTCTATTCTGTATTCAGTTATAGTTATATTAGGTCTAATATTAATACGCTTTACGCTTATAGTCATTATATATAGGTATATAGGTATATTACATAGATAAGTATGGTGTATGCTGAGGCGAATGATTCATATGGCAAATGCTAAGACGAACGAACCAGCATCGAGAGAATGCAATATATAGCTTATATAGAACTCACATTTAAGACATTAAGGTAGGATTATTTTGCGCAGTGCGATGTAACAGCGCAAGGCTTAACTGAGAGGACAATGGCATGTATAGGCGCATTGCGGGGATTTCGGGGTGTACGCGGTTAGGGTCCTCTTGAGTTGTAGTAGATTTGCTTGAGCTTAGGGAGGGGGAGATGTAGTTAACGAAACACGCAAGTTAGAGATGTAGTTAACAAAATATGCAAGTTAGAGATGTAGTCAACGAAATACGTAAAGAGGGGGCTGTCGAGGTCAACAGGCGTAATAGGATCTGCGGAGGCCCTTTGCGTGGTTAACAGAATACGTAAAAGGGGGGCTTGTGGAAGTCATCAGGCTCTGCGGGGGCCCCTTGACTCATGAGAAACCATGGTGAGACATGGCAAGACAAGACATGCCACACGTCTAATGGGCAGAGATAACCGTAGCAAGGGTGATTGGTAGTACTGTGATATAGGGGAGTGCTATAAGAAGAGTGTGTTGCTTGCAATAAGCTGCATTCTGCCGCTCATCATTTTGGTGTGCTGAATAGCGAACCAATGGATCAGGCCTAGCACAGGACTGACTTGGTCGGGCACTGGGCCTGAGTCTGTCAGGCCACTACAGGTCGGGTGGACCGCAACTTAAGTCACCATGAGAAAATGCGACAGGCTATTAACACTAGTTCCCAGAGGGTGACAGCCTCATCCGAACATCGACTAAATCCTCTATCAATAGCTGGATCTCTGCCAATGGCACTTAGTTGGCGAGCTTCATTACCATCCAGAGACAAGCTATGGGCCCCACTGTCCCAACAGCGAACCAACCAGGAAACAAGAGTTTCATTCGGGCGCCGTGTAAACTCCTTTCTTGAACCTTGGATTTCAATCATCTTTAGAGGCCGGCGAGTAGTAATGGAGACTTCCTCTTCATCACTCTCTTCTGCACGTCTCTTAGTTTTCCCTTTTGCCTTTCGCGATGGTGGCGGTTCTGAGGAGGGCCCCTCGCCTGGATCTTCCTCCACCTCCTCCTTTTCCTCTTCTTCTCTTTTTCGTTCAAGACGCGAAGACACTCGTTTCCATTTCTTGCCTTCCACAGGAGCAACTGGTATTGTTACTGGTGACTCCTTTGATTAGATTTGACTTGGAGACTTTCCCCTTTGGCTTAAACCTCAGCTCGGAAACTCTCTCTCTCCAGAATGGTATTATATAGAGCACGGTAAGCACAAGCCAAACCCCAAATAAGTTGCACCTCCTTAGATTTATGTAAGCCACATTGTCCCTGACTCAAATACTGGCTTAGTTTCTCGGGATCCCACAGGTGTTCAAGAGTAAAATCCCATGACATTGCGGGTCCCCATGCTTCTAAGATTTTTCCTAAACCTCTCCGTATTCCCTGCCAGTCATCATTCTCTGGTTTTGGAGCAGACTCCTTCCCCTTATTACAAATGCATAGGAATACGTTCAGGAAGACTGATGACACGCACACCAACATGAGTATTAATTCAAGATTCAAAAAACGTTTGACAAACCGAGAAGAAAACCCGAGACTGGTCTGAACATCGTGTTGTTTGTAAAATTAGCTATTCCATTTGGGATGTAGTTGTTTGTGAAATTAGCCATTCCATTTGGGATGTAAATGTCAAAATTCAAATCATACCGCATTGCATATAGGTAAAATATAGGTATCTCCATCAGTGCCCTTAGCCATTTATATAGGAAAACAATTCCTCAACAAGTAACTATGTGATTGATTATTGGCCAGTAGGTTGTGAGTAACACCATTGTTTTTAATCCCTTACACAGCGCCCCCACAATAAAGAGTGGATTCATCGCTGGTGCCTGCTAAAAAAGGGTTAATGAATTGAAGCTAACAAGAGGAGGGAAAAAATAAATAAATAAGGCACTACCCAGACTAAGCAGTGCTCAGAGTTCACAAATATCCCAGAACACTGGCAGTACACCTAATCTTTCAAGGTCAGGTTTTCCAGCAGAGAAACCTGAACTATTGATAATGCTCCCTAACGAAGCTCTCTAAGAGCAGAGAGAAAAAGTGATTTGTTCTAAAAGCTAAAAAGCAGCTGCCCCACGTTGGGCGCCAAAAATCTGTCACAGAGTTGACTAGATCAATCTATGTCCATGACAGACAACAAGTAGAATCATTTAATTTGCCACAGACTCCCCCTTCTTCAGCTAGCAGGTAGTCTAGAACAATGCGATGCTGGAGTATTGCCGCCCGCATCTGTGAAGCTTGATCTGCAAGAAGATCAAGGGCATATGCTGTTTCATTAGTAATTATTTCAAGGATAGCTTGTGATCTGATAATACGATTTAGGTTATAGATGGGCTCTCGAGCACCACTAACCCACTTATTAGGGTTCCAGGTAGCTGGCCTGTAGTGTTTGATTATGCGCTGGGGAGGCCAGTCATTGCCCCAAGTTTGGCCACTGCCACGTGTTAGGGAGGTATCAATAGACCTCTTGTGTCGATTGAGATCATCATATACTCTGACACCTAATTCATTGCCATCCTTTCCTGGAAGTAAAAAGAACATCAGGCGGATTACTCCAACATAACATACCCCAGTCCAGTTTGCAGGTAATCGTTTATATGCATAATGACCACAAAACCAATATTGTCCCTTTAGTGCTACTGAGCCATCTTCAAAAGGTCCATTCCACTTGTTGGTTAGTTCACCTACATGTTCCTTTGCTTGAAAGTATGTGGTGTTGAGAGGTCCAAAAGGATGTCCTACCACATTGCAGTTCAAGCCATTATTAGTATCCTTACACCACTTACATTTTCATGCTCCCACATCAGGCCTCCAGGTACATTTCATATCTCCAGCTTTGGTTAACAATGTGTTGTTGTTGGAGGACCAAAAATGAGAAAACCCATGTCTTATTCCTGACTGATTGTACCACCCCCAATGATCGCCCCTTGTCTGTGACCCTGTTCCATGAGCCCCTTTACGATAAACCCAAGTGCAATAGCTTGTCCCAACATAGATACCACCTGGCTGTGTACGATTCAGACAATACATTTCCATAGCAGGTGTGAGAATCCTTCTTTGCTTTTTTTTGGCTCAAAGCTTGCTTCCTGAGGTAGTTTGTTGAGGAGGCAAGTGATGGGTGCTGTGTGGCAATCAACATCGCTGTGTGGACAATTTTCCATCTTTGGAACTGTTTGCCTTGAGAAGATAGTGCTCAGGACTGTTTACTGGCGGAAGAACTAGCCTGTGACCAAATAACTCCTGTTTGCTATGGGAGGCTGGGGGATGATACCATTGTATCCTGCGAAGGCAAGATGCAAGTTGGTGCCTCCCTGCTTCCTCTTATCTGCTGGCAAGGCCAGGAAGATAAGAACAAAGGAGTTTCCTGCTGAGGCCCCAGAGCCAGAAGCTGCCACTCAAAGGAGAGCTGACTCAACCACTTTGGATTTGAGCTGTCACTCCAAAGACAGCTGACTCGACCACTCTGAAACTATTGAAAAGGGGCCATCATCACCATGGTCGTCTCTCGTTGTGCTTCGTAGAGTTGTCAACAGAACAACTCTTGACGACCCACCGCTACTGAAGATCAAAGACTGAACTATTAACCACGCTGGATCCATGGTGGTGACTATGTCCCTCTTGCTGCCTATAAAGACTCCTTGCTTCTTCTTTCCTATCTTTTCTATCGCCCTCCTTCCCTTCCCCAGTACCCTAATTCATAATAGTGTCCGTCCTTCCCTTCCCCATTTCCCTTACATTACATTTGTAATATATTACATTTGTAATAAACTGGTCGGACCAACATTTGAACCGTTGCTTCTTCATCTCACGCTGGGTATATAGATAATAAAAGAACCTCCTCTCCCTCCTATAAATTGGAGCGAGACAGCAGGATATTGGACTGGCCATGGAGAGACATTCTTATCTTCCCAGTGGGCATTGTGGTTAGTTCCACTGTGATTGCTTGCCAAACATTTAGGGGCAATAGGGGTTGATACCCAGGGCCAGCTTTCAAGTCCCATGGGTCCTCCGCAAACCCAACAATTGGTCAAGTTATACACATTTGCTACTTGCGCATCCAATTGAAAGAAAGAGTTTTTTATACCACTTCCCCCATCCCCAGAGTCTGTGAGGGGGTAACTGATTGTTATAGAGGTCACAACCCACACTATACACCAAATTAACCAAGATAACATTTCACCCGAGTGTCGCATAAAAAATCTCCAAAAAACTGATAATCAAAATTTGCGCTGGAGTCCCACGGGGATCTTCTGCAAAACAAAACAAGACATCGACTTGCCCTCTTGGGCTTTGTTAATATGGTTAAAAAATGAGGGAACAATCCAGCAAGTGTTCATTTTATATTCCTTTTTCGCGGTGTCCTTGGCCTTCCAAGGATATTTGTTAAGGTATCCCATTAAGGTTAGGGAAACCAGCCTCAGGTTACCTGAGCCAATCGACACAGGCTGGCCCGGGAGATCAGTATTTACCTTTGTTGTGTGCTTTCTAATGCATCCACCCTGCACCGCCCCCACCCCGCTCACTTGGGAGGGGCGAGGCATCAGTTTTCTAATGACTTGGATAGCCGTTCAGATTCCCTGAGAGAGGCCCTAGGACCTGGGGTTTTGCTTTCCTCAAGATTCTGGAGCTTTTTTTCTGGCCACCAGTTAACCAATTTCTCTAACCTATCTGTTGTCAATCCATCCATCAAATTTCGTGGAATACCCTTTTTTCAGCCCAGAGTCCAAAGTCCATTACGTTTATGAAAGATATTCCGCCTACCGGTTTTTACTGGCAATGAGACCCTTCCAGACCCACTGAGCTTTGGGCTAGGTGGCCTGGGGGCAAGACTGGCTGCTGCAAGCCTTACACCTCTGGGCTCAGATTTACTGGGAAAAGAAACCACCGGCCCATATTTTCTTCCACAGTTAATTAACTCTTGGGCAACCTCTCCCCACGTCCATGCTTTGCATCCTGACTGCAGATGGTTGGGGGTACAGTTTCTTCGAACACTGCCCGGGTTCTTTCTTCCTGTGACATACAACAAGCAAGGATACAAGCTATAACCAAGATGTTATAATTTATAAACCTTATCTATAACAGCACTGGGTAGCACTTTGGTCTTTCCTGACCAAACCACCCCCAGGAATTTTACGGACAGGCCTGGACCTTGGGGATTTATAGCCCATCCCCTTTGTTGTAAATAGGCAGTTAATGAATCCGCTGCCTGTCCTACTGCCTCCAGTGAGTCGGATGTCAACAGGAGATCATCAATATAATGATATAGGTTAACATCATCAGGTTTTCTCCAGTCAGCCAGGTCACGCGCCACTAGATTGTGACAATATGTTGGTGAATGCACGTACCCCTGTGGCAGGACCTGAAAGGTCCACTGCCTGCCTCCCCACGTAAACGCAAACTGATCTTGCGATTCCTCAGCAATTGGGATACTGAAGAATGCATTTGCTAGATCTAGGACACAATGATAGGTTTTTATCTCCCTACTCAATGTGTCCATTAGGGAGGCAATATTGGGTACGGCCGCATGAATAGGCAGCGTGACCTTATTTAATTCTCTGTAATCTACTGTCATCCTCCATGTGCCATCCGACTTTCGCACTGGCCATATGGGGGAGTTATATGGGCTGTGTGCAGGTCTTATAATGCCCACTTTTTCTAATTCCTGCACCGTTCTCGATATTTCATCTTGCCCACCCGGGAGTCTATACTGTCTAACATTAGTAATCCGGCGCGGTTTCGGCAGGCAAACAGGCTCATGTTTCGCATGGCCTCTTAATATTGCCTGCACCGCCCAGATACTGATACATCTTTGTCGAAGTCTGAACTCTCCCACAGTTGTTTGGAGAGCCAGACCCCATAGAATATCTATGCCCAGGATGTATTCTTGGACTGGGGCAATAGACACCTTGTACTCCCGGGGTGGGAGACGCCCAACCCCCAATTTTAACCATGTTTGGGTGACAGGAATAGTCTGTCCCCCAAAACCACCAATCATCACTCTGTCGCCATCAAATTTTCCCGGATCTCCATAGATAATTGATGTTTCTGCTCCTGTGTCTACTAGTGCCATAACTCTCTGAATATTTTTTCGGGACCAATAAATCGTTAATTCTACATAGGGCCTCCGGTCCTGTCTGGAGGCCCTACGGGGACTAACATCCCTTGTCACTGCATGAATTGTGCTAGGGCCAGTTCTTTTGCTTCTGACAGCTCAGGCATTGTGGCCCGAGACACCTGAGGTGGCTTCTTTTTCCTGTTTGGAATAATAAAATCTTCTAGGTTCCATGTTGTTGTTGGAACCCTCTCTATAGCTCTTACCCTTGATTTCTTAGGGTAGCTCCGGAATTTTTGATTGTCCTTTAGTTGTCTCCAGAGCTGGAGAAGGACATGGTTGGGCTGGCGGTCGATCTTAGCAAATTGGACCCCAGCCCGAATTAAATCATTAAACATTTGTTTTCGGGATACCCTTATGGGTCCCGATGGAGGAGCTCGAGTAGCCAGTGTTTTGGTTTTATTTACCGGCAGGACCTCTGCTTCCTCCAAAAACCGAATATTGCGCCTAGTCCGCAGGCGTTCTGTTTCTCCCAGGTCGGCAACTAACTAGGCAGCCTGCTGGACTACGGCTTCTGATGCTACAAGGGGATTTAATATGGAGACTAGGGTGCCATACAGATGGGAGGGAGCTTGCTGTAGAATTAAATCTCTCATCCCTGCTGAAAATTTAACCATATCAGGGCCATCAAATGTATCTTCATAGATAGCCTCTCTTACACCCAGTTCACGGATATAGTTTTGAAGGTCCTCCATGGAGGACCACATACCTGTATGTAACAGTATGTCTGATTTATTCGGCCATACCATACGGCAGGCCGCCATTGACCATTCTAGTATGGAATGGTTTTCATCACGATATTGATTGCCTACATATAACCTCTGTCTGAGAGCAGGATGGACAGTCATGGTGGCCAACTTAGCTATTTCTGGGCCATTCACCAAGACACTTTCTGCCCCAGAATCCCACAATCTCAATAACCAAGCCGGCACACTTTCTCTAGGCTTCTGCCGAAATCGTTGTACTAAGTCCATTAATTCTGTTGCCGTGTATGGCCGAGCTGTAACATGTAGATGAGTCCGGGCAGGGGGCCATTGATCAGGCGGCACCCCTGCCGGTCTGTCCTGTACTTTTTTTGTTTTTTGGGTTACAACAGGACGGACTTCCAGTGGATCAGTCAGAATTGGACATTCAAGATCTGATTCGGATTTCTTGTTCTCCTGATCAACCAAGTCTGTTGATTCAGGAGTCTGGTCATCATTTATTGAAATGCTACGAATTTGGCCTACGGGAAGATGTAGAATTGGCTTCTTCCCTGTTAAAACGCCAAGTTCGTGCTCCAGCTTTTCAATGCGGTCTTTCAAAAAGCTGATTTTCAGTTTCTAAAGTATTATTTCTTAAGTCCGCATGATTTAAAGCGGTTAATAATGGCCATGCCACCATGGAGGCAGCCAGTTGTCTTTCTTTGGTAGTGAGGACATCCTTGCTAAGTCCTTGAAAATAGTCCGCCATGCGATATGGGGAGAGATTGCCCATAACGTGTAAGGGACCCCATTTTTCAATGATGGCAGCTAACTCATAATAGGGCGATCCCTCAAATCCTGGGATCTGCCCTGGAATCATTTTCTCTAGAGGAGTATTGTTCTCCCCCTTGACCCATTTATAGAAATTCCACAGAAAAGACATGATGTTAATTTCAGTATATTCAGCCTGCCTGGCTCGCCAAGTGTATAAGCAAGGTGTTATAATTTTGTATAACCAAGATGTTATAATTGCAATATAATCAAGAGAGTAAGGCAAAAGCAGACAACGATCACAAAAGAGAATAAATAGAAGAGCTTACCCTTGGGTTGAGCTCACCAGAAGATACCAAAAGAGGGGATCTCCAGAAGAGATCCTTCCCCTCTGGTAGCCAGCTCTTAAATAGGTCCAGGAGGGGTGGAGCCTGGCTCCCCCCCTTCCGGCAGCACAGGTGAATTGCCTTCACCTGTGCTCCTCTGGCTGACTCAAGGCTCACCTCAGGTGATCAATCAGAGGTTCAGGCCGTGACTCAGCAGTTCCCATACACTTGTAATTGTATGCCTATGGGTTTCAGTGATTCCAGAAGCCCTCTAATTAAAGGGGTCATTCTCTCAGGATCAACGGGCATCATCATGGGCAATTCATGATGTGGCTGCAGCTTTCTATCACACATCATTTGGAGACAAGCAGCCTTTTGAACGCTCTCCACTAACTGATCAGTTGTTGCAGTAATGGCAAGAGGGTCTCCCCTTTCTAAATGGCTGAGACCACCTGCCCAATAGGGGTGCTAATGACCAGGGAGCACGATTGTTACCAGTAGTTAAAAATACTCCTGGTCCCCAATAAAATTCTGCTTCCTTTTCTGTTAACCGAATCTGGTTGCCACCAGTGAGACTAACCCTCCATACATATTCTGTGTCTGATTCCTTTGGAGAGCGGCTAAAGTCCCTTTTCAGTTTTTCTAGTTCGGTGGCTGAGAAGGGAATTTCTTTAACATTAATTTGAGGATCTAGATCCTCGCTGTTATCGAAGGTATATTGTGTTTTTATCAAGGGACGCAATGGGGCTATTGGGGTTTCTAGTTTGTCTAGTCTTTCCTTTATTTCTTGGTCTTCCTCCTGAGGAAAAGTTTTTTCTTGAGGCAAACCATGGGTGACAGTATCGCTAGTATCTTTACGTGTTAACAGTTTCTTGAAAGCCATCTGCAACAAGGCCGAATTATGTTTCTCTCTTTCTAATTGTTCCTCGAGATTAACTACTTGATTCTGCAGAGTTTTTACCAATTCTTGTGTAACTCTGTTGGAAATATCCAAATAATTTTTGTCAGGACGGTATCTCTGATAAAAGCAGAATTTATTCGCAATTGCAATGGCGGGCGTCCCACAAGTAGGAGCGCACCTATGGACACAACATGACAACCTTTATACCCTGTTTTCTCCCCCTTGCCTTCCCCCTCCCCTGTTTCCCCAATGGCTGGGTACTCCAGGTTCACAATCTTATCAGAAGGTTTTGCTATTTGCTTGTTAATTTATTTGTTATCTGGTGCCAGTCAGTAGTCATCCTGTTGTTTCCAAGATGTCTCGGTGCTCTCCTTGTCCTGTTGATATGGTGATTTTCTTTAAAGTCATCATCGTTAAACAAAGAGCACTGGGGGATGATGTCAGGCCTTCCCAATGTCTCTTCAGGCGCTTCCTCGGGCATGCCATGGCTTGTTCTCTGGTTTGCTCTCCTGCAGGATATTCTTGCAGTGTGTAATGACAAAATATACATCTATACATATATACAGAGTGTGCGTTCCTGGGAAGGTTCGTCTATACGATAAGCGATGTAAACTTATCAGAGATCTTCCCCAAGTTAAGTAGAAGGACTCCCAAAAAGAACTATGATAGCGGAGATCATGAAATAAAAATAATATTACACAATTCTAACGCAGAAACAACATTTGATTCCCACAATTCCCCCCTTTTTCTTTTTTATACATTGCTGATTTCTGCAATCCCCTTTTTTTTCTTTTTAAGGTTTACTTTTATAGACATTTCCCTTGTCTTCACTTTCTTTATCTCCCATCTCCTCTGATACCATCATTTTATCCAAATATGATAGCTCCATTGGTGTTTGCTTCAATAGTGCTCTCTCTGTCAATCACTCTACTTGTCCCCTCACAAAGGGGATAACACAGCAACCAGTGGCCATCAAGGCTCCTGCTGCTACTATCAAAGAAGTAAATGTGGATACAGTCACCCCTTTCCATTCACCAAAGCAGGACTCCAACCATCCAGTGACAGAAGTAACTATTCCTGATTTTTCTGCCACTTCATTGACAAGGGTGGCACCAAGCCCTTGCAATGCCTTCGTTATTACGTCATCCAGAGCTGTGTTACTGGGATGAAGGTGCAACAACGGGTACCCAGCATTACATATACACTCTTGTATCATATCTTAGGAGATCCTACTTGTGGCATCTAAAAGTCCTGCAATTCCCTTTATTGCACTCTTTGTATAATTTGTAAATCTCCATTGATTATAACAGATGTAGTTAATCCAATCTACATTCTTGTTGATCATCACCCACCAGGACAGTGACTCAAACCCTGTAACAGTTTGATTTCTTGCCTTAAAATCATCGGGGACAACAAGAAGTTTAAATCCTTAGCTTGCCCACGTACCAAACAACACTGATATGCAATGACGTTTGTCACAAGAGATACATAAGTATTTACATCAAATGCTGCACTCATCAAATCAACATTTCTAACAGTTACAAGAGCCCACATTTCTGTCCTTGGATTCACAATTTTAAGGGTCCAGCTGATTTCAGTTCTCATTGTGTTCGAGGGACCTTCTTAACTCTAGTATGATGTATCCACAATGCTTTCACTGTTGTGTGGGATGTTAGCAGCGCCTGGAACAGACCTACCCACCTTGGTTCCAGGGTTCTCTTAAAGAGATTTGTTACATACATATTATCGAGCCATATCAAGGCCTTGGGCTCTAGTTCCTAGAACCAGTTTCTCTTTTTCTCAAAGCCATTCCTGTAGACTTATCACATGCTCAGTTAGTATTTCGTTCCCTACTTGGGTAGAGATCCCCGTTTGTACAACATAAGGCCTTCTGTACAGTATTTTGAAAGGACTTAACCCCTCTTTGGCTCTAGGTTTTGTTCTGGTACTAAGGAGAGCCAAAGGCAACAACTGTGGTCAGGATAGTCCAGCTTCCTGGCCCAGTTTTACACCCTGTGATTTAATTAGACAGTTCATCTTTTCCTCCTGACCACTCGCCTGTGGTCTGTGTGCTATGTGCAATTGCCAATTTATTCCCAATGCTTGCTGACCTGTTGGACAATCTCTGCAATAAAATGAATTCCCTGGTTGAAGGGTATTGTTGCAGGACACCCAAACCTTGGAATAATCTCCTGCAAAAGTACCTTGGTTACTTCCTTTGCTCTATTGGTCCTGCAAAGGAATGCTTCTGGTCACCCTGAGAGGGTATTGATTAGAATTAGCATATATCGAAACCCTCCTATTTCCTGGCAGTTCAAAAACAAAAAAACAATTTGCGATTGTTGCCCTGGAAGGTTCCCCTTCCAACAAGCCCCACTTGCACCCTGTTCCTGGTACTAGGATTGTACAGTTACTTTCTGGGGTCTGTACCCCCCATGTTTTATTATGTTCCCTTAGAACCAAATTCTATAAAATATTAACGAGCACAACAATGTGTCCATCTGGGTATGCACCCATCTGTCAGCTTGCTCTCTTCCCTTCATTAATTAGATTCCTATCCTTTCTAGAGTACCTTATAGGTTCTGACTAAGGTTCAGATATTTTAAGTTTACCATCTGGAATTAAAGCCATTCTCCAATTTCTTTTCCTTCAGCTGCCTGTTTTGCCACCTGATCCACCATCATATTTCCAGTTTCCTGTACAGTGTCACTCTTCTGATGTCCTTTACAATGTATAACAGCCATGATGTTCTTTGGTAGATTTACATCATGCTGAATTTGTTTTCCTTGTGTGTAAGCAATCCTCGCTCTTTCCAGATGGTACTACGAGTGGGTACCACCCCAAAAGCATATTTAGCATCCGTCTTTATCAGTTGTGCTTTCTGTTGAGAGACTTGATAGCCATTTAAATCAAGAAATTCAGCAAGCTCACAGTCCATTGCACACAGTTCTTTGTTACTATAGCATCCACGTACTTCAGTAAAGTACCACTGTGAGATGGCAAATCCAAATCTCAGGCTCACGAGTTGACCAGTTCTCAAAAATCATTGGGCTGTTCTCACAACCCTGGGTAACACTGTGCAGGTTAACTGAATTGTTATTATTATTACTTTTAATTTTTTTTCCTTCTCTCCATATTTGACTTTTCCTATTCAAAGGCAAATAATTTTAGACTTCCTTTGGCAAAACCAGGCTGAAAAAGGTGTACTTCAAGTCCAGAACGGTAAACCCCACCTACTTATTCCTTAACTTGGTTAATGAAGATATACACCATGAGTTGTATATATTCAACTTTTCTATTAATTGCCCTCAAATCTTGTACCAAACTATAGCTCTTGCCATCCAATTTTTCATTTGCAAGATTGGGTGTTGTATTTGGATTTCTATCCAATTAGTAATCCAAAATCCAAAAAGTTATTTTTATTGCTTTTACCCTCCTACAATCTTGTATCCTCAAAGGGCATTGCTTTACCCTGGTTGGGCTGGCTCCCATCTTTAACTTCACTTTCATTGGGCTGCATTTTTGGCTCTGCCAGGCATCCCTGATGCCTGCAATCCTGTGTATACCCAATGTAGGATTTACGTAACTTCTGGGAGTACAACATTGCTTTTCCCAGTTTGTGTTAAAGCCAGACTTAAAATTTTCAGTCCATTGGTCTTGCTTGACAAGTAGCTCCAATTATCTCTACTGAATTCAACCTCTACATTCAACTATTCTAACATGTCATGCCCAAAGAATGGTTTTGGAGAATCTGGCATGTACAAGAATTTATATATTCCTACTTGTTCTCCTTGCCTGTATTTAATTGGTCCAAAAAAAAAAAAAAAAAGTAAACTTCTCTTGCCAGTGGCTCCTACAACTATTACAAAAATCATCTATGGGTATTAGTTCTTGATGTAGTACAGAGTAAGAGGCAACCCAGAGGTACCAGAAAATAAACCTCTTTACCCTGCTTCCCCTGCTGCTTTCGGTCCTGGCGGGGTGGAACTCTCCCTGAGTCCTTCCAGGCTCCCCTAACCTCTTCTTCTAGGTAAGGACATCCCTGTTAACCTTGCTCAAATTTGCCTGCCTCAGTTTGTTTTTCCCAAACCCTTTTCACCTTCAAAACTCTCATCATCACAGACATTACTAACATAATATTTCAGTTTCACCCCCTTCTCTCCCCAGGCTTCTAGTGCTCACACTGGGATATCGGGTTTCCCCAGCGTTGCATTGCCTCCTACGGTACTGACCTAAAACCAGGCCAGGACCAAATGACTGCACGAACACACCAATATGACGAACAGCAAAATGGCCTTTATTACACGTGAACTCTAGCTTACATAACCTATGTGCTTCATCTACGCCCCTAAGGGCACGTGCCACACATCAATCATAGAGCAGGGAGAGGGCCTATTGCGTCACATCCCGTGGGGGGGTCTCGCAGTCGCCTACAACATCTCCCCCTCTCCAAGCTCAAGAAAGTCTGCTACAACTCGAGAGGACCCTAACCGCGTACACCCCGAAATCCCCGCATTGCGCCTATACATGCCATTGTCCTCTCGGTTAAGCCTTGCCCCGTTACATCCCGATTCGTAGAATAATCCTACCCTAATAACCCTATAACTTATTAACCTAATGGCAACCTATTAACTTTATAATCCTAATGTCTTAAATGTGAGTTCTACATAAAACTATATATTGCATTCTTAGAAGATGCTGATTTGTTCGTCTTAGCATTTGCCCTACGAGTCATTTGTCTCAGCATACACTATACCTATATATGTGTAATATACCTATATACCGAATATGACTATATACTTATATACCTATATACCTATATGTATAATATGACTATAAGCACTAAGTGTATTAATGTTAGACCTAATGCAACTATAACTGAATATAGAATAAACAGAGTTAAACATTCCCGTCGCATTGATGAACCATCCCAGAAACACTTCCCATCAGTGGTGTTCTCCACCCTTCTTTGCTCTTTCTAAGACGTGATGTCTCTCTCTCTTGTGTCGTGGTGAACAGTGATGAAGGCTTTCTGTCCACTGCCTCTGATGTGTTTTAGCAGTTGGTACCTCGTTAGCACGAACACCTTTCTTTTGTGGGTAAGCTGCTCAGGAGCGACTCCTTCTCTTGTTCTTTCACCGATCTTGTCTGTTGTCTGGGCCTTCCCAGGAGTCGATGCTGTAAAGGGAAGACTTATGTTCCAGTTAGTTCCTTGCTGATGTCTGGCTTAATTTTTTGCGACGGTGTCCATATTATTTTTCCCGTCTCGCAATGTTTTACTGCTGCATAGCCTCTTCCCCATACCAGAATCATCCAGCCCGCCTCCCATTCCCCACTATCTGCTTTTATTTTTACTGGAGGCCCTTCACTCAAGACTTTGGGCTGCCAATGTTTCTGTACAGGGCTTCTACTGCAATCTCCACGTTCAAAGTGATTCAATGAGTAAATGGCTTTAGATAGAATCTCTGCTTGTCTTTTAACAGGAATCGCACTCTGATACCCTTCCCCCTCACCCAGGACGCATAACTTTTCCTTGAGGAGGCGATTGGCACGTTCTACAATTGCTTGTCCCTGAGAGTTGCCAGGGATTCCTGTGGAATGAGATATTTCCCAAGCTGTCAGCCATTCCTGGGTTGATTTGAGATGAAGCAAGACCCATTATCTGTTTTTATCTGGCTGGGCAACCCCATAGTGGCTATTGCAGTGGCCCAATGACTCCGTGCTGCAGTCGAATTGCACTTTGCATGTTGACTGATTGATATCATAGAAGAAGCTGTATCTACAGTAAAGGCAAGCCATGGGCGAGGGGCCATACGGCACTCCCATGTAAAATCTGTCTGCCAGATTTGTAATGGCTTTAAGACACGGGGGTTAACACTTGCACCAATAGTTGGGGCAGAATTGCAGTACGGACATGCCTGAACTACATTACGAGCTGTCGGCAAGGGAACAGAACTCATGAAGATCATGCACAGTTCTGACAGTGAAGCATGCCGTGCCTGCAATAACTGATGTGATGTTATCGACGCTAAACAATTAAAGCCTACGATACTGGTAAAGTCATAGACAGAGAGATTAGAGATTACTGATTAGAGTGATTGCTGTTAGCTCTAGTGACACTATCTATGAGTACGAAATCACAAAGGATCCTTATACAAACATAACCTTTCACAGTGTATACCAACATTGTTTCAGGTACCTGTTGGAATGTACACCCAAATGACAAACATTTTATTCAATATCAAGGCAGATGTCTCAAGCTTTGAGATACAGAGTGTGCGTTCCTGGTGTGGGAATCAAGTGTTGTTTCTGCATTAGAATTGTATAATATTATTTTTATTTCATGATCTCCACTATCATAGTTCTTTTTGGGAGTCCTTCTACTTAACTTGGGGAAGATCTCTGATAAGTTTACATCGCTTATCGTATAGACAAACCTTCCCAGGAACGCACACTCTGTATATAGGTGTATATATGTATATTTTGTCATTACACACTGCAAGAATATCCTGCACGAGAGCAAACCAGAGAACAAGCCATGGCATGCCCGAGGAAGCGCCTGAAGAGACATTGGGAAGGCCTGACATCATCCCCCAGTGCTCTTTGTTTAACGATGATGACTTTAAAGAAAATCACCATATCAATAGGACAAGGAGAGCACCGAGACATCTTGGAAACAACAGGATGACTACTGACTGGCACCAGATGACAAATAAATTAACAAGTAAATCGCAAATGTCAATCCTCTGATAAGATTTTGAACCTGTAGTACCCAGACATTGGGGAAACAGGGGAGGGGGAAGGCAAGGGGGAGAAAACAGGGTATAAAGGTTGTCATGTTGTGTCCATAGGTGCGCTCCTACTTGTGGGACGCCCGCCATTGCAATTGCGAATAAATTCTGCTTTTATCAGAGATACCGTCCTGACAAAAATTACTTGGATTATTTCCAACACTGGGAAGTCAAATCTAATCAATCAAAGGAGACACCAGTAACAATACCAGTTGCTCCTGTGGAGGGCAAGAAATGGAAACGAGTGTCTTTGCGTCTTGAACGAAAAAGAGAAGAAGAGGAGGAGGAGGACGATCCAGGCGAGAGGCCCTCCTCAGAACCACCACCATCATGTAAGGCAAAAGGAAAAACTAGGAGACATGCAGAAGAGAGTGATGAAGAGGAAATCTCAAATACTACTCGCCGGCCTCTAAAGATGACTGAAATCCATGGTTCAAGAAAGGAGTTCACACGGCACCCGAATGAAACTCTTGTTTCCTGGTAGGTTCGCTGTTGGGACAGTGGGGCCAATAGCTTGTCTCTGGATGGTAATGAAGCTCGCCAACTAGGTGCCGTTGGCAGAGATCCAGCTACTGATAGAGGAATTAGTCGATGTTCGGATGAGGCTGCCTCCCTCTGGGAACGAGTGTTAACAGCCGTGAAGGAAAAGTATCCCTTCAAAAATGGCTTGAAGATTGCAATGAAAAAATGGGATACAGTTGAAAAGGGTATCCAGTATTTGAGGGAAATAAGCGTGGTGGAAATGTTGTATGACCCTGACTTTGTTCCTAACCATCCACAACAAAACCGTGACCCTGAAAAAGTGAGGACTATGCCTGAGATATGGCAGAAAATCGTGTCAACAGCGCCGGACAAATATGCCTCTACACTGATGTCAGCGTGTGACAGATACCAAGAACAACAGAGAACGCCCTTAGTTTATGAATTAATTGTTACGCTTCAAAACTACAAACAATTGCTGACCCCAATTCATGCTGCCGTTGCTGCTATTGCAAAAATGATGGAGCAAGTGTCTCAACTGATTAACCATGACAAACCTGGAGCAGTATCAGAGACACTTGATGAAGATCAGGATAATCAAATGAGTCTAGCGAAGGAGGCGAAGGAGATGATGAAATTTTGGCGAGCCCACCTAACTAAAGACGATGAACCTTCCTTCTCACGTGCACCATCAAAATTCTCAGCTGTTAGAGGCAAACGCTCTCCGGCTCAAGTAAGGGGTAATACACCGCGAATTGTCTTATGGTATTACCTACGTGACCATGGAGAAGACATGAGGAAGTGGCATGGTGAACCTACTCCTGTACTACGAGCCCGGGTAAAAGAATTAGAAGGCAGATCAACCACCAGTGCAGTTCCTTCAGTTACAACAGGTAATGAATAGAGGGGCCCTGCCCTCAGTCGGGGGGGGGGAAAGGGACAATAGAGTATATTGGACTGTGTGGATTTGATGGCCTGGCACATCAGAACCACTGAAATATAAGGCCCTGGTGGACACTGGTGCACAGTGCACTCTGATGCCCTCGAGTCATGAAGGGACAGAATCAATCCATATTTCTGGAGTGACCGGGGGCTCTCAAGAATTGACTGTGTTGGAGGCTGAGATAAGCCTCACTGGTAAGGACTGGCAAAAACATCCTATTGTAATGGGTCCAGGGGCTCCATGTATACTAGGTATTGATTATCTCAGAAGGGGGCATTTCAAGGATCCTGAGGGGTATCGATGGGCCTTTGGAATAGCTGCTGTAGACACAGACATTAAGCAGCTGTCTGTTTTGCCTGGCCTGTCAGAAGATCCGTCTGTTGTGGGGCTGCTACGAGCAAAAGAGCAACAGGTACCGATTGCTACAAAAACGGTGCACAGGCGTCAGTACCGCACCAACAGGGATTCCTTGCTCCCCATTCATAAGTTGATTCGTCAGCTAGAGAGCCAGGGAGTGATCAGCAAAACTCACTCGCCTTTTCACAGCCCCATATGGCCAGTGCGTAAAGCCAGTGGAGAATGGAGGCTGACGATGGACTACCGAGGCCTGAATGAAGTCACACCCCCACTGAGTGCTGCTGTGCTGGACATGTTAGAACTCCAGTATGAACTGGAGTCAAAAGCGGCCAAATGGTATGCCACCATTGACATTGCTAATGCCTTCTTTTCCATTCCTCTGGACAAAGAATGTAGGCCACAGTTTGCTTTCACATGGAGGGGCATTCAGTATACCTGGAACCGTTTGCCCCAGGGGTGGAAACACAGCCCGACCATTTGCCATGGGTTGATCCAAACTGTATTGGAACAGGGCAGTGCTCCTGAGCACCTGCAGAACATTAATGATATCATTGTGTGAGGTGATACGGCAGAAGAAGTCTTCACGAAAGGAGAGCAAATAATCCAAATTCTTCTGAGTGCTGGTTTTGCTATTAAGCGAAGCAAAGTGAAAGGACCTGCCCAGGAGATTCAGTTCCTAGGTATAAAGTGGCAAGATGGCCGTCGTCACATCCCGACAGATGTGATTGACAAAATCATTGCCATGTCTCCACCCACTAGCAAAAGAGAGACACAATCTTTTCTGGGTGCAGTGGGCTTTTGGAGGATGCATGTTCCAAACTACAGCCACATTGTAAGCTCCCATTATTATGTGACGCGAATGAGAAATGAGTTTACATGGGGAACTGAGCAGAAGCAGGCGTTTGAACAGATTAAACAGGAGATAGCCCGTGCCGTGGCCCTGCGGCCAGTACGGACGGGACAGGGTATAAAGAACATCCTCTATACTGCTGCTGGAGAGAACGGTCCCACTTGGAGTTTGTGGCAAAGAGCCTCGGGAGAGACTCGAGGCCGACCCCTGGGATTCTGGAGTCGGGCATACAGAGGGTCTGAAGAGCGCTACACTCCAACTGAGAAGGAGATCTTAGCCGCTTATGAGGGGGTTCGGGCTGCTTCTGAAGTAGTCGGTACTGACACACAGCTCCTTCTGGCACCTCGACTGCCAGTGCTGAACTGGATGTTTAAAGGAAAGGTTCCCTCCACCCATCATGCTACTGATGCCACTTGGAGTAAGTGGATTGCACTGATTACACAACGAGCACGGATGGGGAACCTCAGCCGTCCAGGAATCCTAGAGGTCATCATGGACTGGCCTGAAGGTAAAAAGTTTGGAACACCACCAGGAGAAGAGGTATCTCGTGATAAAGAAGCCCCACCATACAATGAATTACCAGAGAACGAAAAGAAATATGCCCTGTTCACAGATGGATCGTGTCGTATTGTGGGAAAGCATCGCAGATGGAAATCTGCTGTGTGGAGCCCCACACAACAAGTTGCAGAGGCCACTGAAGGGAAAGGAGAATCAAGCCAATTTGCAGAGGTAAAGGCTGTCCAACTGGCCTTAGATGTCGCTGAACGGGAGAGGTGGCCAATGCTCTATCTTTACACTGACTCGTGGATGGTAGAGAATGCTTTATGGGTGTGGTCACAGCAGTGGGAGCAAAATAACTGGCAAAGAAGAGGTAAACCTATTTGGGCTGCTGAACTGTGGAAAGACATTGCTGCCCGAACAAAGACTATAGTTGTAAAGGTGCGCCATGTAGATGCTCATGTGCCCAGGAGTCGGGCTACTAAAGAACAGCAAAACAACCATCAGGTAGACCGAGCTGCCAGAATTGAGGTGGCTCAAATAGACCTGGACTGGCAGAACAAGGGTGAGTTATTTTTAGCTCGGTGGGCCCATGAGTCCTCAGGCCATCAAGGGAGAGACGCAACATATAAGTTGGCCAGAGACCAAGCGGTGGATTTAACTATGGATGCTATTGCACAAATCATTCATGACTGTGACACATGCGCCACAACTAAACAAGCTAAGAGGATGAAACCTCTCTGGGAGGAAGGGCGATGGCAAAAGTACAAATATGGGGAGGCATGGCAGGTTGATTATATCACCTTGCCACGATCTCACAATGGTAAGCGTTATGTGCTTACTATGGTGGAGGCAACCACTGGGTGGCTCGAAACATATGCAGTACCCCTTGCTTCCGCCGGAAACACCATACTGGGTCTCGAGAAACAAGTCCTGTGGTGACACGGCACCCCAGAAAGGATTGAGTCAGATAATGGGACTCATTTCAAAAATTCTCTTGTAAATACTTGGGCCAAAGATCATGGCATTGAGTGGATTTACCATATTCCCTATCATGCACCAGCCTCTGGTAAAATTGAACGATACAATGGATTGTTAAAAACGATGCTAAAAGCACTGGGTGGCGGAACATTTAAGCACTGGGAGAAGCATTTGGCAGAAGCCACCTGGTTAGTCAATACCAGAGGATCTATCAATCGTGAAGGTCCTAACCAATCCAGTTCCCTACATACCGTAGAGGGAGATAAAGTCCCTGTTGTACATGTAAAGAACATGTTAGGAAAGGCAGTGGGGGTATCCTGCACACACTCTCCTGTGAGAAGTTCTGTGGACTTCAACAGTACTTGAACTTGCAAAACTGATATTTATGTCTCCCAGCATTTGAATTGCTTTGGTAATGCTCTAGTGGAAAGTTCTCGAGACACTAAATCATCTTAGAAAACATTACATGGCAAGTCCACATATTGTCAAATTAGACTAGATACGCTTTTAGTGAATTAACTGAATTGTAATATTGTATGGCTATCTGTGGGAATCAAATGTTGTTTCTGCGTTCGAATTGGATAATATTATTTTTATTTCATGATCTCCGCTATCATAGTTCTTTTTGGGAGTCCTTCTACTTAACTTGTGGAAGATTACATCACTTATCATATAGACGAATCTTCCCAGGAACTCACACTCTGTATATAGGTGTATATATGCATATTTTGTCATTACACACTGCAAGAATATCCTGCACGAGAGCAAACCAGAGAACAAGCCATGGCATGCCCGAGGAAGCGCCTGACATTGGGAAGGCCTGACATCATCCCCCAGTGCTCTTTGTTTAACGATGATGGCTTTAAAGAAAATCACCATATCAACAGGACAAGGAGAGCACCGAGACATCTTGGAAACAACAGGATGACTGCTGACTGGCACCAGATAACAAATAAATTAACAAGCAAATAGCAAATGTAAACCTTCTGATAAGATTGTGAACCTGGAGTACCCAGCCCTTAGGGAAACAGGGGAAGGGGGAGACACGAGGGAGAAAACTGGGTATAAAAGCTGTCATGTTGTGTCCATAGGTGTGCTCCTGCTTGCGGGACACCCGCCATTGCAATCACGAATAAATTCTGCTTTTATCAGAGATACCGTCCTGACAAAAATTACTTGGATATTTCCAACAACCCTTTGCGCATAAAAGAAGTATTATTAAACATTCCATAACCATACATACAAGCACATAAGCAACAAGCCATGAGTTATTCTTAATCATGCTCTCTTACTCATATCACAGTAATTATCACACAGCAATCAAGCAGCTTACTTGACTTTTCTTCTATTTTGGAGATGTCCTTTTTTCTCAGTCTTGCTTTCTTGTGGTGTTTATCTTGCTTCACAACTACTTTTCTGAGTAGTCTGTCATGTATTCCTTCATTTCCCCCTTATTTGTTTATTCACAGACTGCTTGTATGGGAACTGCTGAGTCATGGCCTGAACCTCTGATTGATCATCTGAGGTGAGCAATGAGTCAGCAATGGGAGCACAGGTGAATTACTTTCACCTGCTGGAAGGGGTGGAGCTTGGCTCCACCTCTCCTAGACCCCATTTAAGAGTTTACTACCTGTGAGGAATTGTCTCTATTTAAAGATTTCTTCTTTTGGAATTTTTTGGAGTGCCTAGGTTGAGGGTAGGTCTTTTATCTGTTCTTTTTTTTGATGTAATCACAGAATTGTAGGGGTGGGAAGGGACCTCTAGAGATCATTGAGACCAACCTCCTTCCAAAGCAGGTTTCCTAAACCAGGTTGCCCAGGTAGGTGTCCAGGCGAGAGTTGATTATCTCCAGAAAAGGAGACTCAACCCCCCTTGGGCAGCCTGTTGCAGTGCTCCGTCACCCTCACTGTAAAGAAGTTTTTGTACACATTTGTGTGGAGCTTCCTATGCTGCAGCTTATGTTCGTTTCCACTTGTTCTGTCTCCATGTACTACTGAAAAGAGGCTGGCCTCACCACTATGGCCCAGGATGCCCAGGTCCCTCTCTGCCAAACTTTTCTCCAGCAGCTCATCCCCCAGTCTGTACTGCTGCATGCAATTATTCTTCCTTAGGTGTAAGACTCTATATTTGCTTCTGTTGAACCTCATCTGGTTTCTTACTGCCCAGCTCTCCAGCCTGTCCAGGTCTTGCTGAATTGCAGCACAGCTGTCAACGGTTTACGGGTTGGTTCGGCCCGGTTCTGTAACCAGCAGGGTGGAGGGATCTGCAGATCCGCGCCTCCGGGAAAGGGGAAACAGGGGACCCCAAAAATACTTGAAAACAACAGCAGTAATCTGAGGTGGAACAAATGATTTACTAAATATAGTATTAGCAAAAAATACAATGAGAGAGAGAGAGTCTGTCTAGATGGTAGATAGACCTCACCACAATGCTTGGGTGAGAAGTGCAGTCCAGTTGAGTGAGTGAAGAAGAACATACGGCAAAGCGCAGACAGCGAAGAGCAGGCGAAGAAGAAGAATCAGGTGACCTTGCATGGAGTTATATCTCCTTGCTGACCACAGAGCCTCCTGGGGAAATGTAGTTCTTCTCCATCGGACGAACATTTGGCAGAAGTCAAACCCCACCCCCCAGTGCATTACGTGATGTTATGTTGTGGAATACTGATGACCAAAAATCATAAAACCATGACATTCCACCCCTTATTCTACATCACTACATCATGCTTAACACATGGGATTACAGACTGCACTCCCCCAACATCAAATTCCCTTGTGGTACACACTGAACATCCCTGTTTTTCTGCATCACCCACCAGGTGGACCCAGGTCCCTGGGCAAAGACAGTTCCGCGAAGAGGTTTGCCCTTCCCAGAAGTTGGAAAAACCCAAACTGCTTTTCCTAACGTGTTCTTTACATGTACTACAGGGACCTTATCTCCCTCTACAATATGTAGGGAGCTGGATAGGGTAGGACCGTCTCGACTGATTGATCTTCTGGTGTTAACCAGACAGGTGGCTTCTGCCAAATACTTCTCCCAGTGTTTAAATGTTCCGCCACCCATTGCTTTCAACATGGTTTTTAACAACCTGTTGTAGCGTTCGATCTTACCAGAGGCTGGTGCATGATAGGGGATATGATAAATCCACTCGATGCCATGTTCTCTGGCCCAAGTATCCACAAGAGAATTTTTGCACATGTGTCACAGTCATAAATGATTTGTGCAATAGCATCCGTACTTAAATCCACCCCTCAGTCTCTGGCCCACTTATACGTTGTGTCTCTCCCCTGATGGCCTGAGGTCTCATGGGCCCACCGAGCTAAAAGTAACTCACCCTTGTTCTGCCAATCTAGGTCTATTTGATTTCCACCTGCGATGCTTTCCCATAATACAACATGATCCATCTGTGAACAGGGCATATTTCTTTTCGTTCTCTGGTAGTTCATTGTATGGTGGGGCCTCTTTAGCACGTGATACTTCTCCTGGTGGTGTTCCAAACTTTTTACCTTCGGGCCAGTCCATGATGACCTCTAAGATTCCTGGACGGCTGAGATTCCCCATCCGTGCTGTCATGATTTTATGTTTTATGTTTTATGTTTTTTTCAGGTTTCAGTATTCCACATCAAAACATCATGTAGTGTACGGGGCATTAAAGTGTTAATGCCCCAATTCCAGGTTCCTATGCCTGTACATTACAGGAGTCACAGGATCTGGCCCTTCCAGGTGGGGGGGCGGGCGCTCTCTTACTGCCTTGCAGTGGGTGCTGGAGAGTGCTTTCCTAGCCGTTCCAAGCCTTTCAGGTTTTACTCGGTCCCAGGAACTCTCTCTCTCATCTAGTCTGATTTATCTCAGTTTCAATTAAATTGTGTTATGTTGTGTTATCCTGTATTCCAATATTATAGTAAAATAAGTTTTCCTCCATAGATTGTTGCCGCTGTTCTTTTCCTCCCTTCCTTCCTTCCCATTTTTGTGGGAATGAAGGGGGAAGGGGGCAAAACAAGGGCTACTGGGGTTGAACGGGTCATTCGAGGGCTTGTACCAAACTCCATGGGCAATGACGGCAGAGTGCATAGGGAAGGAGTAGGGCAGGGGGATGCTGGGGATGCTGCTGTTCTAGGGGATCCTAGATCCCTTATAAAGGTGGCGAGACGGATAGCCCGGCTGAAGTGCCTTTATACCAATGCACGCAGCCTGAGTAACAAGCAGGAGGAACTGGAAACTGTGATGCACTCGGAAAGTTATGACCTTGTTGCTATCACAGAAACATGGTGGGATGACTCCCACAATTGGGATACTGCCATCGACGGCTATAGACTCTTTAGGAGAGATAGGCGAGGTAGGAGGCGTGGGGGAGTTGCTCTCTATGTCAGAGATTGGATAAACTGTGAGGAACTCCCTACGAGAAACAGTCAGGAACAAGTTGAGAGCCTGTGGGTTAGGATTAGAGATGGGACTAATATAGGTCAGCTGGTGTTAGGGGTATACTACAGACCACCTGATCAAGGGGATGCTGTTGACGAGGCTTTCTTGCTCCAGATGCGTGAGATGTCTGGCTCACGGGCTCTTGTCCTGGTGGGGGATTTCAACCATCCGGACATCTGCTGGGAAAACCACACGGCGAGCTGCAAGAGCTCCAGAAGGCTCTTGGAATCCACTGATGATAGCTTTCTGGTTCAGGTATTGGACAGACCGACCAGAGGTGAAGCATTGCTAGACCTGCTGCTCACCAATGCCGAGGAGATCATCAAAGGCGT
>NW_024885518.1:0-10378 GCF_019232065.1 Centrocercus urophasianus
ATCAGTTACATGTATGACCAGATGTAAATACACCTCAACATATCACAAGGAATATCTGCTATTACAATGCTTTCCTTATAAATTTGAGAAAAAAGCAAGAGAAGTGTACAGCCTTCCCTAGTTGTCCTCTAAGAGCAGGATATTATAAGTAATATTATAATAAGGATATTAAAAAGTAGATGCAAAATGTAAGCTAAATCAAAAGACTCTGGTAACAGATTAATTCATGCTTTTTACAACACAGCTTGACTGCTCAAAGTTCATGGCAGTAAAAGGAAATAATTCCGGTTGCACAGACTTTGAAACAGACTATGAACTACTGTGAAAATGACAGTAATAAAAGAAGAGAAAGTGTAGAGAAAACTTGATATATCTCAAGGATGGAATTCATGCTTCAACCTTGCAAGAATGTTCCCTTAGATGCAGTTACACGTACATTACACCTGCATGATGCATTAGTTGCACAACAGCACAGTCAAACATCCCACTTGTTTGATGCCTTTGTTCCCCTCTATTTTTGATGTTTTAATGAAAAATACATAGCAGTGTAAGGTTTTTTTTACTTATATGCATTACGTTCATTATATACTTTATATGCAGCCCATGGCAATTCCAACTGGCTCAGTGTGGCTCAGGCTAGCCAAAAGACGGGACAACCGTGCTTTAACCCAGTTTTTAAATCTTCATGCTGAAAATGAAACAGTGGAGTTCCAGCCTTACCCTAATGAACACAAGCTGGAACGCTCAGCAAAACAGACTGCAACCCGTTCTCTGCAGCCTGAAAGCCAGTCAGATTTCTCAGAAAAGAGGACGCATTGCTTGAAATACCTCAAGCAAAGGGGAGGGGGAAGATTTCCTGCTTCTTTAGTACCCCACTCATCTCCCACTAGAGCTTTAATCAATCAATTCAATCAATCATACATAACTTCCTGTGCTTCAGAAACAGCAAACCGCATGTGATAAAGAAGGGAGAATACAGTAAAGTAATACCGAACAAATCCAAACAAGAGTAAGGGTTATATTTTCATCTCACCGCTAATGTGTGCACTGTAATATGATGAAAATGGAAGGAGCAACACTGAATAATGCCAGTGCTGTGAGAGTATTTTATAAATGAATCCTGAGGCATAATTTCTTACCCTGTAGGCCTACGATAGCACATACACTTACAAGAAAAGCCAAACAAGTTAAATTTAGAGGCAGCCACTGTTCCAGCTTGCAGCTGAACATTCTGCCTGTAGCTCCAGTATTTTGTAACAGTTTACAGAACAGGAAAACACTTGTGATCCCACGGCTGGTTTGTGACGGATGCTCTTACCCTCACAGGAGGGCTGGAAGAATGACAACCAAGGACACTCTCAGTAAGGAAGAGCAGAAGGAACTGACAACATTCTGTGACACCTGTGACATATTCAGTAAACATAACTTCTTATACATTTCAATATATTTGACAATATTCCCTTGGATACCACAGAATCATAGAATGGCCTGGGTTGAAAGGGACCACAATGATCATCTAGTTTCAACCCCCCTGCTATGTGCAGGGTCACCTGGACCAGGCTTCCCAGAGCCCAATCCAGCCTGGCCTTCAATGCCTCCAGGGATGGGGCATCCACAACCTCCTTGGGCAACCTGTTCCTGTGTGCCACCACCCTCTCTGGCCTGTTTGAACAAGAAAGACTTTCTCTCCCCCGCTTGCTTCATCACTGATTTTTATTTCCATGAGCATCTTGCACTTCCCCTGATGCTCCCTTTTCACTGAGGGAGAGAATCAAGGGAAGTTTTCCTGCAATCATGACAACAAACTACACATCAGTGAGTTAGAAAGTCAAGGTTAAAATCGGCATTCTGACAGATTGCTGTTGACCTTACTTCAGACTGTAAAAGGAAACTGTATCCTCTGCAGCTCTCACAAATCTGTGTGCTCTGGCCTTCTTTCACTCCTCATCTGTTCTGTGAGCTGTACCCAAAACTCCATTTTGTCTTCTTTCAGTTTCTTTGCTGCCTTTTGTATGAGGTCTATTTCCAGGTATCTTTCATCCAGATCATACTGAGGCCAATGCACCAAGCCTTCCCCATTGGGATTTCTGGAAGCACAAAAATGAAAAGTTACCTCTCCATTTGTGCTCTGACTTCTCAACCTGAGGTCGTTTCAGAAGACTAACAGGAGCTCAGATTGCACGATTCTAGTACCTGAACAGATGGATGTTTTTATCAAAACGCTCATCACTGCAACAGCAAACACGTAATGATGTTTGCCCTTACTCGGGGATCTAATCCTCCACTGCAGATACAAATAGCTCTTGGATTTTGTTTGGGATTGCATGCTCATTTCCAGAGTTCTTCTTGCAATCGTCAAGAAGAGAAACTCTTTGTTTCAGTACTTATCTTAAACTCTGCCACATTTACAGGAACTACCATGCTGCTGCTACGCTTCAGGCAGCACAGACAAAACTTGAGCTGCAGTTAGCGCTACGGATCTCACCCGTTTCTAGCAAAGTTAGTCCAGTACTTCATAACAGTTCTGCTAAGTTTACTTTCTCCTTCTGTAGCATTCCCTGCAAAGTGAGAGAAGAAATGGCAATATTCAAAAATCAATAATCAAAAAAACAGCAGTCCAATCAATCCCAATACACTGGAACCAATTCAAAGGGGCTGTGGACAAGATCATCTCTAAGGGACCCTTCCAATCCAAACCATTCTATGAACCTACTTGTTACTCTGGGCTGTGGGAGTTCTATGTGAGCAGAGCAGATGAATTAATTAATGACAAGTAACTATTACCAAAAACAGAAAAAAAACCCCAGCTTATTTTGATTCCAGTGTTACTAAGTAAAATTCTATTCTGAAAGTCCTCAGGTGAGTGAGATTAATAACAATGTTGATTTTAAAAGAATTGTTTAGCAAGCACAGATACATCACCAGCTAAGAATGGCCTTCCAAAGACAAAGGCAATCTCATCTGCATGATCTGCTTTTACAAACTCTGGAACAACGCCTGAGGCTGAGCTTGGTCGATGTTGAAATTCATAGAAGTAGACTGGGTGGCCAGCATCTAACAGAAAATAAAATTGAACGCAAGAATGCTAGTATTGCAAATGCCAGTCAACAATGATGATAAACTTTCACCACAGCTAAATTGACAAAATCAAAACACTAGCAGATCTTCTGATAGCAAAGTGTGATACGTACATAACGTCCACAGACACACTCAAGAATGGAAGACAACATTTGTTGGAATAGATGCTGAATTGGAAACTCACCTCTGTGGTACCTAGCCACTTCAATGGCAGAGAAAACAAACATGTGATCTCCTATTGCATCAAGAAGGCCATCTCGCACCTGGGCACGGCTCTCTGCTTTCCCAATGTATTCATTGAATACAAGATCAACAATGTGAGAAGAAACACCCTGGAATGAACAAGAAAGGTCTTTTTATAATGAGAACCCACCCTAAAAGGAGTAGCAGTGTAGACTGAGAGTGCCACCTGCGTGTCCCTGGCTAGACTCCAAACATCACCATCTTTCAGAAAAAATCCCCTGCTGCGTCCAAGCAGAGCTCACAGTTCACAGTGGTGCGCCTTTACCTAACATGGATGTTCTGTGGGAGAAGAGATTTGCAAGATCAAAAAGGATGCTCTCAAATGCCTCTAGATAAATAGCAAGTGGTGATGCTAAGAGATGGATACGGTACTCTGTTCTTCCTTCTGTGGAAACAACCCTCGTAAGAGAAATGAAATCCTGCTGGTTTGCATAAGATCCATTTCTTGCTGCAGACGGCCATTACTTACTCCCTTTCAGAAAAACCCTGGGCTCTGCCATTCCCAGATTATGATAGATTCCTATGGCTCTACGTGACCCTTTACAAGTACTGGCTATGTTTATCAACTTCTTAATTCTAACCTATTAATCTGCAATTTTTCAAGTTTCCTAGTTTCAGCAGAGCACAAAGCAACCAGAAAGTGAGAGCTTTGTAAAACACAGGGAAGCAAAACCTCCCCTGTCTACATGCAGGTCTCCTGGTGCCATTTTAGGCATCCCCAGGTGTCCTTTCTATTCTCCATGTGAAGCTTCAGAAAGGCTCGTATGTTCTGTAGGAGTTGTGTCATATCTGCTGGTAGAACGCGTATCTTGGATAACCTAGTGCATCTTGAATGTCATGGGACGTATGTTTAGTTGCCTGCATTGCTTCTGGATTTCCACTGCATTCCTTTTTAAAAGGTGGTGCATGTAGGATAGAGATTTGGAGTATCTCCAAGTTGATTAGTCACTATTAGCAATACGAAATGTGAATATGGAATTATCCCCACGATGAAATAGCATTCTGATTAGAGACATAGAATTTTAATATCAGAAACTGCCGTTTTTGAAAAAAATGTCATCTGAGTGTTACTCTGTAGCCTCTGATCATAGTTCTGCAGCACAACATTCCACTACATTCTAGACATGGTCTCTCACCTCAAATGATAATACAAACGAGCTCTGTAATACTTGACGGGCAACTTCTTTGTCCAGTCCATCCGTAAAATCAGGAAATTTCATCATCTGCATGAAAAAGAGAATACACGTTTATGAGGAAATCTTACATACAAAACCATATCTGAACAATGCCATTGAAAGTCTCTTACTTTAGGAATTACCCATCCAAATTCACAGTTATTCACTCCTATTATGTATGGGACTGGATTGATTGCTTTTTCAGACAGTAATTGCCTGGGACTCTTTGGAAAAAACACACCATCCACACAGGAACTGATGAACACGGGAGCCTGGAGAAAAACAAAGAAACAAAGTCAAGGCTTCAGCAAATGACAGCATTAAGTGAAAATATAAGAATAGTAGTATTCAAGCTCTCTTTGTTTTCCACAACCAATGCTTTGAACCAGAGAAGATTTGCAAAGATTAGCATTGTGTTTAAATACGTGTGAAATGTAGGTTATTGTTAATTTACATCTCCTCTTAGTGAGAAATGTCCTGGTACGAATGAACGGAGAGGTTAGAGAAAATCTAACTTCTACATTGGAACTGCAAAGTAACAGGAAAAGCCAGGATTGCAGTAAGAAATTTAGAGGACAAAATTATGATGTTAAGTAATGTTCACGCTCTCCAGGAGAAACCGTGATTTTCACACTCTTGTCTCCTCCCTTAACAGAACCTGACAGTGAAACACGTGTAGCTCAATGCCCATACAGAATTAAAGAGAAGGAACCTGTTCACATTTTTCAGGTGAGGTATGGCATAGCTGCAATGTTGTCATATCCTGAAAACATAAAGAAGGGAGAGATGTTAGATATTCTTCAAGTTCTCTTAATATTACAGGACATGTACAGCATGCTCTGTTATGATCAAATTTGAAAGGCCCCTCATATACAAGGCATAATTTCACCTACCATTTTCAGAGTTATCTGTTCTATCTCTTCCTCTGTTTTTCCTCTTAAGCATTCAACCAGAGCGGCAGAACTGGATTTCTCACAGCCAGATGCAGCAGCAATTCTCTGCAATCAATAATAATGAGTCACAGTCTCCTCTGGAAAAAGGGGCAGGCTTCTTGGGGTGATTACAAAGAAGTAGCTAAGGTATGCAGGGAGGAAGTTAGGAAGGTGAAAGCCCAACTTGAACTCAGGTTGGCCGCTGCAGTAAAAGGCAATAAAAAATCCTTTTATAAATATATCAATGGCAAAAGAAGAACCAATGATAATTCTCATCCTATACTTGATGCAGCAGGGAATGTGTCCACTGAGGTCAAGGAGAAGGGCTGAGGTCTGGCTTTACATCTGCCTTTAATAGCCAGATCAGTTATCTGGGCTTTTTATGCCTTGATCTGGAAATCTGGGACGCTGCTCAGAATATCCCCCCACCTATTCACGTGGAGACAGTCAGAGAGCTTCTCCTCCATCTGGACTGTCACAAGTCCATGGGACCAGATGGGCTGCACCCTCGGGTGCTGAGGGAGCTGGCAGGAGTGATTGCTGAGCCATTCTCGGTCATCTGTCAGCACTCCTGGTTAACTGGTGAGGTCCCAGAGGATTGGAGGCTTGCCGATGTGACTCCCATCTTCAAGAAGGGCTGTAAGGAGGATCTGTGGAACTATAGGCCTGTTAGCCTGACCTCAGTACCACGAAAGTTATGGAGCAGATCATCTTGGATGAGATTGCACGGCATGTGTGCAGTGTCCAGGGGATCAGGCCCAGCCAGCACAGGTTAGTGGAAGGCGGGTCATGCTTGATCAACCTCATCTTCTTCTATGACTGGGTGACCAGTCTGGTAGATGAGGGAAGGGCTGTAGATGTAGTCTACCTAGACTTCAGCAAAGCCTTTGACACAATCTCTCACAGGCTTCTTCTGGGGAAACTGGCTGCCCATGGTCTGAACAGGTATATACTTCTTTGGGTAAGGAACTGGCTAGAGGGCCATGCCCAGAGGGTAGTAGTGAATGGAGTTAAGTCCAGCTGGTGCCCCGTTTCAAGTGGTGTACCCCAGGGCTCAGTACTGGGGCCCATCTTGTTTAATATCTTTATTGATGACCTAGATGAGAGGATTGAGTGCACCCTCAGTAAGTTTGCAGATGACAACAAGCTGGGAGGTGGAGTCGATCTGCCTGAGGGTAGGGCGGCCCTTCAGAGGGATTTAGACAGGCTGGATCACTGCGCTGAGATGAATAGGATGAGGTTCAACAAGGCCAAGTGTCGGGTCCTGCACTTTGGGCACAACAACCCCATGCAGCGTTATAGGCTTGGGGATGAGTGGCTGGATGACTGTGAAGAGAAGGACCTGGGGGTGTTGGTTGATGCTCGGCTGAACATGAGCCAGCAGTGTGCCCAGGTGGCCAAGAGGGCCAACAGCATCCTGGCCTGCATTAGAAATGGTGTGGCCAGCAGGAGCAGGGAGGTGATCATCCCCCTGTACTCAGCACTGGTGAGGCTGCAACTTGAGTACTGCGTTCAGTTTTGGGCCCCTCACTACAGGAAAGACATTGAAGTCCTGGAGCATGACCAGAGAAGGGCAACGAAACTGGGAGGAGTCTGGAGCACAGGTCTTATGAGGAGCAGCTGAGGAGCTGGGATTGTTCAGTCTGGAGAAGAGGAGGCTCAGGGGAGACCTCATTGCACTGTACAACTTCCTGAAGGGAGGTTGTGGTGAAGAGGGATTTGGCCTCTTCTCCCAGGCAACGAGCAGCACACGGGGTAATGGCTGCAAGTAGTATCACAGGAGGTATAGATTAGACATAAGGAAGAGCTTTTTCATTGCAACGCTGCCTCTTTTACATCCCAGATTAGCAAAACAAAGCTCTTGGAGATTGTTTCTTACACGTGACAAAATGGGTTGAATTGGGCTTCTTTTTAATTATAACTAGGCTGAATAAAGTTTTATACCTTTGAGCACATCAGGCACCAGGCGGAAGGGAAAGAGAACAGTATTTGGATCTGGTACCATTTTCCTTTCAAAAACAGCAGCTCAACTTTTTCTGAAGACAGTATACTCCTGTACATTTCATACTCATTCACTGCCTTCTCCCTCTGCTTCCTCCGTTTTCTGCTTTCACTCAGACATCTGTGGATATTTGGGTATTTGGAAAGCAAAGTTTCACCCAGCGTGTATTACTGCAAACAGGAATCCTGTCTCTAATGAAGGTGGTTGAAATTCCACAAGAAAAAAAGACCAAGATCCACATTTCTTGAATACACCATTTAAGACATTCAAGACTATCTCAAAAATTAAATATGCCACAAAATACCCACCTGTGCTTCCTTCTCAGGCTTTTCAGTGAATAAAGTCCTAATTGTAGTACCACTCTCTGAAATGGCCTTGTGGAACAAGCCCTTTGCCAGTGGAGATAAGACCTGGAAAAAAAAAGCAGCTTCCAGAAACAAGAACAGGCATTACTGGGAATGCATTCTATTCATGACACAGGACTTCAATATCAGAAACTGCCTTTTCTGAAAAAAATGTCATCCAAGTGTTACTCTGTGGCCTCTGATCAGAGTTCTGCTGTGCAAAGGTCTCTGGCAGCATTAACAGGGATAAGTCCACGCCTGCCCTTCCCCTCCCATAAAGCTTTGCTTACAAGACTTCAGGGAACAACACTGCAAGCCAGGTATGAATCAGGTACACATATGTCCAGCAGACTGGCTGTGCTGCAGAAGGGGAAAATACAGCTCTAAGAGAGAAGTCGGGAGCAAACGGACATTCAAATTTGAAGAGGACAAATGACATTTGGGATTCTAAGCGACATCATCTGGGTACAAAAAGAACACTTTCAACAGCCAGAAGCTGCACTGTTATCAGCTGTGTATCAGACTGAGGTGATGTGTGCTTTACCCAAAAGCCACCCACGTTTTCTCACTGATTTTTCATTAATGTACTGAGAGTGATCGTGGACAGTGGGTTTCTTTCTCAAATAATAAACATTCATGCCTGTGGTGAACTTACCAGAGCAGATACACTGATTCCCCCTGCAGATTCACCACAGATGGTGACAGATCCCGGGTCTCCTCCAAAGTGTATGATATTTTCCTGAATCCACTGAAGAGCTGCCACTTGGTCCAAATACCCCCAGTTACCACGAGCATGCCTATCCCCAGTGCTAGAAAGAAAGAACAGACTTCTTTAAATGCCTGATGTAGAAAAAAACAACACTCAGATAAATGCAATGTGCAGGACAAGAAATCAGCTGTGAAGGAGCCTCTCTGCGTAATTTAAAAAGAATTGGCTTGAAAAGGGTTGAGATCAGGCCAGCAATCAAGCCACAGCAGTCTCTGAAGCAGACCTGGGACTTGTAAGTTGCTCCCAACTGTTGCATGTGTAATTAAGAAACAGAGAGTTTATTTGCCAAAGCAAGTACTCCACAGGCCTTTCCGCAATGGATTTGGACACATCATTTTGGAAAAGGTTTATCAAAATCGAAGACAGCCTATCTTACCTAAAGTATCCAGCTATACCCAATCTGTACTGAATTGCCACAACAACCACGTTGTCAAAGGCTGCTAATGCTGAGCCATCATAGGATGATGCTGCTCCAAGAACTAATGCACCTCCATGGATCCATACAAAGACCTGGAAGGGGAACAAACAGAAACAGTTCAGCACAGGGAAGAGCTCCCTGTGACACAGACTGAATACCCTTGTTTCTGCTGCTTCTCTTCAGGTTGCATTTCACAAATGGTCAATGTCTTTCAAATTGGAGGCTGGCAGCCTCACAACACACACTGATTTCATTAAATACCTGAATTTTACCAGTGCCCTGCAGGAAATCAAACACTGCCTAAGTAAAAAATCAGTAAGATTTTATTTGTCAGTCCTTAAAAACTGTGCCAGTAAGTCCACATACTGTACAGGTTGCAAGTTTGCAGTACAGTACTGTCATCCTCAGGAAGCTGTTAGAAGATTCAAGGTCAGGCTCAATCTGTCACATCAAATCACAGAAGCCATCGAGCCTGCTAGAGGTTTTGCACTGATTTGCCTTACCGGCAGCTTCTCCTGTTTTTTTGTAGAAACAGGTGTGTATATATTCAGGTATAAGCAATCTTCAGACATCTGGAAATGAAATTTTTCCTTTCTATTAGTAATAACATCTGAAAAAAACTGTCCTGTTACTTTGTCCTGTAGACACCTGAAAAAATAAGAGAAATAAAAATCAATAGAGATTAAAAAAAAATTCACAGCTGTAAGTCGAAAACTTTTGTATTTCTAGCAAAAAAAAAAAGAGTTCAGTACATTTCTATAGTGCTGGCATCGGAAACATACAGTGTTGTTTAACATTTTCTCCAGTTGAGTTGGCATGAGATGTGCAAAAAGGGGCCAGAGTCTAGAGCAGTACATTTTGCAAACAGATGTAATTCTGCGTCTTGCAAAACCTTACAGAATACTAGCAGACTGATACAGCTATAAATCCTTCAATTATATTGCAAATTAATTACCATAAAGCTTCAGTAGATTTTATACTGCAATTATGGGGATGAGGCTAGAAGCACTTAAAAGAGCAGTAATACAAATGGAGTAAAATAATTAAAAAATAGATCACAACAGATGAGTGTTTCATACATGATCAATCAAGCATGTGACTCACGGGGAACTCTGTCTTTCTCTAATTTTTTTTTTTACTTTTGATCAGCCTGCGTATCAGCATCCTCAAACTGCAGGTAAACAGTAGTAAACAGTAGATTACAAATAGAAAACAGTAAATTTTTAATTCTGAGTATGTTTTCATCCATTTGAGTTGCCATGACAAGGCCTGTAAAAAGGGGCCACAGTCCAGAGCGGTACAATTTGACACCAATCGCAGTTTTGCATGTTTCAGAACATTACAGAAGTATAGTTGCAGATGGATACAGCTATAAATCACTTCAAATAAAATGCATGATAATTATTACGTAACTTCA
>NW_024885519.1:0-20514 GCF_019232065.1 Centrocercus urophasianus
AAGAAGAATGAAAAATGAAGCATCTGTGATTCAGAAAGCAACTTTGTTGACTTTCTGGGAACATTAAAAACAGCAGGTCAAAAGAGATTACTGTTCCTCTCTATTCTGCTTTTGGTGAGGTCACGTCTGGAGTTCTGTACCCAGTCTGGGGCTGAGGAAAGACAGGAATCTTCTAGAAAGAGTCCAGCAAAGGGCTACAAAGATTTTTAGGGGTTTGGACTATCTCCCTTATGATAAAGAGCTGAGAGATCTGAGAAACTCAGGAAATCCCATGCAAATGTGAGGAACAACTCCTTTACTGTGATGGTGACATGACTGGAACACGCTGCCCAGAAAGGCTGTGCAGCTTGCTCTTCTGGAGATACTCAGAACACACCTGGATGCTTTCCTATTGTAACTGATCCTAGGGAACCTGTTGTAGCAGAGGATTGGATTAGGTGATCTTTAGGGCTCTCTTCCAACCCTCACGATTCCATGATTCTATGATTCTGTGATTCTGTCTTAGTAATATTTGGCACACATCAGGGAATAATCCTTTACCATGTCTTTATAAAATCAAAATAGTTAAACTATGTTTTATGTACTGAGAATAATTGCTGTGCCAGATCTAGGTAAGCAACAGACTGGAAATGACAGAATTGTTCCTGACCAATTTTTTGTCTTTGAGTACTGCAAGATATCTCATTTGCCCAGAGAGCATCATGTTCACTTCCTGATTAAATATAGTCAGAGTGCTTTGGCTAGCAATCTAGTCTAATCTAAAAGCTATCATATGAAGAATTCACTGTTAACAGCTTCCAAAATTACACAGGTTGGAAAGAAGTTCAAAAGCTGCGGCTTATAAGCCAAGACAGGATAATTATTATTCTACTGTTTGCTCATGAAAAGAGCCTTTTGCTTTAGCACAAATGGTTCCTATGACAATGTCTGTGCCTGATAGTGTAGTCATTCCTCAAATAAGACTAGTAGAAGTGCTAGGGAGTGATATGTTGCTATCAGACTTTCCATTTGGAGAGGTTTGCATTATATTATAAAATGCCTGTTTTAGCTGTTTAGAAAGGTACATTCTATGTCAAGATTTGGTAAAGAGTATAAGAAAACTAGTGTATACTGGAAAGAAAGGCATTTCTGCCACCAAGTCAATTATGGATAAAAGAAAGAATAACTAAGGAGATGACTGCAGTCACACAAAAAGTGTAAAGAAGTAGCTTCCAGAATCCAAACGAAAAGGCTCAAGGCACAATAGAAAGAGTTCAGCTGGTCAGAGCTGCAGATTCCTTGATGGTGCAGCTTGGTATCACAGCAGAGACAGGCAGGATCCATGATCTGTATTTCATTAGTTCTCAAATTTTTGTGGTCTATAACAGAAAGGCCATTGCCCTGTCATTCATGCACAAGACCCACAGTCTTAGAATGCAATACACTGACAACTCCACCTCCTATGCTATTTTCACCACCTTCTTCACGTCATTCCTGAGAAGAGGTCCATATCCTTCTATTTAATAGCATCTCATACATCTGATACTGTAAGGGACTGAGGCATACAGAACTTTTTTCACAGTATCACTGTTCTGCTCCTATCAATAATTGGACCAACAGATGTTCCTTCTGTGGGAAATAATAATTGTCATTAATATCTCTGTAGGCAGCAGTGGCTATGCTGTACTTATAGTTTTGGTTTACTCTTTGTCCACATCCAATAGTGCCATTGTGTTTTTCCAAAAGATGATTCTCTTCAAGTAGTATGTCATCCAGGAGGAGGAGTGGAAAACACAAACACCTTACCTGACAATAATAATAAAAGAGACCCACACACAAAGTCCACTTACAAGCAAGTAGATATGCTAGTTTACACAAAGGTGTTCTAAATTTATAAAGACTGGTCATAGTATGTTTGCAGAGGATGCACAAAGATGCATTCTTTTATTCTCAATTAACAAAGAGTTTTAATTTACGCCTCAGTTTCAAATCTCTATCCAACAATAACAACAGCACTGCTGTGGCACATCCGTAATTTGCAGTGCATTTTGAGATTCTCAGATGAAAGGCTCTGTATAAATGGAAACTATTATTATCTGTACAGCAGGCAGATCTAGGCTCCACTGTAATATGCTGTTCTCCTCAGGGGGCTCAGGCATGTGAGCTTCTAAGTACTCTCCATTTCCATTACATCTCCTTGGAGCTAAGAGCACTCAGCAACCTAGGAGGATCAAGCACAGAAGTGAGTTTGAGCTTCAAATCCACTAAATTCACATAAGCAAAATCTACACCAGGTTTTTTAATCTGTGTTTTGGGCTGCGAAAAAAAGGTGGCAGAAACATTAAGAAAAAATCAAAATACAATATAAGCTGTAAAGATGTAAATTAGCTGAAACCATTAAAACAGTTATTGCTGTTTGAAGAATGGATTACTGAAATTACTGTCCTCCCATCAGATGACTAAATAATGCACCATGTAAAGCAAGAGACATTGCATTGGCCATAAAACTCACATAACATCAGCAAAGAAATGCACACATATTAAACGACATATAAAATGAAATAATAATTTCACACACATTTAACGTAAAAAAAATAAGCAGCAAGAAATCTAAGATATGCATGTGCATAAACTGAAGTATTTGCCTTATTTTACTGAGCACACACACACACACACAAAGCAGTATATTTCTCACTGAGGGATTTTGTGTCTTTTTTTCCCCTCCCCCACTGGGAAAAGCACAATTTCAAATCCTCAATATTTCCACCCTTAATTGCTAGAAGGGTTCATTATCAGCTGTCTAAAGTGCAATACATCAACCTTGCAAAGCTGATATACAAAAGACTTTCACACATCTGATAGGCTGCTGTGCTAAATACATCTTAATTTGTGCTGCATCTGCTGTTTTCTAATTTGTTTGTCATGCTGTGAATGCTACAGACTTTGCTACAGCAGCTCCATGGTTTTTCTTTTCATTTTTAAAATCACAACAGCTACTCAGAAAGGAAATGGCTGAGTGCCACCATTGTTCCTCTTATCCAAGCAGTGACATCAGCTCCCTTATATCAATCATAAATACGTGAGATATGCATTTTATATTACATGAACATGCCAACAGTAGACAGACTACAACTGTGTGTACTACTTATATATTCAGCATTAAAATATGCTAGATTATAGACCTCTGCAATTTCTTTGCATTTGAATGTGTACATAATTTAAGCTTCTTCATGTTATGTACTTATTCAATCTTTACTTGCAATTCAGTTTTTGGGTCAAAAAACTGTAAAAGGAGTGTTGACAAAACCTTAATTCTACCAATCCTTACAATAAGTAAAAGCTGGTGGCTTTTTCACTTTTCAAAGGACATTTGTGAACCCACCTAGAGTCCTTAGTGAAATGAGTTTGGCATTCTCTGTACAGTCCCTGCTGAGCTGAAAAGCAAATTACAGAACAACATGTGTAATTCAGCGTGATTCAAAATAGATCAAAGTCTCTGTGCAGAAGAAGCCTCAGCTTGAGCTGGCAGAGAAATTAAATCTCTACACTTCCTTTCCTAAAGTGTACATTTCCCAAGTACGGAGCACTAGCGCTGCAGACAGTGCAATGAATTCTTCATGAAGCAGCCTACGCCGTGAATAACCTTAATGAGCACAAGCATCCCACACATAATACTTCTCCCAAAACTAAAAAAGATGTATGTCAGTGGTATCTTGTGTGTGCCCCCCTGCAGCATTATGGGTTTTGGGGTTAGCAAGAAAGCCACCAGGCGCAATTCACACAGCTTCATTTACAATAATAATCTCTCAGAGCTCTTTCTCTTGGGAAAGCCAACCCATTACAAGTCACTACTACCACAAAAAAAAAAAAAAAAAAAAAAAAAAAAAAAAAAAAAAAAAAAAAAAATCAGCATTCAAAGAGATTTAGAAACTCTTGTCTCCATAAAGCAGAATTTTGCTATTGTCAAATACCCATGTGGTGCACGCAAAATAACATGCCGTAACCCAAGCCATAATCATTGTTACAAATAATGTCCCTTACATGTTTATTTAGTTGCCAGTTTTCCCAGCTAGACAAGAAAAGATGCTTTGTGCATGGTGGGTGAGGTATAATAAAGAGGAAAACTCCCTTTGTTTCAGCACAGCCCAGGCTTTAGAGAAGCAGCTGGAATGTAGATTCACTTATCCTGTTTTTGAAGCACAGCTTCTGATGCTCCAGACATGGAGAGCTATTTACATAATGCCAATCAGTCCCCAGCATCACATCCTCGCAAGAACACACAGCAGCTATCACAGAGCCAGGTTTTATGACTGAGGAAGTCATAGAAAAATCAGCACTACCGTAAAGGACTGTGTTTAATCAATAAGGCATATTGTTCAACTACTGTGGAAGAAAAAACCTCGTGGAGTAACAGCATTTGTAAAGGTTAATCAATTCAGGTAATTGTAAATGCTCTCAGTTGTCAGTCCCTAAACAGTTCCTTCTCTTTGTAGCTGGTAATTCACTCTGGGATGCAGCAAGACTAAACTGGAAGGAAGACAAGAGAAGGGAAAAGAAAAGAAAAAGAAGGGAAGAGAAACAGTCAAATTTCTTATTACTCTCTTTATTGTTTCCTGCCTCTGTGTGTAACATCGATATCTTTACCACAGGGTGATAATCTTTTCCTTCTGCTGGCAATGCCTTACCTCTTTCATTACGCACAAAACAAAGCAAGAGGTCTATGTTTCATGCTTCAGAGAGATGAAAAGGAAATCAAAGTATTGATCTTTTTGTTCAGCTCTTTAAAGGCCGCATGTATGACTAATCTGTAAGGTAGTTTTTGCCATGCTCTTTATTTCATAACGAAAAAAACAACTAAAACAATTAACCAATCAAAAAAAAAAAAAAAAAAAAAAAAAAAAAACCCAGAAACAAAACAAAACAAACAAAAAAAGGAAAACAACAAGAAAAACAAAGCCTTAAACTTAAAAAAAAAAAAAAAAATCACACAAAAAACATAAAGACTTACATTTCCTGTAGGGAAAAAAAAAAAAAAAAAAGGGACAATAAAGAGATCCCAATTTAAAAATTTGACTCTAGCCCAAATTAATATCAGCCTGCAAAGGTAGATTGATGGGTTTTTTTGACATCTTGATTTCTATATTTTCTCATTATTTCTAAAAACTCTTGTAGTTTTATAAACTGACAGCTGTTCCTCCTCCAGAGATATCCTTCTCCCACCTTGATGCCATGAATATGAAATGCAAAATGTTATCCTTATGACACCCACCTTAGCGTGACTTTCAAATAACACAAAAATTACCACATGAGCATGAAAGCACAGTTTTCTTTTGTCTCTCAAGTACTTCTGGTGCTTCTAACAACTGAAAGACATTAGCATCTTTTAATTGTACTTTTGCAAAGCTAGCCAAAGGTCAGAGACTTCAGATCTTCACAGAATCAATTCATATTGATTAAAGGTCAAAGCAAGTACTGAAAACACAGCACGCACTCCCACTAAACAATGCTCCATCTATCCAGCAGCAAAAAGAAAAAGAGAACAGAAGAGGAAATAACAGCTTGTCTTATCCCATTCTGCCTTCCAAGCCCCAGCTGCCAACACCCTCCTTGTCCTCTCAGTGCCCCCATCAGTTCCTCCTGCCTCATTGTGGCCAAGTGAGACAACCCTTTGCTTGGATATCTTTCAAGAAAAAAATACTTGGATTTTTTTTTCTCTCGTGGGTATTTAAAAATCTCAAGGCAGAGCTGTAGTTGTCTAAATTCTGCCTGGACCAGGCAATGGCGATTGGTAACAAGGATACACCCAGGAAAATTATTTATTCAAAGAAGAATTCAGCTAAGGCTATCACAAGAGTGCTCCTATTTAGATAAGTGCGTCATACAAAATGGATGTGAATATAATGGATATTTGATTGGTTTGGCTGTTTACCAATAGATGGTGTAATATTTTGTCTACCTTGTTATTTTGTAACATATAAGGAGGTATGCTCCAACCAGGCTTATAATTAATATGTCAAAAACCAAGGCAAGGAATTTAAAACAAGAAAATATCTGAAGTACGTTCCATTACTTCAATAGCAATTATGCTTTTAATGTGCTATATTAATGAACTTCCAACTTTGCTGCTAGTTTCCAGTAGAAAATTGTGATACAATGCTGGGTTTGGGTTTATCAAAACCAATATAGAAAGTGTTTTATTAGGCAGGAATGGTCCTCTTACAACTGTTGCTTTAGAAAGAAGTTAATAAACCATTTGTTTATTTTGCACACATGATTACAACATAAGAAGGTCACACAAATTTACAGCACAAAGAATATCAGTGAAAAGACTTAAGTCTGCATATCAGCTCAATATCAGCCTAGATACTGAGTAGCTTATGAGGTCCTGTGTCTGCCAGCTCTGCTTTTCCTAAACCACATGGGCTGCTTTCCTTTGTCACTGTCTTCCAGTCATAACCTTTAGAGTGGTGCTGCCACAACTTTAAGGAAGGCCCACCTGCTCACATGTATGGCTTCTCAAAGGTTGGAAGTCCCATTTACCCATTTCTCACATAGCAAATAAAAATGGGGTTCTAATACTCTGTGAGGTTTAAAGATGCATTTCTTCTTCACCTTACCCTCACATTCCCTGTGACTTCCATATCACTACTTCTTATATGTTCTCCTACTTCTCTCTCTCTTTTTAACAAAAAGAAATAAAAGAAGAAAGAAAAAAAAAAAAAAAAGAGAGAGAGAGAGAAAAAGGAAAGAAAAAGCCAGCATAGTTTTATTTCCAGATGGTAAATTTTTACATCAGTTTAATAATCTCTTGAAGGTATACTGAAGTATTGCTCAACTCACTTCCAAATTGAAGTGCTTATTAAAAAACTTTGAAGCACTTTAACAATTTCAAATCACTCCTCACATAGCAGAGTAATTTTAAAATTATTGAAGCAGTTTTATAAGCACTTGAATTTGGAGGTGATCAGAGACCTGAAAATGTGCAATATAGAGTAATTTAAAATTATTAGAGTACTTCACATTTTTTATAAGCTCTTCAGTGTGGAAGTGATCAAGTTCTGACTTCTGAGCTTGCAAAATGTAATGTGAGTGCTCCTCATTCTAGGAGAGATACAGCCTATTAAATCAAACTACTTCAATAATTGTAAATTGGTATATAGAGAGCATGCTCAGAAACCTAACTTCTCTCCTTAAATTAAAAATATTTTTCACTCCAAATCTATAAAAAGTCTCTTCAGTGACACAACAGGAACTTATTCTTTTGAAAATTTTTGAGAGTAAAACAAAAAGAAAAGTCTGCATAAAAAATACTTACAGAAGTCATATAAGAATATTTTCTGTAAGATTATATTATGAATTTTAAACAATTTTCAAAATGAGCTTTTGCAATATCTACATGCCTTAACTACATTAATGAGGTTTGTAAGATCAAACATAATGTAGAAATTCAAAAAAGAGTTTTACAGAAGTAATGATGAGTATTTCCATGTTGTTCCTACTAGTGATTGCATGAGATTTTTACACCTTCTATAAGGTGGAAAATGTAGTTTTGTAGTTGTGTGGGATAGCATTTCATGGTCTCCTGTATCAATAACAGAAGCACTTTGTTTAGAGAAAAGTTTTGTTACAAAAGCCCCACTGAGATTCAGACTATATGTAAAGGAGGATAATTCTGTAGGCATTGTTGCATATTTATAGCATAGATATTGAGTATATACTCAATGAATAAAAGTGGTTTAGACTTTGGGGGAGGATATTCAGCAGAAAAGTTCAAACAATAGCTGTAAGCAGAGCAGAAAAAATGTCAGAAAATCTGGGCTAACACAACTGGAAACAATGAAAAGCTAACATTATTTGTGAAAGAGCTTAACTGCTGTTACTTCAAAGTGCTACAAGCCATACTTTGAGCCTATCAGAGAAAAAGCAAATAGAGGCACATTGCAGCAAGTAATGCCAAGTGGCTTTCCATAAAATAAAGCATCTCTAAGAGTTCAGAGAAAGGGCAGCAGTAGCAAGACTGCCGTGCTCTCAGATAGATGAAAGCATTAGACTTTAAAGTTTAATCTAAGAGTGCACATATTTGTGTTCATTTTTTTGTGACTTATGTTCCTCTTCGCATTAAAACTGCAAGAATAAAACGCTGGAGTTGATTGTTCCCACGTACAAGAAGATTTTAGGCAGGCAGATGAAATTAAATGCTAGTCCCAGATTAACATCACGATGTAATATATCAGCAATAAGTGCTGTATCTATGGCATTCCTCAGTGACTCAATATTTATAAAATTTGAAGTGATGACTTTACATGCAGTGTTTTAGTATCAGGGCTAGAAAATGTGAAAACCACTTGGAATCTTTTAAAGAATCTCTTCTAGTTATTAAATAATTAGAAAGGAAAAGAATAAGCGAATTGGTCAGGCAAGTTGTGTTTCTAAGAGAAGACTGTTCAGATAGCATGAGTGAATTTAATACAGCCACAGATCCTTGAAACAAGACCTGCCTGACAATAGAACCTAACCCACAGCTGACAGCGAGCAAAACTCTGCAGTGAAAGCTGAATGAACAGTGTCATATGTCATAGTGGGGAATAAGCTGTCTGTCCTGGAAGTTTCTTTAGAATGTTCCCACAATAATTGCCTCGTGCCCCAAACTCTGAGAAGTTATATCCTACGAAAAAACAAAAAGCCTAATATCCTAGTAGCTTAAAAATCCTAATTGAACAAGTATATGTATTTTTTCGTATGCTACATTCTTCTGAAAGTCCTGCAAAGCCATTATTCCTATTGATTTCATATATAAAGAATTACACAAGTTAATACATTATAATGCACTAAAGCTTTATGTGATATTGTTTTTATTTTTACATTTAAAATTTCAGTCTTGTCCACAGCAGCTATTCCTTTCATGGGGTCAACCTCCTGCACATTTCTCTTTCATTAAAAATGTCAACTTCCTTGTCAGCTTCTTCCCTTCTACGGTTTAAGTACAGCTTAAACATTTCCTCTCTTCTGCTGCACCCAAGGACAAAACTTCAAAGAGAACTTCAGAAAACCCTTGGCAGGATATTTATTATTCCAAACAACTCTGGGGAGACTTCTCTTATATTTCTGTACATCTTTAATAGAAGTGCACACAGTTCTCCACCAAAAGACATCAGAAGCTTATTTGGAGGACTCAGGCTTATGTTACGTCTCATACTCATCTAGTAGGTATAACATGGAGCAGCTCTCTCAATCAGCACATTAGCAGCCGCCAGCTTTCATAAGCATATTGACATAGTCACCTATAGCTTGAGCAATATACAAAAGCCTATAATTCAGCATCACGTTGTGGCTTCCAGAATCACCTGTGAAAAATTAACTTCTTTGGTATCATTCAGAAATAAGATCCAACTATTGCAGCTTACACATCTATTCTGTTTTTCCCTTTTTCTATGCAATTCCATCTCATTTTGTGTCTTGCATTTGTGTCTTCAGTGCATACACACATACATGTGCATATATCATTTGAATATCAAGATGTCAAGCGGTAAACTGGATATAATCTATCTCTGGTCTTCACATTCAAATTAAACAGATGATTTTACTCTCGGAGTTTACAATTTACCAGTTTATCTTTTGCTATTTAACTAGAAACTAAGGCTATTCTAGGTTTTTCAACAAATTTTATTGACTGAAGTCCACTGAAAATTCTTTCCCTATCAGCAAACAAAGCCAAGATCCCTTGTGCTTAGACATACTGTTGTCAGAGGTTTTTCTCAGCTGTTTCATTTTACAGGATCACTTGTCCCTTGTAATATATTTATAATTCACATATGAACTGTAATAGCTCCCCAAAAGCTATTTATCCCCAGAGGAAACTGCTCTTAATTGTTTGTTATGCCCTCTAAGCAGGGGATCAGACTTATGCTGTACATGTGCATCACTTTATTTAAATGATATCCTACCTTGCTATGAAAGCTGCCAGGGCTACCTGATCATATTCTGCTGAGGTTGCCAACTACAGAACTTCCCCAGGAGCAAAGCAGCAGATGAAAAGGTAATACTCTTGGTTCAGGCATGTATTTTTTTCTGGAATGGTACCAGCAGCAGCAAAAAATGCATGCTTCAAAAATAATTACAAGAGGCTCCTTCTATCTGTCTTCAGATAAGGCCCATATTTTAGGATCAATTCCCCTCAGCCGGGGGAAATGTAGACAGCACAAGTCTACGCCACCAGGCATCCGCTGCAGCTCAGGAGAACCAGCCTTTCCCTACCTTCTTCAGTCCTCACCACAGCGTTTGCTTGTTGAATACATCAAGCCTGTTGTCCTGCAGCCTCTCTGGTAGTCACACAGCTCCTCCTGGATTGCCCTTACGGGCTAATTTCCCTTCTATGCCACTTACAGCACATCACAGAATGAGCAGAAATCAACCTGTGGTGGGATAGGGCTCACTACTGACACAAAGAATTACAGATGGCACTGGAATGCCAAAGAATGGGCTGAACAAAATTAACTGTTTTTCTTGACATCTATTAACATGAACCCTTTCTTTTAATATTTTCTACATTGTTGCCTGCAGTTAGCTATGATTTCCAAGTTCAAATAAAATGTTAAACAAACAAACAAACAAGCAAAAACACTTAAAGCAGAACAGAACTGCTGAGTTTCACTGGGTTTTGAATCGTCAGCTTCAAAATCACCCTCTGGTATCTCAAGATTTACTACAAGGAAAAAAATCACATACAAAAAAGAGCTAGAATTTGACTTTCCTAAAATTAAGCTTCCTGATTTTACTCTTTGCCTGCCTGATATCCCTCAAAACAACTCCACCATTGTACTGTAACTATGGCCCAGGCAGTCTCCAATCCTGATGTCACTAATCAGATCACAGAATCACGGAATCACAGAATTGTAGGGGTTGGAAGGGACCTCCAGGGATCATCGAGTCCAACCCCCCTGCCAAAGCAGGTTCCCTACAGCAGGTCGCGCAGGTAGGCATCCAGGCAGGTCTGGAACATCTCCAGAGAAGGAGACTCCACCACCTCCCTGGGCAGCCTGTTCCAGTGCTCCGTCACCTCACTGTAAAGAAGTTCTTGCACACATTTGTGCGGAACTTCCTGTGCTGCAGTTTCCGGCCGTTTCCCCTTGTCCCGTCGCCATTCACCACTGAAAAGAGTCCGGCCTCGCCATTCTGCCCCCCACAACTTAGATATTTACAGACCTGGATCAGGTCCCCTCTCAGTCTTCTTTTCTCAAGGCTGAACAGACCCAGTTCACTCAGCCTTTCTTCATAGCAGAGATGCTCCAGGCCCTTCACCATCTTTGTGGCCCTCCGCTGGACTCTTTCCAAGAGATCCTTGTCTTTTTTGTACTGGGGAGCCCAGAACTGGACGCAGTGCTCCAGATGAGGTCTTACCAGGGCAGAGTAGAGGGGGAGGATCACCTCCCTCGACCTGCTGGCCACGCTCTTTTTAATGCACCCCAGGATGCCATTGGCCTTTTTGGCCACAAGGGCACACTGCTGGCTCATGGCCAACCTGTCATCCACCAGGACACCCAGGTCCCTCTCTGCAGAGCTCCCCTCCAGCAGCTCATCCCCCAGCCTGTACTGGTGCATGCAATTATTCCTCCCCAGATGCAAGACTCCACACTTGCTTTTGTTAAACCTCATCCGGTTTTTTTCATTTGCATTGGTGAGCAACAGGTTCAGCGCTGCTTCTCTCTTGGTGGGGATGTCTATTAGCTGGCTCATGAAGTTATCCTTGATACATTCCAGGAGCATCCTGGATTACCTACAGCTCGTCATACTGTTTTTGCAGCAGATGTCAGGGAGGTTGAAGGAGCCTGCAATCACAATGCCTCCTATAGCTGGAGAAAGAAGGCTTCATCGACAGGCTCTTGCTTCTGATGATAAAAATCATCACTATAAAAATGATGCAATTTTTATTTCAGCATTTTTCCCAAACCAACAAACATTACCTACGTTATAGATTCTGAAAACAAAAATATACTGTGGCTTTGACAGTAGTCATAAAGAACATGCCCTGAAGATTAGTGAACAGTATTGCTGACTAAGCAAAATGCTCATCTTCAGAACCTGTCAGGTTTTAATAACCACGGGAGACACCACAGCAGAAATCTGGGAGTGCTGTTTTGCAGTTCCTCATGCAGTGCAGATGCTGCCAGCAAAGATCAGAGCTCTAGATCTCTGACCCTCTTTTCAACATAGGTTAAAGGGTTTCCTGAAGACAGCAGCATAGCACAGGCTTGTTCAGGAGGAATCTGTCAGGAGCACCAGGTTTTATCTGGCTGTTATCAGCCCATACTATTAACACCTGCCGCTCATTTTTTCTGGTCCAAGAATGGCTTCCCTCCATTCCAGCAGGAAGAGCAAAGAAATATGGACTGGACCAAGCATCTTGGCAGCTACTGGACAAGGTCCCAGAAGAGGACTTGTATGAGTTTTGTTCACTTAATCTGAACAACCATTTCAGACGGCCAAGGAGTCTGCCAGGGAGGCATAAGAAAACCTACATACATAGTTAACTTGATCTTCCAACCCCTCCAGTTTTTACAAGGCACAGACAGATTTTTTATATTTTTGCATCAGTTTCTTTTTATATGAAACAGTGACAGCTCACAGAGCTCTGCAGATTTGCAGAAATAATTACTCTGGTCACTTAGCAAAGCCAAGCATCCACCATCCAGACAGCTATTGCCTAGCAACAATTCTCAAAGCCTTCCTCTCTCTATCTGAAGTAGACATCATGTGCCCTCTCAACTCTGCTTTTGTTTTCACTGGCCTTCTGGCTGATGCCAGAAACAACCACCCACCTGGACAGAACTCAGACCCAATGAATTTAAGGGTCCTCTGGGCACTCATGGAAGGATGCTTTTTTCTGTGTAGGTACAAGACACATGGAACAGTTCAGTAAATTATTACCTGCCAAATGAGGTGCCAGCTAAGTCTTTGACAAAATATTCTTATGCTCTATTGGGATCAATCTGGCTTCAGATAAGAACACTGATGTGGCTGCTCTGGGCATTCTATGTTTTGAAGAGATGAGGAGGAGGAAAGAAAACTAATTTTGCAACAGCTCAGGGACACACAGCCACAGCCACAACCTGACTCTCCTCCGAGTTCTTAAATTAGTGGATATTTTATTATTACCAGAATATCGTGGAGCTGTAGAACTTTTTAATTTTCTTTCCTATGGAATGATTTAGGCAGCAGTGTATGCAAAAGAACAGTACTACTCCTCCCTCTGTGGCAGCTCTTATACTCCTTCCTTCCCCAGGCAGCAGAATCTGCTTTTTAGTTGATGATTGTCACCAATACATCTTTTTTTTTTCTCTCCCAAAAAGGTATTTTTTACAGTTGCAAGATTGCATTTGCTAATGACTTTATGCAACATTTTGGGAACATTCTGGCCATTTTAAAGCTACACTCAGCGATTAATTTAGCATAACACAGCTTTTGGCCTCTCACTTCTCCACACAATGCTGCACTAGGGGAGCCTCAGACCTGACAGCTGTCCTTGCTTTCAGTAGGAGCACAGCTGTTAAGTGACAATCATCTAAGATGATGTAAATACCCTATATTCTCCCTATGGCACATCTGTGCTGCTTCATAACATAAAACTTACATATAAGATGTAGCTATATTTATGACTGCTTGGCATGCATAATGATAGACACATCCAAAAGTTATTTCAGGCTTAAATTGTCAAAAAAATCCTCATTCTGAGTATTTTTCACAGCTAGACAGAAAAAAAAAAAAAAAAAAAAAAAAAAAAGGAGAAAAAAAAGAAAAAAACATCCAATCCGCAAACACATAATGATTTATCCGTATCTTTTGAACTATGCTAGCATTCAGTGCCTACTGTACACCACCCAAAACACCAGATACCAGCAATCAATTTTCTTTAAAAGAACTTTCAGGTGGCAGTCTTGAAATATACAGCTTTGAGAGAAGGCTTTAAATTGAGTTACCTTTTATTTATTTAGTACTTAACACTCAAATAATGCAGTAAACAAGGGAGATAAAGACAATATTAACAACCTATAGTATTAACATATGGATATATTGATTAACAGAATGTTCTTTGAATAACAGCAAAGTAGTCCTGAAATCATGAGCTATTATGTTTAGCTGCATACATTTTTTTTAATTTTTTTCAAATTTTAGGGTAAATCATCTACTGAATTCAGTTTACTTCTTAGCTTATTGTTTACCATAAATTGCTTCAGAATAAAATAAAATATCCCACCTTAACTCTTTTCTCTGCCCATTTAGTAATGATTTCATTTTGTTTTTAACTCTGAAGAAATAAAGCTCTCCTTGTTTACGTGCCACCATCCATGATTACTGCAGTTAGAGTCTGAGCAGGCTAAATAAGAGAACAGTGTTAGATTATTAACTGCTGAAGAACCTGGCAACTATAATGAGAAATATTCTTAACAAGTCCTGTCAGGATGCCATATATTATATAGCATCCTGATTGATGCTATTTTCAGAGCTGGTTTGGTTTTTTTGTTGTTGGTTTTTTGTTGTTTTTTTTTTCACCCTTAATGAGAAATAACAATTCATTAACCAAAGAGTAAATTTCTTGAATAGTCTCTGGTTAGATTATACCTGTTTAACTGGATATTAATTTCAGGTCCTAAAATCTGACTTCCTCTACTAATATTGGCACATTCATTGAAGATGTGCTGGAAAAATAATAATAATAATAATAAGTTAAATTTAAAAAAATAAATTTTAGAAGGAAAGATGTAATTTATGAAAACAAATGCTGCTAAGATTTATAGGATTTTCCTCTATGTTTTTCAGCAGAATTGTTTATCCATACAATAATATTTTAGGTACGTATATAGGCATCAAGCCATAGAATTAAAGATGCCCTATTGAATGTGTATTGATTGCCTATGTGTGTAGCACTTTACACTTTTACACAGCTCTTCAGGCAAATGAACAACACAGGAAGAAACTGGTCTTTTCACACCAATAGGAAGAAATCATTTGCACCTTAAAAAATGGAATGAATGAAGACTTCCTTGTTCTGATTTTCTACTATAACATTGGAGACACACATGAAAATTTTCAGCTTAAGCAAAGCCTGAACTTATCCGTAGCCATCCTCAGTGAATTTTTTGTCTTCTTCTTATTGCTTTATCTTCCAGTTGCAAATTGCATATGAACAGCAACTGATGTTGTTCATTTTCATAGAATTAATAATACCGATAACCCTCAGCTTACTGCATTAAGTAAGCTTCTCTTTTGAGCCTCAGACTTGCTTTTAATAGTAATCAGTCCACAGAGTGAATAAGAAGCTGCAATGAAGAGAAAAATGACTCTGCCAAGAGAGTCTTAGGCCATATGGAGACATCAAGCACTACCTTTGACATGGATGTTGCCAGCATAACTTTTTCCTTGCTGTTTGGCATTTCTACAAGCTATTTCACATTTCTAAAACTCTCCCAGGTCTTGCTAGGTAGAACAAGGGACAATTTTCCTGTAAATGAAGCATCACTGTGCTCCACCCTCTTTCAAAATATCCAGAGAGTTTGGTGAAAACTGTAAAGTAGAAACAGGGCACTCCTATAACTGCCAAACAGCCAATCTAAAACAAAAGGTCCAGAAACCTGTGTGAATTGTCTGAAATCAATGGGACAGAAGGAAAGTGCAATGTATGAAGCAGGTGGTTACAGCAGAGATGTGAAATCAGAGCATAATTATAATACTGGCAAAGTCTACTTATAGAATCATTAAATGGCTTAGGTTGGAAGGGACTGTAAAGATTGTCTACTTCCACACCTCCCTGCCATGAACAGGGTTGCCAACTACTAGATCAGGATGCCCAGGTCCCCATCCAACTCAGCCTTGAACATTTCCGGGATGGAATATCCACAAGTTCTCTGGGCAGCCTGTTTCAGTGCGTCACCACCCTCTCAGTTAAGAATTTCTCCCTAACATCTAACGCAAATCTCTCCTCTCTCAGTTTAAAGCCATTTCCCCTTATTCTATAACTATAAGACCATGTAAAAGTGAGTCCATCATAATCATCTGTGGTAAATTCTCTGGCACTGATCTGACTTGTGCTCTGGGAAGAATAGTATGAACTAGAGACCTAAAGGCAATTCAGCTTTTTCAAAAAAAAAATTTTCCAGGAAATATGAGCCAAGTTTTGCATGAGTATCTGAGCAATTGAACATCAGAGAAAGTCAGAAGAGAGGGTATTAATTTATGCCTAGAGCTATGGTCATGTCTCTGGAAACAAACAGAATATTAAACTAAAAGATGGCCACAAACTGGAAAATGATCATGACATGGATGTGGTAGGGCTGGAATAAGCAATGTCCACTGATCTGGAGGTGGATTCTGACTTTGGAGGATTCAGGCTAAATGCAAAGCTGCAGGCACAGTTCAGTGTCTGGGGGCTGGGGATGCTCAGTGCTTCTGTGATATCAAACTAGTTAGTAGATATGTGGAGTAGAGGCCTCACTGAATATTATGAGATTCAACAAATCTAAGTACAAAGTCTTGCATCTGGCTTGAGGCAACCCCCACTACTAATACAAAATGAGGAATGAAAGTACTGAGTCCTCAGTATAGGAGAGATGTGGGCTTGTCAGAATGCATCCAGAGGAGGGCCACAAAGATGGCCCATGGAACACCTCCCCTGTGAGGACAGGATGAGAAGGTTGGGGCTGTCCAGATTGGAGAAGAGAAGGCTGTGGGGAGACTTGATGGCAGACTTTCAGTATCTAAAGGGGGGCTATCAGAAAGAAAGGGACAGACTCTTCAGAAGGGTCTGTTGTGAAAGGAAAACAAAATAGTTTCAAATTAAAAAAAGTGGAAATTTGGATACAAGGAAAAAATTATGAGAGGGACGATGAGGTTCAGGAAGAAGATGCCCATAGAGATGTTGATACCCCAATCCTGGAGGCATTCAAAGTCAGGCTGGATGGGACTCTGAGCAATCTGACTGAGCTGTGGCTATCTATGTTCACTGCATGGGAGTTGGACTAGATGACCTTTAAGGGTCCCTTCCAACTCAAACGATTTTATGATTCTATCATCTTGATCCTACTGTAGGGTATGAAGCCATTGGCCTTGTTAACAGAACTTTACCAAAAGTAGGGGCCTTTGCAAAAGAAACTGCGTTAAAATCTTCAGCAGAGCCATGAGGGACAGGAATTCAATCAGAAAGTGAAACAGAAGCAGAAACCTCACGTATCCTTGTTTCTAGAAGCTCCTCACCAGGTCCTCTGATTCTAAAGCAAGAAGGTTGTGGTAATGGTGTCATTTTCTACCTCATGGATAAAGTTGTGATAGGAACTGTATTATGAAACATCTTCTACAGGATGCCTACTGACCTAAATTTCATCAAAGATACAGTGGCACATGTTGATCTCAGTGAAGTAGCAGAGCTTTTCAACATCCACAAAGAGTAAACTCTAGGATTCAATCACAGGAGTAGGAGTGAGCAGGGCAAGTGGAGGCTGCTGTCTGTGTTCCTCCCTTCTTCTTCGAGAACATTCTCCGAGAACTTCTGAATATTTCCCATGACCTATAATTCTAACGCTTGCAGCAATAAAATCAGATTCTTCTTAAAAACAAACAGAAAGTCTTAATGCAAGAAGTCCAGTGCTTTTGTCGTACCTGAGACTGAACGCTATTTAAAACTTTGCTCATTTGGCATCCATGCCACAACCAACTTCAGAACAGCCATAATGCTGTACCAGGAAATAGATATGTCTGAGAGACTGTGAAGTTGTGTATGGAAGAGAATTGAAAAAAAGGAGCTTAATAGCTTAACAGAAATGTCCAGACAACTACTGATTCCCATGTGATTTCCTATGGATAAAGAAACATACAACTACTAAGCCAGGTTATAGAAACTTTACCGCAGAAATATATCAGTGTCCACAGCTGCAAAGCTCTTTTTGTTCTTCCTGAGCAGAGCAGACAGGTGTGGGAAATACCTCCCACACTAATAGGTCTGAGTTCTAATCTTCTACAGAACTGAACAATATGAAGTTAAGTGCCCCAGATGGCTTTTGGCTTAATTACTTGGAAGGGAACAGCACAAATTCAGTGGGATTATGTGTTTGTAATAGGCAAATCATTTCACTTGAACTGATTTTTGACAACTGATTAAACATCAGAAGATCACAAGCTCATTTTCTAAAGTATCACTCAAAAAAAAAAAAAAAAAAAAAAAAAAAAAAAAAAAAGTATTAACCAGATTATATCACCCTGGCTCTCTCCAGAGCATGAAATATTCTGCTTACATATCCACTTCTGTGCGTATTATTGCTCTCAACAATGCTACTTATATCATTATTCAATATTCACTTGAAAGAACTGGTGTGACCTCTCTTTGCTTTGGAAATGGAGTATAGAAATGGTGGAGCTGGAAGATATGGCTTCTGTTGATGAATTTTCTGTATAACATTTAGCAGCTCAGAATGTTTGATATGTCTGATAGTTATTCAAAGATTAACTCATAAAACATTTTGGAGTAAAGTGAAGAAAGAGTCTTTTAAAAAGCATCTCACAGTGTGATGAAAATTTTATTTTAGTGGAATACATGTTTGCAGCCTGGTGGTTGGAAATTATTCCAGAACATTAACCTCTTTTTTTTCAGCATTGTTGATATACAGTCTGATACAGCAGCACCTCCAAATATATCTCTGATACAAGTGCTCCATATAGCAGAGAGGAAATTAAATCAAGGCATTAGGAATAGCTTTTCACATTTTTGCACAGAAAAACTTTGCTATTATATTTGAATATAGAAATAAAAGTTATCATATAAATGACATACTTCTCATCCTCATCAATGAATCTACATGAAAATAGATTCTAAAAAATCTTAGAGAAATCTTGCTATTGAAAAAGCAAGCTATAAACCTGAACTGTTCCTTTTCTTCAGTTTCTCAAAAGTACTTAGCTATTTACTACAATATTTTTAAATCAAGCATGGTCAAAGAATGCCAGGTATGATTTAGTATTTCTATGTCTTGTATGCAGCGATTACCCAGCTATGAGGAAAGACAAAGACTGTGGAAAGTTTAGAAGTTATTTTTGTCTCCACAGAATAGCATCTGTAAACACTGCATTGATAATGAGTTTAAATCCTGACTGTGAGAAGGTTATTTAACACTTCCTCAATTTCATTATTTCAAATTTAGTAATTTCAACTCTATTAAGGATTAACTCTTCCTAAGGTGATCAGTAGGCCTTCTTTCCAGCCAAACGCCTTTAGAAAAACAGGACTGTCATAATTTAAAACGTGTTTGGTGAAATTTGACATATCTATATGAAGCTATTTACGTTGATTTTCATCAGCTAGCAATAGAAGATACATGTGGACAGGAGGGCATCTGTGCGCAAGATCTTCTTCAACATTAAGTTTTTCTGTGAATCCACTTCGCCATCAAAAAATGGAAAAATAAGCAAGCTCACTCTGAAGTCCGAAAGAACCCAGAAAAGAATCTACTGAACTACAACTTGATCAAAATATTTATATATTCAGGAAATAATAGTCTTCAGATGCAGAAGCAGTCTGCAGCTGCTTTCTTTGACAGCAGAGCATTTCATGCTGTAATTTCTCATTTGTAGAAAAGTTCTTGAGTAATGTCTAGCTCAAGAAAACAGTAAATGAATTTTACATTAGGAATCTTGTTCCTCAATTAATTTCACATCTTGCTAATAAAGCATATTTATGGGTTTTGGGGCAGAAATTAATCCAAGAAAAGAGAATGTGCTCCTACCTTATTTTCAAAAGACAGTGAGGGACCATGAGTAACCATGGTTATTGCTTTCAAATGCAGTTTAACTGTGCTTTCAAATGGAGCAATGGGGGTTTTGAAAGCCGTATTATTACATAACTTGAATGACAGCTTGCCATTATTAGTAAGGAATTTAAACACACTCTTTGACAGGTCAACAAAGCTAAATCTTCAGTCTGTTGAAGAACTGAGTTTTAGAAATCCACAATTTTTAGTACAACAAAACTGAAAAATAAGAATGTTGAATCCACAGTATTATTTATTTCATTGCTGCATTTTGACCAGATTTAGCTGCTATGGGTTGATTGGAAGAATGGAAACAGAGTATAAATTCCTACTATTTTGTTTCCCACATTCCAGTGCTAACCCATGCTTTTTACTACTTCTAGCCTCTACCAAGTTAATTTCCAAATTGCTTTGAACTTTATTTTATATTGCCACTTTTCTTAAAAACATATTTGCATTTAAAAAATGAAATGTTTATGTGGAAATAATTAAATAAGGTAAACTTTTCTATTATGTCTTACATTATTTCAACTTACAGCATCTTTTCTGCAACTTTCTGCAATTTTCCAAACATAAATGTTGAGATAAAAATAAGTATTATCATAACCCTACTGCTATGATCTTCACCATGAATATTTACTACTAACACAACAAGTCCTCCAAGAACCAATTTATCATGTGGTTTTCCTTAGCAAAGAGAAGGAAGGGAAGGGAAGGGAAGGGAAGGGAAGGGAAGGGAAGGGAAGGG
>NW_024885520.1:0-19002 GCF_019232065.1 Centrocercus urophasianus
AAAAAAAAAAAAAAGGAGGTTAAATTTTTAATTAAAGTATTAATTTTTGCAAATGGTTAGTAAAATTAAACCAGAATCTATGAACATACATTTTGTATCCCCTGCTGGCATCAAACACCAAATTATGGGGGAGAATCTATCGTTTGTTGCTCAAGAAGACACATGGCATTTCTTCCAAAACCCTACTTTCTGTTCTATGTGAGCACAATGTCCAAAGAAAGCATTTATGGTTGATTTGGCTGGCTGTTCCTCCTAATGGCTTGTGATCAAAGACTCAGAGTAAGCGTGCCTAATTCATATGCTCAAAGCCACCTCCCACAGGCTTCCCTTTCCCTATCTCTAAAGAATACTGCAGCAATGAGCCAGACAAATCACATGTCACAAATTGGAACCAATGAATCTCCCCCCTCCCCTCTTATGTCTCTCTGCTCATATACCATTGTATTTTCTCTGGGAAGAACGTTGCTAATGCAGGGTTAACTCAGGTTACCAAAGATGGAGATATGAAATTAAAAGCAATAAAATCTCTGTGCCTTATTGAGTTACAGCTCATCAACTGATTAGAGGCAACTTGTTAAGTCTCAGTAACTCAATTGACTCCAGTCATGCACCCATACCCTTACAGGCAGCTTGATTCCTTTGAAGCCAACATCCTTTGGGCAAATACGGTCATGTTGAAAATACTGAAGCTGTAGGGAGAGACTGACTAGTGACAACCTCTATGCAGGGATTAACAGCAAGAGTTTGGATTCCCCCTTGGTTCTCTGAAAATAAGCGTTGCTCAGCTTTTTGTCTAGGCCTGCAATAAAACAGCTAATTCAACTCTGATGCAGTACAGCAGACTAAAAGTCAGCAAGTAGCAAGCTTCCACATCCAGATATGTAAGACACCAGACACTACATTTGATATTCTGGCACAGATGCAAAACACAATAAAGACATTTTAATCACTGCTTAATTCAAGCAAGGGACTGCTGTGTGTGTGCAGGAGTTCAGCTAGTAACAATGCTGGAGTTATGCCTTATGCTAACACTTCAATGAGGAGAAGCTCTCCTCAGAGAAAGATTAAACCGCAATGACATACAGAGTCTTGACTCTTGAAAGAGAATGCTTGCATGATTTTAATGCCCATTAATATACAGTTAGCTGATTCAGTTTGCCTTTGCAGTGCCTCCAGGCCTGAACTGAAGTGTTAGTGGATGATGAGGCTACATGCCTGCACTGGCCAAGATGAGAGGAAACTCTTGAAATTTGGACTGTGGCATGTATTTTGCTCCAGAACTCTCCCACTCAGGTAAACCAATGTAATCAGAACATTTAATTTAATCCCATCACCTTTTTGTTTGCTTGTTTGTTTGTTAGCTTCTTAGTTCTGTGCTTGTTTTTTTTTTTTTAATAAATATTACAGATATTTACCTGAACTCAAAACCAAAATTTAGTTTCAGTTACCAGGATAATTGGCTCCATTTCCACATCTAAACACAATTTTCTTCTCAGTTAATCCCCCAACATTAAATTAACAACAAAAACAACAAATAAAGTCAGCACCATCATAATTTATCTGAAGTATTTTAACGAAAATGAAAACTAGGCACAATTAAGGAAAACTGTCATCAATAATCCCTAGTCTAAGATGAATAACTAAATGAAATTAAGGGAATTTATGAGTTAATGTAGAAGTCATTGTGCTTTTCTGTAATAGACATCTCTTCAATATACCCCTTCCCTGGCACACTGGGAGAACATAGTTTGCATGAATGTGTTATATACCAGCAGGAAACCATGTGAGAGTTCTCTCTAAGAGGTTTCTTTTCCTTTATTTCTGGAAGAAAAAAAGTAGGGGGGGAGAAAGGGGTGGAGGAAAATTTTCCCTTTAAAATATTGGAACATCAAAGAAAAAGCAAGAAAAAAAATATATTCATATTACAAAAAATATAGGACTTTTCCAGAACATTTCAAATTAGTTTTCTGTATAACTTAAAAAAAAAAAAAAAAAAGCACTGGTACTTCCATTTGTTATAGGTATAGAAATGTTATAGGTATTTTCATCATCAAATATCAAACATTTCAGGCTTTTGAGATTAATATTCTTCTCTTTGATCAAAAGACTAAGCATTTTGCGGTGCAATATTTATAAATTGAGATTGTTTTCCACTGTCTTTTATGTGAAAATAGTTAAGATGTCAACGTTTCATCAATGTGGGTTGAAAACAGGTTATAAATATTCCTCACAGGAAGGCAATTTAATTTTCCTTACTTCTCTGTCTGAGAAGTTATTCAGACTACTGTGTGGTTTTACAGCATTCAGGCTCTGAAGTACAAAAAAATCCACACATCATATTAAGACTTGATTTATGTATGTCCCGGATAAACAAAGGACTTTTAACATCCATCCTTCAGCTCTCATCAGAGCTCATTTCTACAAGGAAAATATGGCTCAAAGAGACAGAAGCCAACAGAAATGACATAATGTCAAACTATGCATAAGATCAGACTCGTAAGTGGACTGTCACCTGGGTCAGTTGCTCTTAGTTGCAATTATTAGCAACTGAAAAATCAGTAGGCTAAACAGAAATGTTGAGTTGGCAAAATTATCAAATGACATTGATTAGATTACCTAAGACTGTATATGTAGGACTACAAGATACTCCAAATGAATTGTACTGTATTCCAGGATGGTAAATATAGACCCACCTGAGACTGTATATGTACGCTGACAAATTTGGGAATCAGGGTAATCTTTACAGGGGAAAAAAATAAAAATAAAAATAAAAAAAGATAAATCTCTCTAATTTATCTAGTAGGGGGCAAAACTAGGAAGAGGGGGGAAATAAATAAACTGTAATGTGAAGTGTTTCAACAACAGCAGTTTCAGCCCTCCCATTTCTGCTTTCAATTTTCTTAGGGAAGAAAATACAGAAATAGGAGCTACTATCTAACGTCTAAGGTCAGTGTGGGAAAATATCAGTACAAGAAGGAAGTGAAGAGGATGGGAAAGATGAATCTAAAAGGAAAGAGTTGAATCAGTCATTGACAGTATTACAAAAGCAAATGAATTGCCTAGAGAACACCAGAGAGAGATGTCTGTTTACCTTGAGTTCAATAATACAGGATGCATTAATAGGTAGCAAATGTACAACAGGGAAAAAATATATAATTTTATGCAACATTTAATTAAATTGAAGCTTCTCTCTGTAGGGAGTTTTAATGATTCTAAAAGCTTGGCAAGATTTAAAAAAGGATTCTATTTGTATAAATGGCATGCGGTGTCCATTCCTGCTTTGGAAACTGACTGATTGCAGAAAATATATTATTGAAAAAGGTACCTAGGTGGAAACCTGGGGCATGATTCTATTGTCAGCAAAGTGTGTGGAGAGCTTTTAGGATGGCAAGATTTTCATGCTGCTGTCCCACCATGACTGCACTACAATAAATGCCAAGAGTATTTTTTATAGACTTTAAATGGCAACAGAACAAATCAAGTTCAAAGTACTTTTTGGAAGTACCTTATTTAATTCCAATTCTGAGATATTCAATGCCAACCAAGGTGGCAAACAAGCTATTGACCTTTTCCAGCATGCACCAAAGTCCAGTTAAATGCTTCTTATCTTTATTCCTTCAATAGAATTCACCTTAGCAGTATCAGAACTCTGCAGTCTACAACATAAATTGCAATTAAAATAAAATAAAATAAAACAAAACAAAACAAAACAAAACAAAATAAAATAAAATAAAATAAAATAAAATAAAATAAAATAAAATAAAATAAAATACTTTTTAAATTGCATACATCAGTTTGCTACCAGGGATTGTTAGAGGATATACTATGACATACTCTGGAGATGTTCAAGACCTGCCTGGATGCCTACCTGTGCGACCTGCTGTAGGGAACCTGCTTTGGCAGGGGGGTTGGACTCGATGATCTCTGGAGGTCCCTTCCAACCCCTACAATTCTGTGATTCTGTGATTCTGTGAGATAAGAAGTAACACATTAGCACTCAGAGGTAATAGCAGAACTTTGTTTGCAGATACAGTAACACTTTAAATCTTCTGCAAGTGTCATTTCAGTCCACATAACAAAAATGATTGTAGAATCACAGACTCATGAGAAAGCATCTGAGTTTAGAAAGCTTGAATTCAACTCAAATAAAGTTAATTTACAACAAAATGTTTTAATTTAATCAAAAACCATGTTTCTACATTCATAATCCATACCATGTGCCATTTATTTGAGTCTTTATGCTTGTTCTTTAGAAAAGCATTTTGTGGAAGATAGGGAGGAATATTTAGAGAAAGTATGACTGAAGAACATCTATCAATGGAAAGTTTTGCTGCAGTGAGTTAACTGCTCTGATATGTTTCCATTGTTACGGCACAAAATCTGACCACATTAAATTTGAACAAAACAAAGAGTTAATGAAACGCAAGAATCTTTTTTCCTCCCCCATTATACTTACATTTTCTAAGTGGTTTTTCTTTTCCAAGCCTCATCACAAGTAATGAATCTCTCTCCTTAGTGTCGATAGTGTTCTGCCAGTCTTCATTCTTACATAATTTCCCTATCATTCTTCCCTTTCTTAGCTTTGAACCCAAGTGCAATTTTCAATAATAAAAAAAATTTAGATTGGTATAAATTCCCTAACTGAAAGGAGTGAGGGAAGACTGCTTTTTTTGTGCTCCAATATCCTTCTGACAAAATATAATCAAAATACCTTCTTGATGGCTTGCTTGCTCTGCATTTCATGAATGGTGAAGTCTATCAAGCTATTATTTCTCTCCATCTTGTGTGAGGAAGGATTAAGCCATCAAAGTGTTCAATACAAATAAATGATCTATAAAAGCATCAATTATTATCCAGTTAAAGGTAGTTCTCAGGAAACTGAAGTTTTGCCTTCATTCCTTTGTTAACTGAGCATGGGAATGACTATATCCAGAAAATGTGAGTCTGTGCAAAATTGGGAGAGAATTTTCTCAACTCTTTGTTTGGATATACTGGAAGAAAAATAAAAACTAAGTCAGTGTAGAAAAAAAATGGCCTACTCAGATCTCTGAAAACTTAGGTCCCTTTGCCTGCATCCTTTTATTTTCTGCTGACACTGAATGATGGGAATGTATCCTGGGGCTCCATCATCTTTGGAATCTTTGATGAAATAACCAGCAAACGGTGCAATTAAATAGAATTTTGCAGTGTCTGACTGAGCGATAGGCAGCCTGGAAGTGTACTGTCTGGGGAATGGAGCCCTGCTCAAATCCAGGTTTTTGCCTTTTTTCTATCTTGTAACCAAAACTCTACTAGCTTTAAAGTAGCATGCCAATTTACAGCAAAAGAGGATATGAAACATCAAGCAAGCAAATGCATCACTAACTTCTTTTTCATCCTTTGATATCTCAGCATTCTGTCTCTTAGACCTGTGAGCAAAGGAATGGCACTTCATACAAAACTGGGGAGATATCATAGGCTGCACATCTAAGACTCTTCTCCATTTCCATATTCTCTTTCCTAGGTATAAAAATGGTTTGAACTGAAGCAAATAATGTGTTTTGTTTTAGTGACAATTCCATATAAATCTCAATATAATTATAACACACGTAAAACAATATCAGTGACCTCATATTACACAATAAAATAACAGAGGACACCTTAATGTTAACTGATTAAACACATTATTCAGTTAATGAATGATTCATAATTCATATTACTGAAATTGCAAGACATTGACTCAAATTATATATTGGGTAAGTCCTTTTAGCACCCTGGATAATTGCAGTTATGTTAGCATAAGTAATGCCTAGCAACAAAATCCAGAGCATTATCTCCAAGCCTTCTTACCTCATCCACAGAGCAAGACCACGTTAAGGTCCACAGATCACCAAAGGCTTCAGAGAGGAAGTACATTTTTTTCAAGAGAATGAAATCTTTGAGAGATCTAATGGTGTGACAAAGGTTGAAAAATGTGCATGCTCAAGGGTGACTCCAGCACAACTTGTGCTAGTCAAACAGTGATAACCTGTGAGAACACAGGGTTTACTCAAAGAGTTTGTAGTATCAGTTTAGTCCTGCCTAACAGTTTTCAGAGAATCTTGGTGGAGCTATCAGCTACTTCTAAATAAATGCCAGGGTGACTAGTTGTCACTACTTTTAAATAAATAAATAAATAAATAAATAGTCAAAATAAATGACTGACTGATTGAATGAAAGAAGAAATAAATAAATGTTTACAGGTCAGAATGAATAAATAAATGAAAAAATAAATAAATGTTTATAAGTCAAATTGTTTACAAATTATCCTAAGGGACATAGTTTAGTGGGAAATACTGGTGATAGGTGGACAACTGGACTGCATGATCTTGGAGGTCTTTTCCAGCCTTGGTGATTTTATGATTCTATGATTCTAAGACCTGAAATCTACACATAGGTGAACTAGAAGACCAGCATGCTCTCTTATACTGCAAACATTTTAGGTGTACCTGTTACGAGTATATATGTTCTTTTTTAAAAAATGCTTTTAAATGCTTAATCCCTATCTATTCTTGTGTCAGTGAGTTCTGCAGCTATGTGTACAGTACATGAACATCTTTCTTTCATATCTCATCCATATCTGTGCAGTTTCAAATTTCTCCTAAGTCCTCCTGTTTGTAGAAATGGTAAAGCGTAAGAGTCCAGTTTAACCTCTAACAATGAGTGTCTTTTCTTCGATCACTACATCCATTTCAATTTTTTCTTCAAATTAATAAATGTTGGTCTCTGATCTCACTAGGTCAAATAAAAAAAATATTTGTAGATGTAGAAGGGGTGAAAGCAATTTAAATACAAAATGTTTAGAGAGAAAAATATTAACTCAGTATGGCCAATATGTAGCTTTTAAACAATTGCTTAGAGTATTTAACGGTAAATATTTTGATGCAGTTTTTTTCCTTCTAGTGAAATAAGTTATTTCCTTATTTAATTACTAAATTTTGAGGTAGTGAAAACCATAATTCAAAAGAGGTTTGAAATGTAAGCTGCACTTGAATCTTTCATGATTCAACAGACAAACAAGAAGCAGAAAAGCTTATTCTGTAGTAAAGAGGAAAAATCGTCTGCCTGCTATTGTGCCAGGATTAGAAAATGTAAATATTTTGAAGTTTCAGAAATATGTGCTTTAGAATTTGAGATTAGGCAGATGATTTGATTTGGGTTTCTGGAATGCATTAACAAGAATAGTTTATTAACCTTAGTAGAAGTTGTCATGGCTTAGTTTTAGTAAGTGCTGAAAGACAAAGGATTTTTCTTCATGACAGAAGATGTTAGAGGGCAAATTCACTTTGCTACTGATGCAAACAGATACTGAACTTGTATCATGGCAGCCATCTCTGTCTTCTTACTTCAATTTGACTCCAGATGAGAACTTGAGCAACTACTTTTTTAGAAACTTCCATTATTATCCTCTATAGTGTTGTGCTTTTCTCATTTTTTTGTTCCTCCACTCCTCACAAAGCACACAAACATTCGTTTCTCCGTCCCAGGTGAAAGTTATCATGCTACTGAAGTACCAGCAAATGTACTCTGCTCCCTTTAGCAGTAACCCATTTTCCTATGTCTATCCTCAATTATGTTACCACTGCAAAATATTTAGATTTTACCAGAGTTTTTATTTTTCACCAAGTCCCCCTGCGTTCTTGCATCTGAAACATCTGCCTGACAAGCCAAGGCAATGTGACTGAAGAACATCTAGTTGCTGTTGTCTCTTCTGTAGCAACAAAATCAAAAATTGGAAGAATAAGTTGCAGAGAACCCACTGTGGTTTTATAACAGTGTATTTGCCATGAGTTGCCATTGGTAGGCCTCTTAAATTCAAAGGGAGCATGGGTGTATGCAGATTTGATTTGTAATCCAGTACAAGACAAATGGGCTGCATTAGGGAGATGATACTTGCAACTGAACATAATAAAAAGCATTTTGCAAGGGAGGCTTGCTGGCCAGGTTCATTGTCATGCAGTTTACCTCTCTCATTCCAAAATATTTATGACATACCTGATTGACTGTCAATTTTCTCTACATGAGGTTGCACATTAAGTTGTGAAGTAGAGATGAGATAAAGATGAGAGACTGAAATACTCTCTAGAATTAAACTGGATAGCAGAGGCTAGACAACACAGTTCTTTTTTTCTTTTCTTCTTCTTTTTTTTTTTTTTTTTCTTTTTTGGTCACAGTGGAGATTCATGCTTTTGACTCAGAGACAGCCAGCTGAGATCCTTGGATTAGGAGCCTAAGACACAGGAGATAAAGGCTTTAGGGGCTGACTACTCTGAAGAGACAAACCATTGTGAAAGGACCTCTCTATCTTCATTCATTATAAAGCTGAAGATAAGGTTGCTAACTTATGCACCATAATTTAACATCAGCCAGTTTTAGTATGAAATCTCTCTGTTCCACTTTTCTTTTGTTCTACAGTAACTAAATGGTAACTATTGCTGGCAGAAAGATACTTAACAGCATGCTGGCATATTAGAGCTTGTGTTCCCGCGCTTTCATACTGTTCCACACACATAGCTTCTATAGCAATCCGTGAGCAAGGACTTCTAATTTGTCCTCTCTTTGACTTTCATATCTTCTGACGATTTTTTTACTTCCTTTGCTTCCTTAATTCTATCATTCCAGAGTGTGGAATCCTGAGTAGGTTTATGAAACCTCAAAAAAGGGAACTACACATTTCTCACCCTTCACATGAGACAGTTATCATCATTGTTACTGTGCATCCCACATCTCACTTGCAGTATCCCACCCTATGTGTTCCTCTCTAGATAAAATTGAAAGCAACAGTAATTGCCATTGTTAAAGATCTGTATGCAGTTCTGGAAAACAAGAAATGCAAGTCAACTCCGATTTGATCAGATTAGAGTTCAGAAGCCCTAGATGCTTGTCACCTGCTCGTTACAGGTAAAAACCCTTATTAGGCATACTTCCATTACCAACATTTCCAATTTTATACTAATTAATACATGCCATTTACAATAAATGTGAACACAGATTCACTAGAGAATTATGCTTGGATCTTTCTGAAGATAGGTATTATCATAATGCTGAAAAATATGAATCATACTGGAAGGCACATGATGAGCACTATTTCCTGGGACAATCCAGAATGGCCTCATTTCTTTTGATCCCAAAGTCTACCTTACTAGAAAGAAAAAAAAAAAATTAGACTGGAATGATTGAAAATCTCTGATATTTCCCATAGAGCTGTGCTAAAAGAATTTACCCTGATCATTCTTGTGCATAATGGATTGTCATAAGTATTGTCATGGGATCAGAAACTGTAGTGACTGACGATCCAGATTCCATCCTTTTCCTTTTCTTTACTTTCTGATACAATTGCTGTTCCTTCTAAAGTTGCTGATATACTGGGTCCAAATAATAAAAATAGAGCAATCTCTGTCATGTAACAGACCACCTCCAAGGAAGGTAGTGGAGTCACCAATTCTGGAGGTGTTCAAGAAACGTTGTAATGAGGGACATGGTTCTATGTGAACTATTGGTGATCAGTAGATGGTTGGACAGGGTGATCCTGTAGGTCTTTTCCAACCTTGTTGATTCTATGATTCTATGTAGTCATGTGAGGATGCTAAAGAAATACTTAGATGTAGGTAACTTCCTTAAAGTTTTCACCTTCTCAAGTGAAGAGACACTTTAAAGTGGTATTTCAAGTATTTATGAATTTGATTAGAAATGAAATAATCCAAATACCAAAAAGAAGGTTTTAGAGAGAGAGTGTTACAATTTGTTTTTCTGGCAGCAGTCAAAGTCATGTATTTTTGGAATGCATAATATAAAATGATGATTGTCTGGGGCAAATCTTGAAACCCTAAATATATATAAAATCTGTGAATAAGTTTAGTATGAATGGGACTGTAGGCTGTTCAAAGTAAAGAGCATGATGATGAGGCAACCTGATTCAAATTCTTCTCACTTACCAACTAGTAAGAAAAGCAAAAGATAAACAGTGAATTTATTGAGGACTTTCATCTAGTAGACTTCCAGCACAGTCTAGCAGCCTGGTGAGTAATAAATACCAGAAGAGCAATAGCTGGTAAAGGCCCTGCTTATACAATACCTGAAAAGCCAACAAAGGAGGAAAGAGGAAACCCTGTGGTTTTCTACCAAGTGTGTGGCAAAGATTTAAGGGAGTGGGACAGTAATCAGAGAACAATATTTTTACTGCTGAGTGCTGCTACCATGTGGTCACAGGTGATTTAGAATTAAAAGTGTTTGATATCCTGAGATATCTGGTGCTCAATTTACTTATTTCATTAAAAGGTGGAGAGTGTTTGGATAGGACTGGCATGATGACATGAGCTCTGAAACAAGAGAACACAAGCCATTTGACAAGACAATTCTTAAACATCTTTCAAGCAGTGCAGTTATTCAAATCTCAAATGTCTTTTTCATTTCCAGAATATCTAAGAAATTGAAAGTAGACATTCAGAGAAAAAGCAAATATCAGGCAGAATAGTGCTTTAGAAGTTTGTTCCAGAAAGATTTTTCTTATAAATTGAAAAGTGTCCATGAAAAAAAAAAAATAGAGTATTACTTTGAAAGCAGCCCTGTGGAGTTTTCAAACCCTAAATGAGACATCCAGGGAGGATGGCAAATGACAGAACAGTGAGAGACGGTGCACAATTTGGTGGGTACAAAGGACGGAAAACACTGTCATATGTATAAAACAATTTGTAGAGAAGCAAATGTTTTTGGAATATTTTCAGCAGTTTTCCTTCTAATGGCATCAGAGGATCAGTTGTGAAAATGGATGAATTAATGGGTTAGAAAGTACAGAGATACATGTGAGTTTTTCTGTAACACGTTTCCTTGCTGGATTTTATAAAGCAAAAGAGAGGTGTTTAGAATCATAGAATCATAGAATCACCAAGGTTGGAAAAGACCTAAAAGATCATCCAATCCAACTGTTCACCTATTCCCAATAGCTCCCACTAAACCATGTCCCTCAACACAACATCCAGCCTTTCCTTGAACACCCCCAGGGTCGGTGACTCCACCACCTCCCTGGGCAGTCCGTTCCAGTGCCTGACCACCCTTTCTGAAAAGTAATACTTCCTCATGTCCAGCCTGAATCTCCCCTGCCGTAGCTTGAAGCCATTCCCCCTGGTCCTATCACTAATGGCACGAGAGAAGAGGCCGACCCCCAGCTCACCACAACCTCCCTTCAGGAAGTTATAGAGAGCAATGAGGTCTCCCCTGAGCCTCCTCTTCTCCAGGCTGAACATCACCAGCTCCTTCAGCCTCTCCTCATATGGCCTGTGTTCCAGACCCCTCACCCCTGTTTATGATGACAGTCTAGCTGATATCATGTTAAAAAGTACTAAACAATTGCTATCAAAACATATTACAATTGATCATGAAGAATAGAAATTCTTTGATATATTTTTTTGTTCTCCTTCTACATGGTACTTTATGCTTTTCAGTATCTTTTACAAAGGACAGCAAATATTGTGAATGAATAATTATGAAAATTTAGTTCTTGGTTCCCTCTTCACTGCAAGCATCATACTTGACATAGTCTTGGAGCTTTGCTGCATGAAGACCAGATATTCTCTCAGTACCAATTCCTTCACACTTACATTTTGTTCTCTTGAGGTTACTCTGTTCCATAGTGTGAACATATTGGAACTCTACATAAAACAGTATCACTATCTATGTAAAGTCTGATTTGAGGGCATGCAGGTAGATTTGATTGCAGAAATTCTTACTTAATTAACTTTGCAATCTTGATAATCATAACACAATTTAACAGTTTGAGATTAAATTTTTAAAAAAAAATTGAAGGGAGGTAATTAAACATCTGTTCATCTGTGCAACTACCATCTACTACCCTTTCTGTAATCAGAAACAGCACCATATCCTTCTTGCTGTACAAACTGGCCATAAAGAACTAACAGTTTAAAAATCTAGGTCACAGCCTTGTATCACTCTGTATCCTCTTCCCTACCTATTTCCTCTGTTCTATGTATCACAAAGTCCTCTATTTTTCTGCTCTAATTTACTGTGCTTTTCCTTCCATTTTTTTTTCTTCTTTCATTTCTTTGTCTTCTACATTCCTACTCCACTTTTGCTCTCCAGCATTATACTTACCATTTCTTTCATCTTTTTGTCCAAAGACAATTGTGCTTTTCCTCTTTAAAATATCTGTTCTCCCTTCATCCAGAAAGTTCAGACTCTTAGGTGCAGATCCGGCAATCATACAAAACCTCTCTCCGCACCTTGGAGGCATAATCTTTCTTTAAATTCCTTCCTGCAGGTTTCTACCTCCATCTTTTATACCAGTCTTCTATCACCAATGACTGCTTGGCACTATGCATAGTGTCCAAAGACTTAATTTTGTCAGGAAGACAGTGAAAGAACATACATAAGAAATAGATTCTGGTAGAATAAATAGATTCCACTCCCACCAAATATGATTTATGAGACAAAAATACAGCAGCAAGACAGGCAAAATGTTTACAGGAAAGCAAATCACCAGTACAGGCCTTGGTTGTAGATAATATTTAAGTTTATAGAAAGACTTTTTTTTTCCACAGAAACTGTCCTGTGCAGACTACCTTCTCAAAATAAATGAGATCTGGTAAATTTAAGAGAGTATAGCAAATGGCAAGATTGATTTTTTTGAAGTGCAAAGTCTGTAAGCCTCCTGTGGTGTGTGGGAGTGTATGGCATGATCCACTCATACCACGGCTGATGACAGAAACCACCTATATATGCTGCTGTCTACCTTGGAAAGAATGCAGCTTTTCTGGAAGCAATGACCTTTACCTTTCTTCAGGACTGGAATAGTGAAACATTAGATTTTCTTAACTGGAACATTCAAACTGGCAACACTTGTACAATTCTTCAGTGAAAAGTTCCAGGCACTGGCATTTTCTAAAAAGACTGTTTGAATGCCCTTGGTATAAATATCCATCAACTGCCTTGATGCTTTTCTTTTTTCTTTTTTTCTTCATATGAATATCTCACGCAATTTCAAAACTCTTTAGTGAAATATGAGATTTAGCTAGAAACATATTAGCAATTTTGACAAGGACTGGAAGTGAAATGAAAAGACTTTAAGAAGAAACTGCATTTTAAAACACCTGTACATCACACAGAATTACTGGTGAATATGCAATTAAAAATTATTTAAATCCTTGTTTTCATCAATGCTACTTTTTAGAGCACTCATGCAAACAGTTGGATAAATCAGGAGCTGACCTCTTAAAACAGTCTGAGATGTGCTGTCATCAGAGAACAGAATCTTCTCTGGGTTTGTGAGTGTCTGTTAGTACAATAATATTCCAATGGCTCCTCGTAATGAAACCTTAATAATTAAGTAGCCTAATTCTGCAGATGCTCAGAAGTAATCTTTTCTCAGCATTCAGAAGTTGAATGCTAATATTTTTTTGCCTAATCCACAGTTTAAAGATGAATTAAAATACTAAAAAAGAAAATTAAACCAACAATATGCAGTTATGTGTACAAGCCTTCAGTTAGAACCTGAACAGAAAAAGGAGGATAATTTCCCAGTCTGTTTTTTATCCATAGCATCCTCCTTGTGATATTTCCCAGTACTTATTGAATGGAAGATACTGTTCCAGAAAACTTCCAGTTTACACTTTTGTAGATACTAGTTTACACATGTCCTGAGGGACCATCTGAGACGAAGATCTGCTCATAAGCAGTCCTGTTGATAGCGCTGTGTTTGTTTTCAGGCTTAGGATCAGATATTATTAAATTACTCATACGTTTAAAGGTATATGTTGTCTTTTTATGGTGCTTGCAAAAATACCTAAGCAGGATAGGCATCATAGAAAAGCCAAGAGATACTAGAATCTGGCTGTGGGACAGACATTCATCTTTAAAAGCAGAACTTGATGAGATTCCATATTCCAATGAATTAATCACTCATGTCACTGTCCTAGTTTTGCCCTCACAAGAGAGAAAAGAGACAACTCTGCAGGAGGCTAAGTTCCCTTTGTTGTGATTCATTGGGAATTAAATTTCTTCAGAAATATACAAAGCTGTATATTGGCTGAGGATGCAAGGGTACTTAATGAGGCTACAGTGAACTTCAATGTCTTTTTAGTCCATTTATCAAAGTACCAATGGCTCCAATGTCATGACAGATGAGGCAATAATATATACACTGAAGAGAGGAAGGTGATGGCTGCTGGAGGCATCTTGGACTTTGCTGCTTTTCTTTTTGGAAAAATACTGCAAGTCTATCAGGCCCTTGCCAATTCTTGTCAGTTCAGCTGGAGCTCAACAATTCCTTCTTCACTATTTTACTGAACACAGCAATATGGAATAAGAGTTAACTTACATTCAATTCATAAAGATGAAGGAGAGTAGAAATTATATGCAAAAAGCATTTGTTATTTGAGCCTTATTTGAGCCAGTTCTGCCAGGCTCACATTAACTTCATGGTATCATTTCAAGACTTTGATCCAGGTTTTATCTCAGCTCCATTGTATTCAATGAATCTTCTTACCTTCTTTTACTGCCTTCTCAAGTCCTGCTTTTTCCTCTATTATTGAGCATTGTTCTTGCCCTCCCTTAGTGTCACAAAAATATTTGCCATCAGTGACATGCTCAAAAATGTCACCAGATCTCAGTAAGAATGGGCTCTGTGTACCACAGATCTAGAAATAAATCCAGCCTATGCACATTTCACTGGATGTTGTGCCTGGAAACAAACCAGAAAGCAAAACTGCATGCAGTACAGTTTTGTACTGGGTATCATGTCTATTCTACCTGGCTTTGTGCAACTTTGAGTGAGATACCCCTTATGCCTTGTTGCAAGAGAAACTTGGAGCAGGAGAAAGTTCAATCTGCCTTTGCTTTTTATTATAAAACTCTTTTTCCTTCAAAGTTTTATGTCACTGTCTGTAATGACATCATCCCTTCTAGTATAGTGGTTCTGCCCTGATGCATCCTGAAAGTTCTTTCATATGCAAGTGTTTTGCAAGTTATACTTCTAATACTATTTTGGTAGCTAAAAAAAAAAAAAGAAAGGCAGAGAATACTGATCTACCTTTGGTGTAACAAGAGTAGGACCAATTCTGGACTATTTGCTGGATATCAGTATCATTTTTTGGACTACATATTGAGTGAATTGTTATTCCATCATACAATTCAATTGTAAATGAAAATTGGGAACACTATGTTAACAGCTCACGTGATAGTACAACAAGCCTGTCTATTTTCCCATAAGCCTTTGCGGTTGAACTCTATGTAGCCAGTGTTTCCAATGATTCTGTACTGAGTTTTCATACTGGAAAATAAAACTAAGCATGACTACTGTAGACTACATTAAATAAGAGCAAATGTGATCCTGCTTCCCTGACCCTTTTAACAGTGAATTTCAAAGCATATACTAACATCACATAACTGCAGAAGCTCCAAACAGTTCAAACAGAAGGAGTCTCCAAAGGTCTCTATTCCAACTTCCTCCTCAAAGAAATTCAGTGTCAAGCTCAGACCAGATTTCTTAAGATTCGTGCTCATTTTATCTTGAAAAACTCCAAGGATGGAGGCTTTAAAACACCTCTGGACAACCTGATATACACCTTTCCTTTCCAGTTGTTGAAATAATTTCTCTTTAAATCTCATCAAATCCATACCCTGTTTGTTTTCTTCGAACACTCCACCATGTACCACTATTAGAAATCTAGCTCCATCTTCTCCATAACTTCCCTGAAGGAGGGCAGGCTGCTGCCAGGTTACCATAAAGCCATCTTCCTCCAGACTAATCAAACCCATTACCCTTAATCTCCCCTCACAAGCAGTATACTTGAGGATATCAAATGGACACATGACTTGCTCTCAGGTTACTTTCCAAGATGCATCCATCTATAGACAAAAGCATTTTCGGATTGGAAATCTCTTCTGGATTTCAGATATTTCTGGTCTGCTGAATATGGCGCTCCATGGACATACCTTCTGTCTCATAGCTGATGGGAAATGAAGAGGTATTGAAAGTTACTGCCCGTTGGGCAGGTGTCTAATCGCAGCCCCCAGCATTACAGTGGTAACTCCCCCAAAGTTGCACAGAACACTGTGAGTTGAAGGAAGAAACACCACATTTCCCCCAGTGATGATTCTTTCCCTCTGCACCTTTCAGGGCAGAGCACTGTTGCCATTGAGAATACTGCATTATATCTTACACTCTGTGTGTGTTCAGTGACTGAACTGTAGGAACCAATCTCCAATCCATCAGGTGTCTTAGAAATTTCCTGTAGTTTTCATCGATTTTTTTGAGAGAGAGTGAAACACAGAACTCCCTTTTGCTTTCCCTTTTACACAAAGAGAACTTTAATTAGTGCCCTTTGTGTTAAACTGTGTTAGAAGTGGCCACCTGTGGAACCTTGAAGTTAATCACATTTTTAAGTGTTTTTAAATGTTGAGTCTAAGCCACCCAGAGATTTTTCAGCAGGGAGAGACTATTTTGTTACCTGGCAGCTTTTCTATTACCTTTCTCTACAGAAGTGTCATAAAGGAGCTAAAGACAATTCAGAATCTTGTACTAATGTTTCTGCAAAGGCTGCTTCAAAAATAATGCCTTCTATTTTATTATGTTGGGCTATGACATCAGAGGAAAATGTTGGTATGGCAGTAGATGTTGAACCTTCCCAAGAATATTCTGTTACATTTTGTTGTCTTGGAATAGATGGCAGCAGAGGGGCAGTCTGACAAATGCTGCCTGTTGCAAAAGTGAATATGAATCATAGAACGGCTTAGACTGGAGGGGACTTTAAACATCATTTTGTTCCAACTCTCTTGCCATGGGCAGGATCAGGCTACCCAGGGTTTCATCCAATTTGACCTTGAACGCATCCAGGGATGGACTATCTACAGCATCTCTAGGCAACCTGTATCTACCCTCTTTTAGTATGAAGTCATTTTCCATTGTTCTGTCACTTCCAGACCATGTAAAAGTTGATTGTCCCTGCTTGTAAACTTCAAGTGCTGGGAGTCTGCAATGAGGTCTCACCAGAGCTTTCTCCATGCTAAACAAGTACAGCTCCTTCAACCTTTCTTCATGAGAGGTGTCCCAGCTCTTTGATCATATTTGTGGCCCTCCTCTAGATCCACTCCAACCACTTCATATCTGTTTTGTGCTGCGGGCCCTAGGCCTGGATGCAATACTCTAGATAGGGCCTCACAAGGGCAGAATAGAAGGGGACAATCACCTCCCTCACCCTGTAGGACACTACTCTTTAGAGGCAGCCCAGGATACTGTTGGCCTTCTGGGCTGCACATGCCCGTTGCTGGCTCATGTCAAGCTTTTCATCTACCAGAATCTCTAAGTGCTTCTCAAAACGACTGCCATCAATGAGTTCTTCTCCCAGTCTGTACTCATATATGGGATTGCACCTGCCCAAGTGCAACACCTTGCACTTGGCATTATTAAACCTCATTAGTTTCTCATGTACATACTTTTTTGAGCCTTTTCAGGTCCCTTTGGATGGCATCCCTCCCTTCTACTGTGTCAACTGCACCACACACCTTTGTGTCATCTGCAAGCCTGTTCAGAGTAAACTCGATCCCACTATCTATGTCAGTGATAAAGATGTTAAAGAGATGATGAAGCAAAGATTAGGAACTGAATTCCTCCAGATGAATTTAACCCACTGACATTCACTGATACTTGCTGAACTGTTACATAGACCATAAACATCTTCTATGAGTGGTACAATGCAGCAGTGGTGACAATGACAGTGGATCACCTTTGCTGGTGCAGATTTTTACAAGCGCAGCATGAAGGCTCTTGTTCATTAATGTCGAAAATGCACAGCTAATGGAGGTGACTATGTAAAAAATTGGTGTTTTATGGCTGTGAATTTTCTTTATCAAATAGTTTTATTGCACTCTTTGCATCTATTGTAGTTTCCATGGAAATAAAAAATATCAGGCATTACTTTTGGAGCAACCTCCATAATACAGATTTATTTGCTTTATTTGGGGGGGGGAGTGAGGGGAGAGGTCAAGGGTCTTGAAAGAGGGCGTGTGGCAGTTCTGTGCATTTTTCTGTATTACTTTGTCCAATTCACTCAGCATCATCAGGGATGAACAGGAAGGATGATGACAATGATGAAGATTTAATTTTATTTTTTTTTTTTAATTCAGAAAAATACCCATGGTAGTCATATCATTTATTTCCTCTCTTTCTGTGCGCAGTATGATGACCCTGTCTCATCAGGACCTCCTCCATTTCATTCCAGTAGCTCTGCTTCTTGCAGCTATTTCCCCAGTTTTAATTTCCAGTTTATAAAGGAATGCCTGTTATCTGTATCTTCTCCATAGAAAAGATGAATGATAAAGATGATATTTTATTCCTTAGTTGTTCTGCTGCTTATCGTGCATGTTTATGATCTTTCTACTATGTCCTCTGTTATGATGTTTTTGCTATTTTCTGTCATTCACAAAGTGCTTTTATCAGCTAAAGATCCCACTTTATGACTTAAATTGACTATTATACAGAGATCCATTTGACTATAAACAAAATGCAGTTGCTTGATGAGTGATCTGCAACAGGTGCTCAAAAGCAGGGAAGTATTGACAAAAAGCCTATGAAGCAGACTGTATCTACAGATTTGGGTTACACAGGAGCACATTAGAACCCAAATCTACTTTGCAGATTTGTTTTGCATGAAGTTATGTGTGACAGCTGCTTGGCAATGGTCATAGCCCTAGGTGTGTTTGCATGACCTTATGCAAAGGAGAGAAAAAGGAGTGCAGTTTTTCGGAAGAAGGAAATGCTTGGTTGGACACAATGAACGTTACAAAAGGGCTACTGGAGAGAGACTTGCCTCCTGAGTGATGAATAGCAAACACAATCCTGGGACATTTTACAGCAGAGAACACAGGAATATAATTATGTATCCAATAAAACAAAAACAGGGACTTGTCCCAGATGTCAGTACTCTTTTTTTCTTTTCTTTTCTTTTCTTTTCTTTTCTTTTCTTTTCTTTTCTT
>NW_024885521.1:0-31450 GCF_019232065.1 Centrocercus urophasianus
CCCCTCGCCTGGATTTTCCTCCACCTCCTCCTCCTCTTCTCTTTTTCGTTCAAGATGCGAGGACACTCGTTTCCATTTCTTGCCCTCCACAGGAGCAACTGGTATTGTTACTGGTGTCTCCTGTGATCGATTAGATTTGACTTGGGGATTTTCCCCTTTGGCTTGAACCTCAGCTCGGAAACTCTCTCTCTCCAGAATGGTATTATATAGGGCACGGTAAGCACAAGCCAAGCCCCATATCAGTTGTACCTCCTTAGATTTATGTAAGCCGCATAGTCCCTGACTCAAATACTGGCTTAGTTTCTCAGGATCCCACAGGTGTTCAAGAGTAAAATCCCATGACACTGCGGGTCCCCATGCTTCTAAGACCTTTCCTAAACCTCTCCATATTCCCTGCCAATCATCATTCTCTAGTTTTGGAGGAGACTCCTTATTACAAATGCGTTGGAGTACATTCAGGTGAATTAATGACACGCACACCAACATGAGTATTAATTCAAGACTCGTAAAACGTTTGACAAACCGAGAAGAAAACCCAGAGACTGGTCTAAACATCGCGTTGTTTGTAAAATGGGGCGATGGAAAGTACAAATATGGAGAGGCATGGCAGGTTGATTATATCACCTAGCCACGATCTCGCAATGGTAAGCATTATGTGCTCACCATGGTGGAGGCAACCACTGGGTGGCTTGAAACATGTGCAGTAACCCATGCTACCACCCAAAACACCATATTGGGACTCGAGAAACAAGTCCTGTGGCGACATGGCACCCCAGAAAGAACTGAGTCAGATAATGGGTCTCATTTCAAAAATTCTCTTGTAAATACTTGGGCCAAAGATCATGGCATCGAGTGGATTTACCATATTCCCTATCATGCACCAGCCTCTGGTAAAATTGATCGATACAATGGGTTGTTAAAAACCATGTTGAATGGAATGGGTGGTGCAACATTTAAGGACTGGGAGAAGCATTTGGGAGAAGCTACCTGGCTGGTCAACACCAGAGGATTGGTCAGTTGAGATGGTCCTACCCAATCCAGTTCCCTACATACTGTAGAGAGTGATAAATTCCCTGTAGTACATGTAAAGAACATGTTGGGAAAAGCAGTTTGGGTCCTTCCAGCTTCCGGAAAAGGCAAACCTCTCTGTGGTACTGTTTTTGCCCAGGGATCTGGTTCCATTTGGTGGGTGATGCAGAAAAACAGGGATGTTCAATGTGTACCTTGTGGTACACATTGTGACACTTGTGACAGTCCAGATGGAGGAGGAGCTCTCTGATTGTCTCTACCTGAATTGCTGGGGGCATATTCTGAGTAGTGTCCCAGACTTCCAGATCAGGGCATAAAATGCCCTGAGGATAACTAATCTGACTATTAAAGGTAGATGTAAAGAAGGCATTATATTGTTATCTTGCATTCCGATATCAGAGTTAGTAAAATAAGTTTTCCTCCATAGATCGTTGCCGCTGGTTTTTTTTTTGTTTTTTCTTTCCTTCAGCCCAGCTCCCATCTCCCTATCCCTTTTCCCTTTTCCTTCCCATTTTGTGGGGCTGGGGTGGAGGGGGGGGATGGGGGCAGGGGCCTACTGCCCCCCAGTCAGGGGCAGAGATTCATCTCATTAACTCTGTGACACAATGTTACAATGCTGGGCAGAAGAAAACAACATTGAATGGTGATTCCATCTGCCACATAATCCAACGGGTCCAGGACTTACTGAACACTGTAACAGTATTCTTAAGGCTGCCCTGAAGACAGACTCAGCCCCTGCAGGGGTGGACTAAGAGACTCAACGAAACCCTGTGGGACCTGAAGGAAAGTCCCAGAGATGGCAGACCCAGTGCCCTGAAGATACTACAAACCTGGGCTTCCCTGTTTAGAATCCAAATTATGGGCACTGATAATTGGGTAAGACCCCAAATTGGCAATGAAAGTAATCTTCTGGTCTCTGCCCCTGAAAGCCTAGAACCTGGTGCCCATGAAATAGAATGGCGTTGGAAGGTACAAGTAGGACCAAAGTGGTGTGGATTACTTGCGCCTTGGAGGAGATTATTGGAGGTTGGGGGATCAGTAGTCCTCCCAGTATAGGTACATGGCCTGCAGACATCGTGGTCAACACTGGTTTTCATCACTAAGGGGACCTTAATCATGTCCCTATGGCAAATCCAGACTTCCCTTTTGGTACGCTATATAGTTATGCAGCTTCACATTTTGGGCCAAAATGTATGGTACAGACAGCCGGGACATGCCCCAGCGCAAGCTGAAGTGTTGACCCACAACAGGAACACAGCCTATATCTTTCTGTGGAGGTTGGACCTACCCCTTCTGGTACCTCTGAAATGTCTGTACTACTCCCCATGAGTCTCTTCAAGTCCACAGGATCAGCAGGAGGATCGACATGGCATATAGATGCTTCAGTGTCACTATTAGATCAGCATGACACCTGGTGATGGACTATATGGGACTGATGGAACGCGAGCCAAACCTTCCCTGGTCCAAGCAACTATGTGCCTCCAGGAGAACCATTAAGTACTGGCCACAAAGGAACACAGACTTCAACCATGAACCAATCATTAGTCCTCTTATATTTTGTCACCTACATCACGATGGGTAATTGTACAAAGTCTAATCATTAATTATCTTATATTTTGTCAATCTACATCACAACAAATTGTACAAAGTGCCGCAGTATAGTGGATCACCATAATGGAAAGGGCTTACCTTCAACCTGCTCAACCATTGGTTCATGCCGTGAAGGGGTAGAGTGTAGTGGAAATGCTAAGTCAAATTTGAACCAGTGATTGAGCATCTGGTGGGAAGGCAGGGCCAACCCAGGGGAGCTCAGGTGCATGCAGTGCACCTGAGTGACCAGAAGGGGTGGAGCCAGGATCCACCCCTTCCAGACCTCATTTAAGGGTTGGCAGTGTAGGCAAGGTTTTTTTTCTTGAGTTCCTTGCTTACTTGAGGCATTCTAAGGGTAATCAGATATATATATTTTTTTTTTCGTGCATCTATAGCTGCTTTATTTGGGTGTATTGTCACTTGTTGCTGTCTAGAACTTTGTTACTACGCTGTTATTGCTATGCTTTCTGTTGCCTTACAGCATTACACTTGGTCCTTCTTGTACTAGGAGCCCGAAGTGGACATAGTAGTCTAGGTTTAGCCTCACTAATGCTAAGTAGAAGGAAAGGATCACCTCTTTTGATCTACTGGTGATGTTTTGTCTAATGCAGCCTATGACACAATAAGCCTTTTTGGCTGCAGGGATACACTGCTGGTTCGCTTTCATCCTGGACTGCTAGGGCTTTTTCTGCAAGTCTGCTTTCCAGATGGGTGCCCCCAGTATGTTGACTGGTGGCTGGGATAGTTCCTCCCAAGGTGCAGGGCTCAGCACTTCCCCTTGTTGAACTTCATGAGGTTCAAGTCAGTCCACCTCTACAACCTGTCCTTGTCCCTCTGTATGGCAGCATGTCTCTCCAAGTCAGCCACTCCCCCCAGTTTCATCTCATCTGATGGTTTACTGAAGGATCACTTTACCCCACTGTCCAGATCATTAATAAAGATGTTACACAACACTGGTGTTATTCCAAAGCAAAAAGACATAAAATGATTATCAAGACCTCTCTGCCCAATTCTACAATGAAAAATTAATTAAGCTATAATATAGGTTTAAAAAAGCATGCTCCCAGGAAGACATTTTACCAGGAAAATTTTTGCCTGAACACTTACATTTAGCTAAGTTGAATTAAAACATCACCAACACGAAATCCACATGCTGAGAACAAACTCTTAAACTCTTCTGTTGAGCATTTTTATTCCCTTAAAAAAATAAAAAAAAAAAATTCAAGATGCCATGAAAAACTTCTGAACTGCACAAAGATCTTAACCAAGCAAACCATAGTAGCACTGTTGATATAGAAAAAGAAATATAGACTTCTAAAATGTTTTTTTGCTTTGAAAGACAATGCTTCTTTTTCCATAAAATAAATTCAAGATACAAAGCTTTATTTATCACATGTGAACAATATAAAGAGAATGCAACACTTCCATATAGTTCTGTTTCTTTTCCCAGTAATAACTTCAAGGAACTTGAGATTGTAAAGAATTTTCCTTCCAACTTAGGATCTGTTGTGGTTTCACTCAGCAGGCAACCCCTTCTCCCCATAGGGTAGAGAAGAGAAGAAAAATTAGTACTCACAAGTTAAGATAAAAACTATTTACAGGGGCTGCTCTTATCCTATTATGCATCTTATTCCAATATGCTGGGGATATGGCAGTAGAGGTTGAACCTTCTCACCAATATTCCATCAAATTTTGTTGCCATGCAACAGATAGCAGCAGGGGGGTATTCTGACAAAATGGCATCTGACATGGAAGTGCATATGAAGGAAAGGTGTGTCACTGAATTCCTCCACGTGGAAAAAATTGCACCTACTGACATTCATTGATGCTTGCTGAACTTTTATGAAGACCAAACAGTAGATGTGAGCTGATATCAATGTTGTTTTTCTCCTAAAGCCAAAACGCAGCATCATACCAGATACTATGAAGTAAAAAATCAACTCTGTCTCAGTTGTAACCAGGACAATATCCACTCCTTATTCCATATAATTTACATCACACTCAGGTCCCACATGCTTATGAGGTTGTTTTGGAAATGAGTCCCGTTATCTGACTCAGTTCTTTCTGGGTCACCATGTCACCATAAGACTTGCTTTTCAAGGCCCAGGATAGCATCCTAGGTAGTGACATGGGATAGCTTTCCAGCCATCTGGTGGTTGCTTCTGCCACTGTAAGTGCATGGTGCTTGCCACGGCAAGTTTGTGGCAATGTTGAGATAATCAACCTGCTAGATATCTATATATTTATATTTCAGCCACTGACCTCCATACCAAATGGGCTTTATCCCTTTGGCTTACTCAATTGCAGCACATTCCACATTCATAGGTAGTGTGTGCAGTAGCGTCCACCCCTCCCTCAATCCCAAGCCCATCTATATGTTGCATCTATTCCTTGAAGGCCTGAGGTGTCACAAACCCACCGAACCAGAAATAATCCATCCTTATGTTGCTAATGCAGACCTATGTGAGCCACTGTTGTGGTTTAAGCCAGCAGGCAGTGAAGTACTATGCAGCCTTTTACTCACTCCTCCCTCACCCAGCAAGATGGAGGAGACAATCTGGGAGAAAAAAAAAAAAAAGTAGAACTTGTAGGTTGAGATGAAAACTATATACTAAGACAGAAAAGGGAGAAATAATAGTAATGATAATAATATATATACATTTACAGAGCAAGTCATGCACAATGCTCACCACCGACCAACCAAAGCCCAGCCAGTCCCTAAGCAGCAGCTACACACCCTGGCCAACTCCCCCAAGTTCTTACACTTTTTTGTATGATGTCATACAGTATGGAACATCACTTAAACCCATTTAGGTCAGTTCTCCTGGTTCCGTCTCCTCCCACCTCTTTCTGCACACCCAGACCCCTCACTGGCAAGAGAGTAAGAGAGGGTGAAGCCCATTTGGCTCTGTGCAGCACTACTCAGCAACAAATAAAACATCTCTATGTTATTAACATTGTTATTCTCCAAAAATAAAAACATAGCATCATACCAGTCACAATGAAGAAAATCAATTCTGTCCCAGCTGAAACCAGGACAACTTCATTCCTAGCAGCTTAATCCACCTGCTGTTTGTTTTGATGTTCTTTGGTGGCATAACTTTTAGGTACATGGGCATCTACATAACGTGCTTTTATAACCACATTGTCTACCCAGGCATCAATATCTTTCCACAATGCAGCAGTCCAGATGGATTTGCCTCTGTGCTGCCAGCTGTTCTACTCCCATTGCTGTAACCACACTCATAGGTCATTTGACACCATATAAGAGCCAGTATAGAAGAAGAGTACTGGCCACTTCTCTTGCTCAGCAATGTCTAAAGTCAGCTGGATGGCCTTCACTTTTGCAAATTGGCTCAATTCACTTTTTCCTTCAGCAGTTTCTGCAACTTGTCATATATGGCTCCATACAGCAGTCTTTTACTTCTGACACTTTCCCGTACTACAATAGGACCTATCATTGAATGAGGCATATTGCTTCTCACTTTCTGATAGTTCATTATACAGTGGAACCTCTTTAGCACACCTTCAGGTCACTCTATAGAAATTTCAAGATGCCTTAGTGACTGGGATTTGCTTTTCAAGCTTGTTGTGTGATCAGTGCAAGCCACTTACTCCACATAGCATCAGTTACTTGCTGTGTGGAGGGGATCCTCCCTTTGAACATCCAGCCCAGCACAAGCAGTTAGGGCATCAAGAGGAGCCATGTTTCAGTACCAACCACTTCTGATGCAGCTTTGAACCCCTTCATATACAGACAATACTTCTTTTTCAATTGGAGTACAGCAGGCCTCGGATCCTCTGTATCCCTTGAAAGATCCTTGACAGGCCCCATAAGTGAAAGTAAAAAGGCAAGAAGGCTTCACAGTGACAGAATAAGGGGGGTGAAGGGGAATAGTTAGAGATAGTTTACAGAAGCAAGAATGTAGAGCTTGTTAGAAAATAAGGGATGGCAGACACTGTGTCTGGGATAGTAAGAGGGATGAAGGCCGAAAAGATAAGGGTTTGAGAACAGCCCGAGGACATTTGGCAGGGAGGCAGGTTTGACTCGGTCCCGGGAACTCTCTCTCTCTCATCTTGTCTGATTTATTAATCTCAATTTCAATTAAATTGTATTATATTGTGTTATCTTGTATTCCGATATTATAGTAAAATAAGTTTTCCTCCATAGATTGTTGCCGCTGTTCTTTTCCTCCCTTCCTTCCTTCCTTCCTTCCTATTTTTGTGGGACTGGGGTAGGGGGGAAGGCAGAGGCCTGTTGCCCCTGTCACAGATGTAGATTGATCTAGTCAACTCCGTGACAGTACCACAAGGGAATTTGATGTTGAGGGAGTGTAGTCAGTAATTTCATGTATATATATGTGTGTATGCATGTGTTTAATGCTTGTTCATTATCATTTCACAGAATCACAGAATTGTAGGGGTTGGAAGGGACCTCCAGAGATCATCGAGTCCAACCCCCCCACATTAACAACCCAGAGCTCCCTATTGCCTTCCTGATATCAGCCTATCTCATTTGAGGGTGGCACCTCACTGGTTTGGAGATAACTCTACCAAAGTCTTTGCACAAAGAGCAGTAGCTTATTGGAGGTTTCTTGTGTACGCTAAGCTAGAATAGCATGTTTAAGATAGCACATCAGACTACTCATAGATTGAGCAAAGGAGAATCAGCACCATAAAACTTGATCATATCAACAAGTCCCTTTTACTAAAAATGCATATCCTTTAAGATATGATCCAAAATAAGGCAGCATGGTCATAAAATTCACAGAAAGAAAGCATTTGGTGTTTTTGCACCATGATATAGGTAAAATTATGATTACTTTTGTTCCTCATACATTTTATGAGTTCAGCATGCATAACTCAACCAAAGGCAAATAATTTTTCTTGTTTGTCTAGTAGTGCATTTTCACTTCAGAATAAGCCATAACTCTTACTCAGTGTTGTCCACCACTGTACATATGTTTAGTGATACTTTAAGCTTGAACTAGTAGACCTGTGTGGATTACATCCCAAAGGTCTCAAACAGAATGCATTTTTAATCAACATCTGGTTGAAGAAGTAACTGAGCTAGACACTGATGAGACAGAAGCACTAGCAGATGCAAAAAAAAAAAAGAAATGAAAAAAAAAACAAACAACCGAACACCTCCATCCCTAAACAATTCTCAACACCAAAGATCTCCATCCACAGTATTTCACCTTCCTTTGCTGCTCCTCAGTCTTGAATACCCTTTTGCCCAGGGAGGTGGTAGAGCCACCGACCCCGGAGGTGTTCAAGGAACATTCAGACATTGTGTTAAGGGACATGGTTAAGTGAGAACTATTGGTGATAGGTGGATGGTTGGACTGGATGATCTTGTAGGTCTTTTCCAACCTTGGTGATTCTATGATTCTAACATCGTGCATAGCACCTGAATGCCAGACTAGCAATAACTGCAAGAATTCAATTCCACTTAGCTGCCTACAACACTACATCTTAACCTAAACTCATAGGCACTGTTGATGACTCAAGATAAATCATTTCACATTACTGTCTTGTTGAGATATTTGCTCAAGGTTGAAGTTCTGCTTTAAGTTCCAGATGTCCTGTTTACCTATGAAAAGCATTCTGGATGACAAAAATATACTTCATAACTTCAAGACATTCACAAATAAGAACAACAAGAACAGACATCCTTTAGATAGACTATAAATAGAAGCCAGTGCAAAGTTGTAACGCTATAATGGGATGGAAAGCACAGTGCTAGTAGCAGAGTGGCAAATCCATTGGCTGCAGCAAATGAGAACAAGTCCAAATGCAGCAGCTGTAGACACAGAAACAAAGGAAAAAGGCTGTTTAGCTACGGAAGGCCTCTGGTAGGCAGGGATCTTCAGAGAGGTACCCTCACCTCTAGGCATCTATACCAGGCATCTTAAGGAATGGGATATTTCCCTTCCTAAACAGGACCCTTCTCTGGTGGAGCGACCATTGTCTCTTCTGGCACATCACTGATATGTCACTTGGCCTAGGATCTTCTGGAGTACTTCTTTCAGTGGTGACGAAGACAGACTACTCCTCTGACTGAGATAGGTAACCCACCATGCCTCTGTCTGCTTGGGCCACCCATGACTCAGGAAGGTGCGTCAGATCTTTCACCCACCCCTGAATTAGCAAGGCTGTCTTAACTATGACTTCAGATGTTTGGGTTATTGGCTCTACCGCCCATAATGCAGAATAGGCAGCCAATAATTGTTTTTCAGTCATACTATACCTCTCTTCTGCTTCATGCCAGACCTGAGACCAGAACCCAACTAGGGTTTGAACAGAATTTTGGTGCTGCCATAGGCCCCAGCCAAACCCATCCTGAGTTACATGGACATCGAGTTTGGCTGGAAGGGTGGGATTGAATATGCCCAGTGCCTGGGTCTGTTTAACAGCTAGTTTTGTTTGCTGGAAGGCCTCCTGTTCTCCCCCAGTCCCATTTTTGGCTTTTTTTTTTGTGAGCCAATACAAACACCCCAGCAGCTGCACTAAGTGGGGGATAAAGGAATGCCAGTATCCCAATATACCCAAAAAGTCTTGCAGCTGCCTTGGCATGGTAGTAACCAGGTGCACATGAACCTTGTCTATTATTGCACTAGGTAGTACTTCGGTCTTTCCTGACCAAACTACACCCAGGAATTTCACTGACAAGCCTGGACAATAGGCTGGTGAATGCAAGTACCCTTGCAGCAGGACCTGAGAAGTCTACTGCCTGCATCCCCACGTAAATGCAAACTGATCTTGTGATTCTTAATGAATGGAAATACTGAAGAATGCATTTGCCAAGTTTAGGACACAATGGTAGGTTTCTATCTTCCTACTCAATGTGTCCATCAGGAAGTCAATATTGGGTACAGCTGCATGAATGGGCAGCATGACCATCTCCAAGTGTCAATCTCCAAGTGCCATCTGACTTACATACTGGCCATATAGGGGAATTTTATGGGCTTTGTGCAGGTCTTATGATCCCTACATTTTTTTGTTCCTGCACTGTTCTGGGGATTTCCTCTTGCCCCTCCCCCCATGAGTCTATACTGTTTAGTATTAAGTAATCCAGCACAGATTTGGCAAGCGAATAGGCTCATGCTTCATATGGCCTCTTAGTATTGCCTGCACCATCCGGATACTAATACATCTCACTCTCAGTCTGAACTTTCCTACAGTTGTCTGGAGAGTCAGACCCCATAGCGTATCTGTGCCCAATATATACTCCAGGACTGGGGCAATTGACACCTTATACTCCCAGGGTGGGAGACGCCCAACTTCAACCATGTCTAGGTCACAGGAATGGTCTGTGCCCCAAACTCACCAATCATCACTCCACCTCCCTGGAATTTGGTCAGATCACTGTAAAGAAATGACATTTCTGCACTTGTGTCAACTAGTGCCATAACCAGCAATTTGTTCTTTTGGGACCAAAAAATCATCCATTCAATATAGGGCCTCCAGTCCTGACTGGGGGCCCTAGGTGCAGGGCAGCTGGTATCCCCTGTCACGCAAGTAACTGCACAAGTGCAAGAGTTTTTCCTTTCATTGGGAAATAAGAAATCTTCCAAGTTCCACATTCATTCTCACCTCTAATTATTGGGGATATTTTGAAACTTCTCACTTTCTTCCAACTGCCTTTATAGCTGGAGAACATGATTGGGCTGGCAATCAATTTTTGCAAATTGAACCCCAGCTCAGATTAAGTCATTAAACATCTGGTTTCGGGACACCTATGTGGGTTCCGATTGAGGAGTCCATGGGGCAGGTCTCTTAGTTTTAGCTATGGGGAGGACCTCTGCCTCTTCCAATGTTAGGAAGATTGCACCTGGTCTGAAGGCACTGTTTCCCCCAGATCAGCCACCAATTGGGCAGCTTGTTGGATTATGGCCTCTGAGGCTGCTGAGGCATTCAGTATGGGCACCACTGTGCCATACTGATGGAGAGGGGCTTGTTGTAGTATGAAGTCCCTCATTCGTGCCAAAAACTTAACCAGGACCGCATTCTCAAATGCATCATCATAAATGGCCTCCTTCATTCCCAGTTCTCTAATATAATTCTGGAGTTCTTCCATTGATGTCCATAAACCATTATTTATTACTACATCACTTTTGTTCAGCTATGTGATTCTACATGCCATCATTACCCACTGAATTAGAAAATGATTCTTGTCACTATGTATTACTGTCACATACAGCCTCTGTCTGAGGGCTGGATGTGTTGTAATAGATGCCAGTTTGGAAATCTCGGACCCATTAATTATAACACTTTCAGCTGTCATGTCCCATAATCTCAAGAGCCAGGCTGGTATGCTCTCTTGGAGTCTTGGTTTAAATCGCTGTAACAGATCCATGAGTTCAGCAGCTGTGTACAGGCACACCCTTACATATAGTGTGGTATGGGCAGGGGCCACTCTTCAGGTGCCAACCCTGCTGGCCTATCCTGGATTTTCTTGACTTGAGTTATTACCAGTCTTATTTCTAGAGGATCTGAGGTTCCCAGATCCTCTAGTTGGATTTCAGTCTGTTTGGCTTTCTTTTTGTTCTTAGATTCAACTAGGATGCAAGGATCCTGCTGATCTAAATTCTTTTCCCCTTCTAATGATATAGGTCTTAATTTCAAAGGGAAGGTTCTATTTGAAGGCAAGGCAGTTTGTCCCATCTAAGATGTCTTCCAATTGTCTAATATGAAAATGAGCTCTTAAAAGCCCATCTTTTAATTCTTCCTCATAGGAAAGATAATGCATTAATAGTAGCAGTGGCCATGCTACAGCAATGCCACTACTATTTCCTCAGTTGTCAAAAAATGTTGGCCTAATTTATTTATGAAGTCAGCCATTTTTGAAGAGGATTTAATAATGGGACCATTGTCCCTTATAGGTCCTCATTCTTCAATAATTCATGCAGAACTTAGCCATGGGGAACCCAGGAATCCCAGAGTTTCCCCCAGGAGTTCCTCTTTCAGTTAATTAGTGGTCCCAGTGACCATCCAACACACCATTTTTTTTTTAGATAATCCATCCTAATTAAGCATTTGGCTGGCTCGCCAAGTGTAACACTATAATGTGATGGAAAGTACAGCAATAAAAGCAGGGTGTGAAAGCCTTTGGCTACAGCAAATGAGAACAAACCCAAATGCAACAGCCGTAGACACAGAAACAAACAAGAAAGGCAACTCACCTTTGGCAGGCCTCAGGTAGGCAGGGATCTCCAGAGAGTGATCTCTCTCATCTCCACTGCCAACCCTTAAATGAGGTCTGGGAAGGGATGGATCCTGGCTCCACTCCTTCCAGTCACTCAGGTGCACTGCATGCACCTGAGCTTCCCTGGGTTGTCTCTGCCTTCCCACCAGGTGCTCAGTCACTGGTTCAGGCTATGACTTAGGCATTTCCTCTACAAAACATTTCTGGAGATTTCCCATCTTGCACCCTGTACAGGATAAAGCAATATCTCCTCTCTAAACACTTAGATTTTTGAATGTTCTTCAGGAGATTTAACACTGACAACTTGCCTCAGTTTTATAGTTTTTCCACATGACATCATACGATTTGGAACATCCCTTTGGCCAGTTTAGGTCAGCTATCCTGGTTCTGCCCCCTCCCAGTTTCTTGTACACCCCCAGACCCCTCACTGGCAGGACAGCATGAAGAGCTGAAAAGCTGAAACATCCTTGGCTCTGTACAGTGCTGCTCAGCAACAACTGAAATATCGGTGCCTTATCAACACACTTATTCTCCTAAAGCCAGAACATAGTATCATACCAGACACTATGAAGGAAATCAACTCTATCTCAGCTGAAACCAGGATACTTATTCAACACTTAGAGTAAATTACAATGAATTTTCTATCTCCATGAAAGAATAGATGCACAGTTTTGAGAGTCATTACAAGACCTCCATAAAACCACTTTCCTCAAACTACATCAGGTAAACAAGTTTGATTAGCTAGTTAACAGCAGCACAAATTTGCATTTGTCTGTAAATAAGCTTTCATATATTTGCTTTATTCTTCTGTTTTTCTTATAAACCAAGACTTTGGAGTCAAGGAAGGTCTTTATTACAGATTCATGAAACAAATAACATGGATTCATATTTAGGGTTCATTGTGGTAACCCAATACAAATAAAAAATGTGTTTCTCATTTTAACTTTTTTTTTTTTTTTTTGCCAAATTGAGTAAGTTGATTTCAAAGATAATAGATGCTAACAACTATCATGTTATTACTATTTAAACCTTCTGATACACAAAAAAAAACCCAACCATGATTTAAGTGAATATGTCTATACAAGATGTATCATTTCAGATTCCTGAGCTGCACTGTAAGACCCTGCCCCTGGTCTTAGGTATCCAAGTAAAGACATCTGTTTAAAAGGTGCTTGGACCTGAAAATGCCTTCTATTTTCTTAGACAGAGCATTCATTGTAACATTGCTTCAGCTGAATGAGACAGTCCCTTGTATTTTCTGGAGCTTCAGCTCCTCCCTCATCCACCCAGTCTCCAATAGGTTGGGCTAGTATAATTTTAACCAACATTAAAAAAGATTTTGTCCTCCCACACTGACAGAGGTGGAGGCAACAACTTGGGAAGCAAGCCCTGCCTTCCCTGAAGCTGAAGAAAGGCCCAGGGTGACAGACGATAACTCACTGGTATTGTTGACTATAAGCGACTATTTTAATTTAAGGGTTTGGGGACTCCATAAAACCGTTGATTCCCTTCCACTTCCATGGTGCTCAGCTCCACCTCCCCACCCTCACACCATGGGGATGCAGTAAGGTTCATACCAACCGAATAAGAAAACCCGCAGGTGAGGCAAATGAGAAGGAAGGTCCCCGGCATGGCCACCCCAGAGGAGCAGGGCACAGAGGAGGCCCCGACTCAGGAACAGCGCTAGGCACTCAGCCCCCTAGGGCGGGGAGGTTCCATTCGGGGACAAGGCACCAAAGGCACAGTAGGGAGAGTAGGCTCAGAATCGGGGCAGAGAGGGGTAGCAGCGGTTACCTATATTGAGCAGCAGCCCCGCTATGGGTGAATCCAAAGTAGTTGCCGGTAGCCATTTTAGCATCTTCTCCCAGGCGGCTGGGTACTGTAGCGATGATATTCCAGAGGCAGCGGCAGCAGCAATTGGGACCGTGACAGAAGGCCCAGCAGGAAGAAGTGGGGAGAAGAAAAGAAGGGGAACAGAAAGAACGCGCGAGAGTCAGGTCAGACGTGACACCTCAGAACCCTCACAGCCGTCCACCCCACCCACAGACGGACCCCAAGCGCTGTTACTTACCATAGGTAAATGAAACTACTGGGCATATAGGAATCATGAGTCCGAGCTAGCGGCGGAGATGAAGGAGGCGGAGGCACTGTCTGAACTCTGAACTCTGAACTCCTCCCTTCCTCTTCCTCTTCCTCCTCCCCTCCCCTCCCCTCCGCCGCGCAGCGCTAACTCGCTCCCCTTCCCTCCCCCCCCACCTACCTACAGCAGAGTGCGACCAAACCGGCACTGATATACAAGCATAAAATGTCAGAGAAACCGCTGGGAGCGGTAGGCCGGCCCGTAGCTGCACTACCTTCCCATGCCCCCAAATGAACGTGTTTGGTATCGTGGGAGCCGCTGCCGCATTGAGCGGATAGAGCGGGTGCGCATGCGCCGGGTGCTTTTTGGAGCTGCATTCTTCCACCATCTCGAGGTCTAGGTGTGAGGGAGTACTGCATGTACCACTTTCCTGGCTCATTCCTCCTTCCGTTATTTCATGGTTTGTACCCATAATTGCACCACAGCCATACTTGTGAAGTTACATGGTAAATACAGGGCTGATTCTCATTCTTGCCTACATTAGCACAACACACTGTAGTTGGTAACACAAGTAGCAAAAGTCTGGGTGAAAGGGATCACCACCACCCTTGCCCTGTACCAACATTTGTCCCTATGTGTGTACTGGACACATCAGTATTGACTGGCTTTCCCACCTAAGCATGTTATCAGCTGAAGCCTGACATGCAGAGCAAGTACCTCATTACCATTTGTGCAAGGCCATGCAGCCAAAAGGCAGAACGTGCACAGAGCTCACAGCGAGACCAGGACTTGTTTAATTTGCAGCAAGTTTTAGATTCATCTGGGCCTGAGGGCACACCACCACAATCACACAAATGAAGAACAAGGTAAAAAAACAAAAAAAACAAAAAAACAATGTGCGTATCTAGTCTGACCTGTCCCCAAGGTGCCACAGCAGGTGCATGTCCACAGAATTGTGCAATAGTTCCCATATGCTTACTGTACACACAAGGTAAAGACTCACACATACAGGATCCACTTATCTGACACTTATAGGGAGCAATGGTCCATCAGATTGCTCCTAAAAATTGCTGGGCACCATATTGTAGGCCATGCACCCACCCCCTGGTGACCAAATGTACACTGCAGTTTTGTGCTTCATGTGTTTCACCTTCAGGCAGTCTTTCCCTCTGAACTATGGATGCTTCTCAAAACTCTGAATGCAGCAAAATTTAAATACTTCTCATTTGTGTGCTTTGCACTATGACATGCAGTTTTCATAAACTGATTGAAGCTCATAAAACACTCATGGATTAATTCAGAAGTGATCGTTTCATAGTTAGTTGTTTTCCATAAGCCCCACCTATTCAAAACGTCCTTGTGATCTCCTACTGTTCTCACAAAGCCACAGGTTTCCCTTATCCCAAAGTACAAGCAGTCTTCTTAGGCAGTAAAGCTTTAGAAATATTTCTGTTCATAAAACAAATGACAAAAGGAAAATAATTTATCATCTGAAATTTACATTATTGCAGCTTCTTTTTATTTTGCAAGATATTTAATAGCATTATGAAACAGGGAATTTACAAGAGTTAGTTAAAAGTGCACACCTCTAATTTTTGGTATTAACTTCCTGTTTTTCTGTTATTAAACTAAAAAAAAGCCATACTGAGAGCCTTTTTACCTCACTTCATAGTGAGAACTATGCAGACCTCATGCGTCCCCTTCTAGAGAACTCATTCCCTGTCTCGCTCCAATTTATAGGAGGGAGAGGAGGTTCTTTGATATGTGTATACCCGGCGTGAGATTAAGAAACAACGGTTCAAATGTTGGTCTGACCAGTTTATTACAAATCTTAATCAGGGAGATGAAAAAAGGGAGGATGGACACTATTACGAACTAGAGTAATGGGGAAGGGAAGGAGGACAATAGAAAAGACAGGAAAGAAGAAACAAGGAGTCTTCATAGGAAGCAAGAGGGACATAGTCACCACCATGGATCCAGCGTGGTCAGTCATTGATCTTCAGTAGTGCTGGGTCGTCGGGCATTGTTGTTCTGTTGACAACGACAGTGACCACAGCAATGATGGCAACTTCTCAATGGTGTTGGAAATATCCAAATAATTTTGTCAGGACGGTATCACTAATAAAAGCAGATTTTATTCATGATTGCAATGGCGGGCATCCCGCAAGCAGGAGCACCCTTAAGGACACAATGACAGCTTTTTGTATCTTGTTTCCCCCTTTGCCTATCCCCCTCCCCTGTTTCCCCATTAGCTGGGTACTCCAGGTTCACAATCTTATCGAAGTTTACATTTGTTAATTGGTGTGTTATCTGGTATCAGCCAGTAGGCATCCTGTTGTTTCCAAGATGTCTCAGTGCTCTTCTTGTCGTACTGATATGGTGATTTTCCTCAAAGTTTTCATTAAACAGAGAGCACCAGGGGCTGGGGGTGATGCCAGGCCTTCCCGATGTCTCTTCAGGCGCTTCCTTGGGCATGCCATGACTTGTTCTCTGGTTTGATCAATCTCGTGCAGGATATTTTTGCAATGTGTATGACAAAATATACATATATACACCTTCATACTGAGAGTGCATTCCTGGGTGTAGGAATGGAATGTTGTTTCTGCATTAGATATTAAAAAGGGGGAATTGATCTGAAGAAGTAGAGCACAATGTATTTGTATTTTGTAACTTGTCCTTAGAAATAGCTGATGTGAAAAAGTAGAAATACCATATATGTTAGTAACATACTTTAGAAATATAGTTGCTGAATTGTGTGATTAATTCTTGCTTGCAAAACTGCAATAGTTTTTAAATGTTCCAAATAGTATAGGTATAGTATTATGGACTAGAAAGCATATTGTAGGGCTATTGTGTTTGGATAAGAGACCCTCAGCAAAAGAAAAACAGATTTAGCAAACATCAAAGAAGCCAGGGCCTCTAAACAAGGCTGAATTGCCTCGCTCTGTGGCTAGGTTGGGATGCAACAGGCAGGCATCAAGATACTACTGCCTATCCTCCTTCCAAGCTTATCTCTATGCAAAGATGAGCAGATGTCCAGAAACAATGACCAAGTGTTGCATGAGCAAGTGTGAGAAGTTAACTAATTAGCGATATATGCTTAGCTAGCAAAAAATTACGTTTAGCCAGTATCCGTATATTCAGTTGAGCGTAGGGAAGATTGTGAACCTGAAGTACTCAGCCAATGAGGAACCAGGGGAGAAAGAGATAAGTCTTAAGTAATAGGGGATAAAAGATGTAATGCTGTTTTCTGCATGCTCTCCTGCTTGCAGGATTGCAATTGCGAATAAAATCTGCTTAATCAGAGATACCGTCCGGATAAATTATTTGGATATTCCCAACACTGGGGAAAGTTCGTCTAGAGGATAAGTGATGCAAACTATCAGAACTATGGCAGCGGAGACCATGAAATAAAAAAATATTATCTAATTCTAATGCAGAAACAACATTTGAGTCCCACAATTCCCCCCTTTTCTTTTTTTCCATACGTTGTTGATTTCTGCAATTCTTTTTTAAGGTTCACTTTCATAGACATCTCCCTCTTGTTCACTTTATTTCCTATCTTCTCTAATACCAGCATTTTATCCTAATATGGTGGTGGTTCCATTGGTGTTTGCTTCAAATAGTGCTGTCTCGATCAATCGCTGTACCAGTCCCCTCACACAGGGGATAACACAGCAACCAATGGCCATCGGGGCTCCTGCTACTACTATCAAAGAAGTAAAAGTGGATACAATCACCCCCTTTCCATTTACCAAACCAGGACTCCAACCATCCAGTGATAGAAGTATCTATTCCTGATTTTCCTGCCAGTTCATTGGCAAGGGTGGTAAGCCCTTGCAATGCCTTAGTTGTCATCCGGAGCTGTGTTATTGGGATGAAGGTGCAACAACGGGTACCCAGCATTACACTTACACCCCCTTTTCAGCTTGAATCATATCTTAGGCGATTATATTTTCCCAGGCCATCCTACTTGCAGCGTCTAACTGTTCCACAATTCCCTTTATTGCAATCTTTGTATAATTTGTAAATCTCCATTGATTATAACAGATGTAGTTAATCCAATCTACATTCTTGTTGATCATCACTCACCAGGACAGTGACTCAAACCCTGCAACAGTTCGATTTCTTGCCTTAAAATCATCAGGGACAAGAAGTGGAGAGTTTAAATCCTTAGCTTGCCCACATACCAAACCATTACTGATATTAGTATACTTTGCAATGATGTTTTTCACAAGAGATATATAAGTATTTACATCAAACACTGCACTTATCAAATTAACATTTCTAACAATTACAAGAGCCTATATTACTGCCTTTGGATTCACAATGTCAAAGGTCCAGCTGACTTTGGTTCCCATTGTGTTTGAGGGACCTTCTTAACTCTAGTATTATGTATCCACAATGCTTGTTCTTTAATTTTTACTGTTGTGTGAGACATCAGCAGCACCTGGAACAGACCTACCCACCTTGGTTCCAGGGGCGAATCTGAAAGAGATCTAGTATATACATACAATCTGATCAAATATTATGTATCGAGCCATCAAGGCCTTGGGCTCTAGTTCCTAGAACCAGTTTCTCTATTTCCCAAAGCTACTCCTGTAGACTTATCACATACTCAATATTTCACTCCCTACCCGGGTAGAGATCCCCGTTTGTACAACATAAGGCCTTTTGTACAGTATTTTGAAAGGACTTAACCCCTCTTTGGCTCTAGGTTTCGTTCCAGTCCTCAGGAGAGCCAAAGGCCACGACTGTGACCAGGATAGTCCAGCTTCCTGGCCCAGTTTTACAACCTGTGATTTAATTAGGTGGTTTATCTTTTCCTCCAGACCACTTGCCTGTGGTCTGTGCGGTATGTGCAATTGCCAGTTTATTCCCAATGCTTGCTGACCTGTTGGACAATCTCTGCAATAAAGTGAGTTCCCTGGTTGAAGGGTATTGTTGCAGGAGATTATTCCAAGGTTTGGGTGTCCTGCAACAATACCTTGGTTATTTCTTTGGCTTTATTGATCCTGCTTCTGGCCATCCTGAAAGGGTATTGGTTAGAAGCAGCATATACCGAAACCCTCCTTTCTCCTGGCAGTTCTGAAAAAATCAATTTGCAATTGTTGACCTGGAAGGTTCCCCTTCCCAACAAGCCCCACTTGTACCCTGTTCCTGGTACTAGGATTGTACAGTTACTTTCTGGTGTCTGTACCCCCCCAAATGTTTTGTTATGCTCCTTAGAACCAAATTCTATAAAATACTCAAGGGCACAAGAATGTGCCCATCTGGGTATGCACCCATCTGTCAGCTTGCTCTCTTCCCTTCTAAATCATTAATTAGAAACCTATCCTCTCTAGAATACCTTATAGGTCCTGAATAAGGTTCAGATATTTTAAGTTTACCATCTGGAATTAAAGCCAGTTCACCAATTTCTTTTCCTTCAGCTGCCTGTTTTGCCACCTGATCCACCATCATATTCCCAGTTTCCTGTACAGTGTCACTCTTCTGATGTCCTTTACAATGTATAACAGCCACGCTGCTCTTCGGTAGATTTGCATCATGCTGAATTTGTTTTCCTTGTGTGTAAGCAACCCTCGCTCTTTCCAGATGGCACCATGGGTGGGTACCACCCCAAAAGCATATTTAGCATCTGTCCATATATTTAAGGTTCTTGTCAAGGCAGTTATTTCAGCCTTCTGAGTGGAAGTCCCCACAGGTAATGGTTTTGCTTCAATTACCTTGTCAGTAGCAGTTACTGCATGTCCTGCCTTACGGTTTCCTTGTCTTCACAAAACTGCTTCAGTTGATGAATCCAGGACTCCTCAGCATCGTCCAACGGTTCCTCCTGTAGGTCTGACCAACTGGCACAGACAGCCTCCATGCAGTCACACACTGCTGGCTTGGAGGCAGCTCTGCGTTGGTGTTCTGGGTGTTCAGCAAGTTGCTTCCTTCTCTTTGATCAGTTGTGCTTTCTGTTGAGAAACTTGATAGCCATTAAATCAAGAAATTCAGCAAGCTCACAGTCCATTGTACACAGTCCTCCTTTGTTACTGTAGCATCCACAGACTGCAGTAAAGTTCCACTGTGAGATGGAGGAATCCAATCCTCAGGCTCACGAGTTGACCAGTTCTCAAAAATCATTGGGCTGTTCTCACAACCCTGGGTAACACTGTGCAGGTTAACTGAATTTTATTTATTTATTTTTTTCCTTCTCCCCATATTGGAGTTTTCCTATTCAAAAGCAAATAATTTCAGACTTTCTTTGGCAAAACCAGGCAGAAAAAGGGGTACTTCAAATCCAGAATGTCAAACACCACCTACTTATTCCTTAACTTGGTTAATAAAGTGCATGGATTTACCACCATGGGTTGCATATCTTCAACAATTCTATTAATTGCCCTCAAATCTTGTACCAAACTATAGCTCTTGCCATCCAATTTTTCATTTGCAAGATTGGGGTGTTGTATTTGGATTCCTATCCAATTAGTAATCCAAAATTCAAGAAGTTATTTATTATTTCTTTTATTCTCCTACAATCTTGTATCCTCAAAGGGCATTGCTTTACCCTGGTTGGGCTGGCTCCCATCTTTAACTTAACTTTCATTGGGCTGCATTTTTGGCTCTGCCAGGCACCCCTGATGCCTGCAATCCTGTGTATACCCAATGTAGGATTTATGTAACTTCTGGGAGTACAACATTGCTTTTCCCAGTTTGTGTTAAAGCCAGACTTAAAATTTTCAGTCAATTGCTCTTGCTTGACACTTAGTTCCAATTTTCTCTACTGAATTTAATCTCTACATTCAACTGTTCTAATATGTCATGTCCAAGTAATGGTTTTGGAGAACCTGGCATGTACAAGAATGTATATATTCCTACTTGTTCTCCTAGCCTGTATTTAATTGGTCCCCAAAAAGTAAACTTCTCTTGCCAGTAGCTCCTGCAACTATTACAAAAATCATCTACGGGTAATAATTCTTGATGTAGCACAGAGTAAGAGCACCCGTATCAGAAAATAAACCTCTTTACCCTGCTTCCCTAGCTGCTTTCGGTCCTGTGGTGGTGGAACTCTCCCTGAGCCCTTCCAGGCTCCCTCTTACCTCTTCCATGAGGGAATCTCTGGGTCCTCAGGCCCTGTTCTAGTGCAGCAACACTGACATCTGCTATTGTTCTTCCCAATTTCCTTACTTGCCTGCTTACTCTGTTTCACAATCAATTTTTCCAGATCCCTCACCTCTCTTCTCAGTAAGGACATCCCTGTTACACCTTGCTCAACTTTGCCTTCCTCACCCTGTGTTTTTCCCAAACCCTTTTCACTTTCCAGACTTTCATCATTACAGAAATTACTAACATTATATTTCAGTTTCACCCCCTCCCCTCCCCAGGCTTCCAGTGCTTACACTGGGATATCGGGTTTCCCCAGCTCTCTGCAGATGATGGCTCTTATCACTTTCAGTGTCCCTGTCCCATCCCCATTCGCAAGTAATACACCCTTTACAGTTACAGCCCGAGGCTCTGGCCCACAGCTCTCTCTCTCACTCCAAGTTGTTCTTACAAGCCGCAGTGGGGGGGTAGTGCAGGGGATGTGTTCTCGTGCCGACCCAAACTCTAATATCCCAAACTCAGTTTTCTTTAACCCTTTTGCAGTTGTTTTTTTTTTTTTTTTTTTTTTTTTTTCCCAACAATTCCACTATTTGTACCCTCAATTACATTTCCATGTACCATTAACAATTGCATTTCCATATACCATGAACAACTGCACTTCCATGTAGCACCAAGACAGTTTCTCCCACTCCCTTCAAAATCCAAAAATCAAACAATGCAATTCTTCAACTTCCACAAACACCCAGCACTTGGTCTCACGATTAGGGTACTCAGTTATAAAACTGGTCCCAATACTCCATTTATGTTCCTGGTTTCTTATTCAATATTCCCCCTGGCTCACCAGCAATGTTTCTCCAGTGAGCCAAAATACAACCCAGGGGGTCTTCTCGTATCACTTTAGACACCCCTTGTTCCATAACAACCTCTTAGGTAGCACTTTCACGACATAAGCATTTAACAATCACAAAGACAGTGACAATATAATCAGTACAATTTATCCTCAGGATCCTTCCTCTCTCTGCCTCCCTCTGGGGCCCAAACTTCCCTCTATACTCCTTTCCTACACTTGCATAGCTGCCCACCTAATCACACCTCTTTCTTCTCCAATAAACAACATACCATTGTTGGAAATATCAAAATAATTTTCTAGGACGGTATCTCTGATAAAGCAGATTTTATTCGCAACTGCAGTGGCGGGCCTCCTGCAAGCAGGAGAGCACCCAGAAAAACAGAGTTAAATCTTTTATTCCCTATTCCCTGACGCTTATCTCTTTCTCCCCTAGTTCCTCATTGGCTGAGTACTTTAGGTTCACAATTTTCTCGACGCTTCACTAAACATGGAAACACTGGACAAACATAATTTTTTGCTGCATAAGCGTAAATCTGTAGTTAATTAATTAACTCATTCCACACCTGATCATTATTTTGCGGATATCTGCTTATCCTTTCCACAGAGATAAGCTCGCGAAAAAGACAGGGGAGTATCTTGGTGCCTGCCTGTCACGTCCCAACCTTCTCACGGAGTGAGACAGTTTAGCCTTGTGTAGAGGCCCTGATTTCTTTCATGTTTACTAAATCTGTTCTTCTTTTGCTGGGAGTTTCTTATCCTAACAGAACAACTCTACTATATGTTTTCTAATCCCTAACAGTATACTCGCATTGTTTGGAACATTTAACAACTATTACAGTTTTGCAAGAAAGAATTAATCACATAATTCAGTAATAATGTTTCTAAAACATGCCGCTAACATATATAGTATTTTACTTCTTAGATCAACTATTTCTAAGGATAAGTTACAGAATACAAATGCATTATGTTCTACTTCTTCAAATCAACTGCTCTTTTTAATATCAAATGCAGAAACAATATTCCATTCCCACACCATGATAAACATCATTTCCATCCATGAGTAGAAATTAGGCCCTAGAAATTGATCTAATTGTTCTGTTACTCTTATAGGATCCTCAGTTAAGGAATTTATTTCATTCTTCAAACTCCTAACTTTTCTGCTAGTAAAAACAGCAGGCATTAGCATACCCTATTTCCCTTTGACCTAAGGAGACTTCCCTAAGAGGATAAAATGAAGTATTAGTAAGGTTAGTGTTAGAGAAAGGAAAACTCCAGGTCCCGTTTACATTGCTCCAATTCCCTCAGTAATCGAGAGTGCATCCTCTCTCCAGGACCCTGCACAGGATCAGCAGCATGGCCACTCCCCTTCTCTGGAGAGGTCACTGCTGCTTGCATTGCTTTAGAAATTGAAAGGGGGAAAATTATCTAAGGGATCCCATTTATGATCTTTTTCTGTTTCTTTCTGTTTCTCTTTCCTTTTTCTTTTGAACTTCAACTCCTTCTTGTGAGGAACTTTTTACTTCTTGCACCCATTAAGCGATATAAACCAATTCTGTTTCAGAAAAAGGAGTCTTACTGTTTACATATAAATACAAAGTCTGACAGGCCCAATCTTGGTCAGACCCTTTGGTGAAAATAATGATTTTCCTTGTAGTGGCTCTCAAGGCTATGGCTATATATAGTATTTAAAGATCTCTTTACTGTTCTTGTCCCTAATTTTGGGATTATTTTCCAGTTCTGAAGCTTATTTCCCAAGGAGCTATCTTTAGGAACGAATTTGGGGACCCTTTTCCCCTGTTCTACGGGAGCTCCTGTGGGAATGGAATGTTGTTTCTGCATTTGATATTAAAAAGAGAATCGGTTTGAAGAAATACCAGGTTACCACACTCCGATTCTCAGATTTAGGGCCAATCCCTCCAGAGTGCCTCGCTCCGATTCTTGGATTCAATAGGGATGTACTGCTGGCACTTTGTGAAGCATCCAGGGTACTGCACACCAACAGACTCACCTGAGTCTCCACCAACCCCCAAGGCAAGAATTAAATTCCCTTACCTTGTTCTGTGCACAAAGTTACCACTTCTGCAGAGGTCAATACCATGCCTACCTGCCCCTTGGTTTTCACAGAGCCCGTCCTTTATGTAACAGTCTTGGTTTTTTATCAGCCATCCCAAGGAGTCACCTCACCACCCAGACAGGACTGCTGAAATCAGAGGGGTGCACCTATCCTGTCCAGGACAGTAGGGAGACTCCCAAAGAGGCGATAATAATCCCAGACGAGCCCACAAATTGTTGGGGGTAAGTCCAAAGTGGTTGAGTCAGCTCTCCTTGGAGTAGCAGCTTGTGGCTCTGGGATCTCAGCAGAAACTCCTTTGTTCCCATCTTTCAGGCCTTGCCAGCAGATAAGAGGGAGCAGGGATGCCCACCGGCATCCTGTTTTTCACAGGACATGATGGTATCATTCCCCAATTTTCCCATACCAAGCTGGAGCTATTTAGTCACAGGCCAGATCTTCCACCAGTAAACACTCCTGAGCACTCTCTTCTGGAGGCAAGCAGCTCTGGAGAAAGGTGCTTTCAAATGTCCCCAAAGTGATGTTGATTGTCACATGGTAGCACCCATAAATTTGCCTCCCCAATAAATCAGTCAGAGTCTTATCACAAAAAATACCTCAGGAAGCAAGCTTTGAGCCAAAAAACCAAGAAGGATTCTCACATTCCCCAGCCTCCCTTTATTCTAATTTCAGAAACAGTCTAGGATTTGATGACTTCTGGATATTATCCTTCCTGATATTTATCCTGCAGGCCATGTATCATAATTCAGTCTGGTTTCTGTGACAGGGGTGCGGGGGGGGGGGGGCAGAGGGTCCCACAGATCCGTGCCTTGGGGAGAAAAGGGGAGGAAAAAAAGGGAAAAAGTAGGGAAATGGGCCTGGACGAAGGAAAATGGCAGTAACGAGATAAGGAGAAAAAAAAACAGCTTAGTTTACCAAATACAGTAGCAGAATGTGACATATTACAACATGATTGGAATTGAAGCTAAGAAATCAAATAACACGAGAAAGAGTTTCCAAAACTGAAGTCCTTACTCTAATGTTCTAGGTGAAGCAGCTAGGGAGCAAAAAGGGGAGTCTTGTGACTCCAAGTCCATTTTATTTTATCTTTCCCTCCAAACAGAAAAATGAATTCTTCTAGGAGTTGTAGTTCACGCTTCACTTCTAAGACCAAGAGACCCGAACTATCAACAATCTGTAGGGAAGTCTCTGGACTCTCAGGACACACTAGAGACATAACAGCACACCAGTGTGGTTAAAAGCTATTAGTCTGCTTTATTGTTAAGCACTACTCTATTTATACATTTTAGCAGAGCATTCTGCAAAAACACTCTTCAATTGTTCACACAGAAGCTTATCCAATCAGAGCCGTGAGATGTTCTCTGTTCTTCAAAAGGTGTCCTTGATTCTCATACTACTTATCTTGCTCTGCAGCTGCTGCTTTGAGCAGCTTTTCTTCCTCCACAGCTGCTGCTCTGAACAGGTATTTTCTTGCATTCCCACAACAATCCATGGAATTACAATATTAACACTTCAATTCCCAATGCACTGCATGATGTTATGATGTGGAATACTGATGAAAAAAAAAAGAAACTGTAACACATCATGTTTGATGATATTTAATTTTAAGCAATTAAATAAAAGGCACCTTCTCTGAGAACGACAGAGACTGATCATTTACCAACAAGTTTCCAAATGAAATGCTGTCATGGTTTTAAGATTTTGGTTATTGGTATTCCACATCATAACATCATGTAGTGCACTGGGGGTTTGACTGCTGATGCTCAAGTTCCAGGCGCATGTCTGGAGAAGAAGAAGAACTACATATCCCCAGGGGGCTTTGCGGTCAGCGAGGAGATATAACTCTGTTCAAGGTCACCTGATGTGCTCTTCTTCGCCTGCGCTTCTCCATCTGCTCTTCTCCATCTGCTTTTCTTCATCGGCTCAAGTGGACTGCACTTCTCTCCTCAGCGTTGTGGTGAGGCCTATCCACCTTTCAGACACACACTCTCTCTCTCATTACATTTTGCTGATACTATATTTAGTAAAATTAGTTTGTTCCACCTCAGATTATTGCCGTTGTTTTCAATTATTTTGGGGTCCCCTGTTTCCCTTTTCTGGAGGCGTGGATCTGCAAATCCTTCCGCCCCACTGGTCACGGAACCGGGCCGAACCAGCCCGTAAACCGTTGACATTCTTGGTGGAGAATGCAGGCAACAGTTGCTTTTTAGCTGTTGAGAATGAATCTCTCTCTCTGCTCTCCGAGAGATTCATTGGGAAAGCTTATCTCTTTCACCGCTACTCTCTGAAAACGTGACCTTTAAAAGTCCAGGCAGACTGCCAATATTCCAGGATATTTGTAAACTTTGAGCCTAGCTATCTCGCTTCTGTAAAAAAAATAAAAATTAAAAAAAAAAAAAAAGCTTTCTCTTCTGAAACTGCCTTTCAAGGGACTGCATGCCGCTGTTTCTTCTTTTCTAATGCTCAAAACATACTGGGCATTAATTAACTTCGCCACTTTGCTCTATGGAGCAATAGGTATAAACTATCAATTGAAAACAATGGTGGAAATATGTACCTGGTACCTTCATACAATGTGGCATACAATTCCAGATTTTTTAATACAGTATAATACTAATACAATTCCAATTTTCTAATGCTCAAAACATACCGGGCATTAATTAACGCCTACGAGGGCAACAAGAAGTCCTGAAAGTGTAAGAGGTGAGCAAGATATTGTTACCATTGTTGATCAATCTCTGAAAATGAATGAAATTTGAAGTCTGAGAAAAGACTTCTCGCGTGTCAAAAATGAGCCTATTGTCACCTGGTTACTTCGATGCTGGGACAATGGGGTCAACAGTGTGTGGCTAGATAGTAGAGAAGCTCGCCAACTGGGTGGCATTGCTAGGGACTCAGCCATTGACAGAGGCATTAGTACATGCCAGAACCAGGCCTTCACCCTCTGGAAGTGGATGTTGTTAGTTGTAAAAGAAAGATACCCCTTCAAAGATGATCTGATGCCTGAGAAAAAAGAAATGGGCTGATATGGAAGAAGGCATCCGTTATTTGAGAGAATATGCTGTGGTGGAAATGCTACATAGCCCCGATTTCATTCCTGATGAGCCAGACCAAGAGCATGAGCCTGAGAGAGTCAGGTGTACACCAAATATGTGGCGTACATTCACAAAGACTGCACCAGAAAGGTACGCTAGTACATTTGCAGCAATGTATGGCAGAGGGGAAAGAAGACCCCTTATAAATGAACTGATTAATAAACTTCAAGACTTTGAGTTACATTTAAGCCCTCTATGAGCTTGTGTTTCAGCCATTGAAAAAGTAGCTGAAAAGCTGGACAGAATGGAGAGCAAGCAAGAAGGTATCATAGACAATTAAGTTCGCCACTTTGCTCTATGGAGCAATAGGTATAAACTATCAATTGAAAACAATGGTGGAAATATGTACCTGGTACCTTCATACAATGTGGCATACAATTCCAGAGGGATTTACTAATTTTACAGGACTGGGGATTTTTAAGCAGGTTTCCAGTCTCTCCTTTGAATCCTTCATGCAGTTTTTGAATTCTCACCTGATCGCACTGTTAATCTTCCTGAATGTATTGCTCATCATTTCACTCAGTATTAGTATTTATTATATTCTGAGGAAGTCCTTCCCAAAACCAGAGAATACTGAGTGGCAGGGAGTGTGGAGAGGCCTGGGAGAGACTTTAGACAAATGGAAATCTTCAGTGTCATGGAACTTTACTGACCTGAACACCTGAAAGTCCCTGAGAGCTTAAACAGCTATTTGAGACAGGAATGTTGCGGCTCAGGCAGATCTGAGGAGGCACAAATGACTTGGGGCCGGGCTAATGCTTATCAGGCCTTATTCAATACTATCCTGGAGAGAGAGAGAGTTTGTGAAATTGAAAGGGAGAGTCTCAGGGAAACAGTACAAAATGAGTGAGAGAATCTCCTGGTCCAGAGAAAAAACCTCCGATCTGAGAGAGATGCCCTCCGAATTCAGAGAGACTCCCTGCAATCCAAACTCGACAATCTTCAATCTCAACAAGACACCCTCCAATCTGAGCTAGATAATCGAACGAGATAGGTTCCAAGCTGAGCTGGAGGATGAGAGCATTGGAACTTACCAACCTGATCAACCACAGGAGGCACCACAATTGACGTCAGTTGCCCCAGTAAGAGGACGGAAAACGAAACGAATCTCAACTCAGAAGATAAGAAAGAGGAGGAAAGAGGTCCAGAGGAGTGGCTCCGAAATCCAGGAGAAGCACCCCTGAGTCCAGGGGAGGGGCCCTCAGTAAGACCATGGCCAGCAACACCTATGAGGGCAACAAGAAGTCCTGAAAATGTAAGAGGTGAGCAAGATATCGTTACCATTGTTGATCGATCTCTGAAAATGAATGAAATTTGAAGTCTGAGAAAAGACTTCTCACGTCACCCAAATGAGCCTATTGTCACCTGGTTACTTGGATGCTGGGACAATGGGGTCAACAGTGTGTGGCTAGATAGTAGAGAAGCTCGCCAACTGGGTGGCATTGCTAGGGACTCAGCCATTGACAGAGGCATTAGTACATGCCAGAACCAGGCCTTCACCCTCTGGAAGAGGATGTTGTTAGCTGTAAAAGAAAGATACCCCTTCAAAGACGATCTGATGCCCGAGAAGAAGAAATGGGCTGATATGGAAGAAGGCATCCATTATTTGAGAGAATATACTGTGGTGGAAACGCTAAAAAGTCCCGATTTCATTCCTGATGAGCCAGACCAAGAGCATGAGCCTGAGAGAGCCAGGTGTACACCAAACATGTGGCATACATTCACAAAGACTGCTCCAGTTACTGCAGACAATGGAGGTAACAAATAGAGGGACCCTGCCCCCAGCCAGGGGGGGAAAGGGATAATAGAGTATATTGGACTGTGTTTATTAGATGGCCTGGCACATGAGAACCACAGAAATATAAGGCCCTGGTGGATACTGGTGCACAGTGCACTCTAATGCCCTCGAGTCACCAAGGGACAAAATCAATTTATATTCATGGAGTGACTGAGGGTTCCCAAGAGCTGACTATGTTGGAGGCCAAAATCAGCCTCACTTGTAAAAAGACTGGCAAAAGCACCCTATTATGACTGGCCCAGGGGCTCCATGTATACTTGGTATCGATTACCTCAGAAGGGGATATTTTAAGGATCCCAAAGGGTATCAATGGGCTTTTGGAATAGCTGCTGTAGACACAGAAGATGTTAAGCAGCTGTCTGTTTTGCCCGGCCTATCAGAAGATCCGTCTGTTGTGGGGTTGCTACGAGTGAAGGAGCAACAGATACCAATTGCTATAAAAATGGTGCAGTACCACACCAACAGGGATTCCTTGCTCCCCATTCATAAGTTAATTCGTCAACTAGAGAGCCAGGGAGTGATCAGCAAGACTCACTTACCTTTTAACAGCCCCATATGGCCAGTGCGTAAAGCCAGTGGAGAATGGAGGCTGACAGTGGACTACCGTGGCCTGAATGAAGTCACACCCACAATGAGTGCTGCTGTACCAGACATGTTGGAACTCCAATATGAATTGGAGTCAAAAGCACCCAAATGGAATGCAGTCAACGGTTTACGAGCTGGTTCGGCCCAGTTCCATGACCAGCAGGGCAGAGGGACTTAGCAAAATCCGCGCCTCCAGAAAAAGGGAACAGGGGACCCCAAAATAATTAAAAACAGTGGCAACGATCTGAGGAGAAACTGTTGTCAGCAACTGCAAGACCCCCCCACGGGATGTGACGCGATAGGCCCTCTCCCTGCTCTATGATTGATGTGTGGCACGTGCCCTTAGGGGCGTAGACGAAGCACATAGGTTATATAAGCTAGAGTTCACGTGTAATAAACGCCATTTTGCTGTTCATCATATTGGTGTGTACGTGCAGTCATTTGGTCCTGGCCTGGTTTTAGGTCAGTACCGTAGGAGGCAATGCAACATTGGTGCCCCGTGTGAGGAACCAGTGAGGAACCCACTTGTGAGGATCCCCCTTGCATGAGAAGCCAACTTGCGTTAAAGTCTCCTGGGAGCCTGCGGAATTTCCAATGCCGGCCGTGGAAGACCGTGGTGTTACAGTATTCGGCAAAGGGCGTGCCTGCAGCAGCTGGCTGCTGTGGAAGTTCGAGGGTGGGGATAGCCTGTGGTTGGTGGCAGGTCGCTCTCGAATCGGGACATCAGTGCCGCGCTGGTGATGGATCAAGTTATTAAGTTGGTCCTTCAGTTCTGTAAGGACTATCACAGCAGGAATGCCCCTTCTAAGAAGGACATTTCCGCTGTACTTATTCGCCTGGAAAAGGAGTGGAATCTTCCCTCCTCTCAGGACATTTTAGATCCTGATAAATGGGCTCAGTTTACATCCACGCTTGCGCAGCGTGCAATAGAGTAGCAAAAAGCAGCGGAGCTAAAAATCTGGGGGTTAATTCTTGGAGCTCTTAAAGCCGCTAGAGAAGAAGATAGAATTCCTGAGGTTGCGCGCGTTATGATGGGTTTGGAATTTACTAACACCGAGAGAAGTGGCGCGGGAAGCGTACTTTCTTGCAGGTCCCCTGAGGAAGAGAACGCCGCAAATATGCCCTCAACTATGGCGACTAACATCTCGTCCGCACCTTCAGCACCCCCCTTCGCTCCCCCCTCGGCTTCAGCTTCACATAAACAAGTAGAAGAAGATTGCGCTAAACTGTCTGCACTTTTATCATGCAACAGCGCAGGAATCCAAGGTCGTCGAAACTCCCCAGCCGTATCCACGACAACTGCTGTATCCTTCTCTGTGTAATCTAATACCACCTGGGGGGGCAGGGAAAGAAGTGAGCTGGAATGGGACACTTGCTGTCTCCTCTGAGGAGGTGGAATGCAGTAACACCCAGGGGGGTGGGGATTGCGGGCAAGGCTCGGGTACGGATTGGTCAAAAGTTAGAGAGGCAGTAGAAAAAGAAGGAGAGAGAAAGGGAAGCGATGTAACTTACAGGCGCTCGGATGATAATGTCCGGCCAGCACTGTCCACCCTGATCGCGCCTGAAGGAGTAGGTGGCGTGTGGGCAGCGCTGTCTGCTCAGGTTGCACCCGTAGGAGAAAGACAAAATGACGATAGTCTCCGGACCCACTCTTTGCCACAGTGTTCAGACCCATTGACTCGACCCACATATCCTTTTACAAGATTGAGTGCGCATGCAACCAATCAGAAGCCTCTACAACAGTCAGTGCATGATCAAAGGGAGATGGGTCTGAGGGGAGGGGTGCGGAGCCCGCAGCTTCCAGCTGTGACTGAACAGGACAGCGAAAGGAGAGAGGTGAATTTGCATTTAGGAGTTAAGAGAGATGCACTAACAGATTGTGGGAAGTTTAGATCTAGCATTGTAATAGGAGCAATCTGTTGTTTGTTAATCAAATCATTTGTAAGCTTATCACTAGTAAACTGTAACAACAGCAGGGGCTAGTTTCCTACTACAGACATCCGGGCTAGTAAACTGCAACAACAGCAGAGGCCAGTTTCCTACTACAGACAT
>NW_024885522.1:0-31863 GCF_019232065.1 Centrocercus urophasianus
CATCTTTCTTTCTTTCTTTCTTTCTTTCTTTCTTTCTTTCTTTCTTTCTTTCCTTCTTTCCTTCTTTCCTTCTTTCCTTCTTCTTTCCTTCTTTCCTTCTTTCCTTCCTTCTTTCCTTCTTTCCTTCTTTCTTTCCTTCTTTCCTTCTTTCCTTCTTTCCTTCTTTCTTCCCACTTATAGTCTTTGTATCCCAGATGTGGTCACTGAATCACTAAATTATTTTTTCTGCTGAGAGGGAATCAGAAGTGAAAATCTCATCTTTCCCTCTGTAGGAACAAATGTCTGTTTGCTGGCTGACAGACCAAATTACTAAATTAAGCTCCTGTCAACTTAACCAAACATGGAAAGAACATAATTTTCCTGCTGTAAAACAAAAGAAAATAAACAACACCATAGATTCTGCCTGGAGATGTTTTCTTGCTATATTCCTGCTATTTGCTTTGGTTCCCCATTATTCTGTTTCTCAGAGGAATGCTTTGTAGCAAAAGTTGTATCCAGCCTTCCTGTAGTAGTTATAGAACACTCGCTATTTCCAACCACAATTGTCAAGCATTTGTAATACAGCTGCAAAAGCTCTCTTGTGGTTGAGCTGTAGGAACGAAGTTATCTGAGGAAAGCAAAAATGTTTCCATTTTAAATCCAAAAGCCTTCTATTTGTGGTTTAGTCAGTTCTGCCACGATGTTAAAAATTTTATGCTATTACCCAAAAGTGAAAGGATGTGTTCTTGTATCTCACACAACTTTTCCTCAAGTCACTGACATTGTTTGTATTACCAGCCCTACGTATATAATGTCTTCTATAAAATGACAAGATGCTTGAAAAATCTGGGCCGCTTCTGGAAATTGCATTTCAGACCTCACTTGTAAATAATCTGTGTTTCTGTGAGTAGCTATGCCTTTGTGTCTTACCTGAAAGGTCAGGGGAGTAGCAACAGTACAATGCTGTGAGAATTTTCAGAGTAAAAACTCAGCATGACTTTCTTATTAAAAGCCTACATTTTTTCCTAGGACACTGAAATCAAATCAGCTTTGATAAATCAAGACAAGCTTTTAAATTAAGCAGATGGAGAAGATTGTTTTGATGTTGTTTATGGTCTTCTGGTTCTCAAAGTCTTAACCATGAATACTGATCTTCACTTAAGAACGTAAAGAGAGACCACTATTGCAAAAAAAGTCTGTTAGTGTTTCACCAAACCAAACCAAACAAACCAAAACAAAAAAACAAAACAAACAACAACAACAATAAAACAAAGACCAGTAGATAAAATGCCAAATTAAATGAATATTTATTAATATTACATAGGTTATTCTGAAAGTAATGCCTCCTATTTACCTCCACTGGAACTACAATAATAACACTATTTGATAGAAAAATTCTCAACCACAAACTACTATTTTTAAAATAGACACCACCAGTAGCTATGCATTTTTTGCAAAGAGCAAGAGCCTTCATGCCACAGTTGTAACAGTCTTCACCAGTGGAGGTGACCCACTGTTGCTGTCTCCACTGCTGAAATGCACCACCCACTGCCTCACTGTGCTCACATACACTGTTTCATCTCCAAAAGTGTTCAGCAAGAATTAATGAGTGTCAATGGGTGCCATTCCTCAAGGGTGAATTCACGGGCGCACTTTTATTTCATACGCACGTCCATATATGACGCCAGCTGCCATACCACCAACATATGCCTCTGGCATTGTGAGCTGACATAAAATAGGAGGCATTACTTTCAGAGCAGTCCTTGTAGATGAATAGCTCATTGGGTCTTCTTGATGCAGCTCTTTAAATTATACTGTTGACGGAAGATGTTGGCATCACTGGAAGCTGCAAAGCTTTCACTCTTCACGACAGTGGTATCTCAGCTGTGTCAGGACATTTTTTACAGTAGTGAAAGAGCTTTTCACTCTTTCACAGGAGTCACTTGATAGCTGCTTACACACAGGAAATCTGAAGCTGTAGGCATTATAACACAACTGTATTAAAATGGAAACAAGTAAAGCTTTCAACTTTTTTTTCCCTTCTTTTTTTTTTTTTTTTTTTTTTTTCCAGTACCTCTGTGAACAGTCATCTTTGCCTAGAAATCAGTTTGCTTTCTCAGGCTCCTACCAAGTGTTTTATTTTTATGTGTGCTTATTTTTATACTAAATTCATTCCCGTTCTCCAGCAATGGAATTTGTTCTGAGGGGGTATATGGCAGAGCAGCATTCCTCTGTTCCACACTACAACAGTTTGTCTTGTGAAGCCATGGGCAGCTAGATATTAAAAGATAAGTCAAATCTGCAAACATTCATTTTCATCCAGTTGAGACTCAACAACTACTTTTCTGAGTAGTGGGTCAGAATAGTAGGAGATCTGAGCTGTGGACCATAATGAGTGCTTGAATTGGGTCACCTAAGAGCTGTCTTTACAGAGTAATGTATATACTTACGGATTTACATTATTGTTATTATTATACTGTAATGCTGTGCAGAGATATTATACATATCTTCTGTATCATATATTGTATATATGATATATGTTATTGTACATATGTTATATGTGAAAACGTGTATGTATATGTGTATGTATCTACGTGTATATGTACACATACACAAGCATATATATACACACATGTATATATACATGCACATATAGTTATAGGTACATAAGTGGATACATACATGTATGTATGAATACATGTACATGTCTACACAGAAGAGAGAGGATAACTCTGTTTTTTTTTAAATCTTACATTAGTGACTAAATATAATCATGCCTATGCTGATCCTTGAAGTTGTTTTTGTAAAGGTGTGCAACCCAATATGGCTTCCCCACGTTTTATGCTCTGTTCGGAGAAAAACTTCTACATCTACTGCCTGTTACAGTCAACTGCTTAGCGGTTTTTTTTACATGCTGTAAAATGCAAATCTCTGACCCTCAACACACAACTTGAGAAAGTTTTGTTTACAAAACGAGATTTCTGGGAGGCTGATAATTGAATATCCTCGCATATTTTATGCTTAGTTTAATTACCATGCATTTGGTTTCATATGTCCTGGTGATTTGTTTCTTGCTGTCTAAGTCTTATCAAGAAATGATGTGTGAAAGGAGGGGGAAAGAAAGAACCTGAAATGGACAGGAATGCAGGTGCTGCCATCTGTATTTTCCAGTAATAAATGGCAGATCTGCAGGCGCAGGGAGGCTGGTAGGGGCTGCAGGGTGCTGGGGGTAGGCCTAGCAAGGGCTCAGGCTGACCCTGGGTTTCAGAGGTGAAACCTAGCCAAGGCAACCCACCAGGCCAGAGCCAACCTGACTGAGTTGGACCATACTTCCATGACTGGATCATCCTCATGGGGAAAAGGCTTCTCCTTGTCTCCAGCCTGAGCCTCTGAGGTCTCTGAAGATGAATACACATTCTGATTCTGTTCACCATTTCCTAGTTTCTTCCCTCTTTCATCTAGTTTAATTAGTCTGGAGATTGTTCTTTTGGACATTTCCTTCCAAGTTCTCATTTTGTGTTTGCCTTGGGAGAAATTTCTCCATTCTCTAAGTCTCTGCACAGAATTAGCTGGATGGATTGAAAAAAAATTTTGAATGATTCAGAGAATTAACCTCCCTCTCTCCTCCCTTCCTCCCTTCCTCCCTTCCTCCCTTCCTCCCTTCCTCCCTTCCTCCCTTCCTCCCTTCCTCCCTTCCTCCCTTCCTCCTTTCCTTCATTATTTGTTGACTAAGAAAAAAAAATAATCCAAAACATCAATGGAATGGATGGCTTAGACACTGATGTGATGAAGAACAGTGTATCCATAACTGGACAGATCGTGTTTTTAGAATGTTATCTGTGATAAGAGAAAATTGGCTTTACACAGATCTTTCAGTAGAAGGAGCATAATAAAGCTAACAGAATGTTGCTTGCCCTGGAAAAAAAACCAAAAAAACAAAACCAAAACACTATCTGGTTGATGTAGCCCCTGCATTTTGCACTTCTTGTGTCATTCACTCTATAACACCCCTACTGATGACACCAGGTTGTGTCGTGTGGTTGACATACCTGAAGGATGGGATGCCATTCTAATCAGACCTAGAGGGGCTTAAGCAGTGGGCCCAGGAAAGCTCATGAGGTTCTACAAAGCCAAGTGCAAGGTTTTGCACATAGGTTGTGGCAATCCCCATCATGAATACAAGCTGGAAGTTGAAAGGATAGAGTACAGCCTGGTCAAAAAGGACTTAGGGGTACTGGTAGATGGCAAGCTAGACATGAGCCAGCAATGTTCTCATAGCTCAGAAGGCCAACTGTGTCCTGGGCTGCATCAAAACCCACCTGGTGGATGAGGGAAAGGCTGTTGATGTGGTCTACCTTGACTTCAGCAAAGCCTTTGACACTGTCTCCGACAGTATTGTCCTGGAGAATCTGGCAGCCCATGGCTTGGACAGGTACAGTCTTTGCTGGGTGAGGAGCTGGCTGGAGGGCTAGGTCCAGAGAGTGGTGGTGAATGGAGTTAAATCCAGCTGGCAACTGTCACAAATCGTGTTTCTCAGGGGTCAGTGCTGAGGTCTGTCCCCTTCAATATCCTTATTGTTGATCTGGGTGAGGAGATTGAGTGCATCCTCAGGAAGATTGGAGATGATACCAAGTTGACAGAAAGTGCCAGACTGCTTGTGGAGTAGCAAGGCCCTACAGAGGAATCTGGACAGGCTGGATAGCTGGGCTGAAGCCAATGGAATGAGATTTGACAAGACCAAGTGCCAGGTCTTGCACTTTGGCCACAGCAACCCCAGCCAAGGCTACAGGATTAGGGCAGAGTGGCTAGAAGACCGTGTAGAGGAAACAGAGCTGGGGATATTTGTTGGTGCTTGGCTGAACATGAGCAAGCAGTGTGCCCAGGTGCCCAAGAAGGCCACTGTCATCTTGGCTTGTATCAGAAATAATGTTGCCAGCAGGAGCAGGAAAGTCCGGACCTTAAGTAGTGTCGTTCAGTTTTGGGCCCTTCACTAAAGGAAGACATTGAGGCCCTGGAATGTCTCCAGAGAAGGGCACCCAAGCTGGTGAGGGGTCTGGAGCACAAGTCTTATGAGGAGCAGCTGAAGGAGCTGGGGTTGTTCAGTCTGGAGAAAGAGGAGGCTCAGGGGAGATGTTACAGGTCTCTACAACTACTTGAAAGGACACTGCTGTGAGGTGGGATCCAGCCTTTTCTCCCATGTAACTAGTGATAGAATGAGGGGTAATGGCTTCAAATTGTTCCAGGGGAGATTCAGGCTGGACATCGGGAAATACTGCTTTTCCAAAAGAGTGGTCAGGTGCTGGAATGGGCTGCCCAGAGAGGTAGTGGAGTCACTGACACTGAAGGTATTCAAGGAAAGTTTAGATGTTATACTGAGGCAAATTATTTGGTGGAAACTACTGGTGATAGGTGGACGGCTGGACTGCATGATCTTGAAGGTCTTTTCCATCCTTGGCAATTCTATGATTCTGTGAATAGACGTGTGGTCACTAGGTCAAGGGAGGTGATTCTGCTCCTCTTCTCTGCATTGGTATGACCTCACCTGGAGTACTGCAACCAGGTGTAGAGTCCTCAGCATAGCAGAGATGTAGACTTGTTGTAGCATGTCCAAAGGGGGGCCACAAAAATGATCCTAGGGATGGAACACCCCCCTGTGAGGACTGGCTGAGAGAGCTGGGACTGTTCAGCCTGGAGAAGAGAAGGCTGCGAGGTGACCTGATTGCAACCTTTCAGTATCTAAAGGGGAGCTACAGGAAAGAAGGGGACAGACTCTTTAGCAGAGTCTATAATGATAGGACAAGGAGAAATGTTTTCAGATTGAAAGAGGGAAAATTCAGACTGGATACAAGGAAGAAGTTTTTTATGATAAGCGTGGTGAGGAACTGGAACAGGTTGCCCAGAAATGTAGTGAATGTCCCATCCTCAGAGATATTTAAGGTCAGACCAGACCAGGCTCTGAGCAACCTAATCTAGCTGTACGTGCCTCTGTTCATTGCGGAGGAATTGGACTAGATGACGTTTTAGAGTTCTTTCCAACTGCAACAATTCTATGATTCTGTTAGTTCAGTAAATGGGTACTAAATGTGTTTCTCTAGGCATTTGTGTGGGAGCTGAGAAGGGTGGAGTCAAAACTTTCAAGCTACCTTTATGAAAGAGGGACTTAAAGCCTCCTAATGTCTTTACGATCTTTACCTAACGTACTACGTAACTGTAACCTCAGTGGAAGTTGGTGGAAACTGTGGATGATTCACCAATATCCACATTTTTTTGAAGGCAATCTGAAAAAAATGGTAAGAGGCTGACATCTAGCAGTAAAGTTCTTCAAAAGATGGTGGGTGAAATGCAGTATTTAAAAGAGGCATTGCCAAGATTTGGTAAGCCTCAAACATTTGCGGTGACGGAAAAGCTAGGATTTTGTAGTTGCTCAGTACAAAGTTTGTCAGAAGTAAATGAAATTTTAAACTAAATTATGTGTGAACATTCATAGAATTATCTGAATGTGATCATTTTCTAGCAAAGAAAAGGCAATCTTTGGTCCTGTGAATATTTAACATCCTAAATATAGTTCTTAGCTGAAAAGGCTATAAATCTCAGTTCATGAGCCAGGCTATGAGATATATTTCATAAGATGGGAACTTTTGTGGGAAAACACTGAGAATAGTATACTCCTTTTTCAAATAAAAATATGAAAAGACTCAAAGGACTCTCAATTTATCCACAAAATGTCAATGTAAATGAGGTTACTTTAATGTATCTGAGAGCGAAATATTCCTCTGTGGATGCAATCCATAGACTTCTCAGATACACGTTTCAGCTAGCATGAAGGTAGTTTTCTACCTTGGAAAGAATATAAAGATGTAAAATGTGATGTTTCCTGTCCAGGAGAAATGTTGAAGTAAAATGAAATTCCTCAGAGAATGCAATACTGAAATATTTGTTTTCTTACTTCAGAAAAAAGTGAGGGCCTAATCTTACAATATATTGACTGTGAGACATTCCACATTTCTCAATGAGCAAAGAAACAATCAGCAAAACAAACAATACTGAGGTCAGATAGCTATATGGTCAAATAAAAATGTTAAAATGGTGTTTGTTAGAACTGCAGGCTGAGCAGATTACATGGACAGTGCAAATATCTTGCCACATCTTTGCTGGCTGAACAAGGCTGATGGACCTGAACAGGTAAATGATTAAAATGTAATGTCACAGAGACATTTGATTTTTCATCTTCTGTATCCTAACATTCTATTGCCACTACTATTCTGCCAGTACTTGAAGGACTGCAAATCTGCAAAGATTCTACAGTACTTCCTTTTGTAGTATTGATTAAAAATTTTGCCCAGGTAGGCACACAAGAAAATGTATAAGATGCTTCTGTTTGTCAGAGATTCTAGCAGTTTATCATGGCCTCTCCTCATGAAAACAGACACACACATGCATACACATACAAACACGTTTACGTGAGAAGGCATTTCCATTTTCTGGCCAACAGATGCAAACTTTGCTTAAACAACTGTAAACTGATAAATCATTTTCAGCAAAAGCAAAAATTTTCAGATCTTACTAGCACAATATACTGCATTTAGTACCTGAAAGTACCACAGCAAAATAGATTAACCTGTTGGCAAATTCTCTCAAAGCTTGAATATGTTTCTAAACACCTTTCCGTGTTTGTGGTTGCCAGCATAATAGATAGAATACATCTTCTTTTAAAAATCCTTGTGCATAGCAAGTTAGCTTTCTTAGTATTAGGAAAGATCTCCTCAATACTAATTTTTGACAGAAAATATAAAATGTTGCTAATGCAAATGTTTTTATGCTACCTAGCAAGTACAAGTCAGCTGAGCAGAGTCTCCTGCTTGGTACTATGTCTGGTAAGCAGGCAATGTCAGCACAGGGCTCGAATAAGTCTCTGAACTAACTCTAAAGAAACACTATGCTGCATGCCTATAAAATGTTTGGCTGTTATGCCTGTATTAACTTCCCTCCACCAAGCTTGTGCAATTAGGGAACAGCTTATTAGGAGAACCAATTTTAAAAATCAGTTTTTATGAGCTGTCCTAAGGGCCTTTCCTCCGAAGCACTCATGCTTGTGCAAAAGGACTGAGAGGTTTGTAAATCCTTCTGTTTGTTGATGTGACAGCTATCTCACGTGTACTATAAGTTCTCCTTTTTTTTTCACTAGGATCTGATTTCCAGTTAGTAAAATCAGATTAAGAACATACCATTTTAGAGATAAGTTCAGTTCCCTGAACAGAGGGTTGGGAATAAACGACATTTATTTGCCATATCATTACTGTGGTGTGGTGCAGTAACTCCGTATCTTTCCCTGAATGACATCCCACTGGACCAGCAAGCAGAGGATCATCATCAGAATGACATTGTGAGTGACTATATTGCTCCTGACATTGAAGGCAGTATTCCTATGTGACCTTGGAGTTGTTATTACACACCCATAGCCTATATTTTTACTTTGAAGATAGTGTTCATCTGCTTACAGCTTTCCTGTGTTAAAATTCTGCAGTTGGTATTACAGGGAGAGATCTCTGAGGCTTCAGCTGGGAGTAGGGTTTGGGTACCTCCAGGTATAACCGTCTTCAAGCTGACATCAGCAAAAACTCTGTTTTGATAAAATTACTGCTTTCAATAGGCAACACAGATCCGTGCTCTTCTTATCTATGTCTACGTGCTCATGTGCTCAGTACAAAAGAAATGGGTGTTTTACAGGTCTCCCATGTAGACTGTAAATCAGCAGCATAAAAATCTCTGCTGAAACGTAGAGGAAAAAAATAAGATTTTTACCACTTTATTTTCATTGACAAAAGTATTTTTCTTTTTGTTTTTGTTTTGTTGCTCTCAAAAGTTGTCACCTTCTCACCTTGCAATATAGTTTTATTTTCAAGTAGAAGGATCTTCATGGGTGTTAGCAGTACTTTTTTTTTTTTTTTTTTTTTTTTTCCACCTGTTAGCAAGTAGGTAACTATTTTCTTAAGAGGTTTTTCTTGTTTGTTTGTTTGCTTTAAGAATAAACAATAGGTCTAATGCGAGCAGCGGGTGATTTCCAATTACAGGACTAAAGAGTCTTAGAGTCCCTCAGGTGGTGACTCGTCAGAATTGCAGCAGGACATGAAAAGCTGATGGCGATTCAGAAAGGAATGCAGCCATTTACTATACCATCAACAAAATAGTTGAATGTAAAAGCTGATCAGGAAACCAGATATTTTAAAATCATGGATGCTGGCCATAGAATGTACATGCTTTTTCTTTGAAATACGTTCACAGTTACGCTTTTAGTAAAGTTGCTCGTTTCTTCTTGTCGAGGCTTTATTTTGATTTTAGAACTAAGAGTTCGCTTTTATCTATAGAAGATACCAATGGTGGATGATTTTATATGGAAGCTAAGTTTTTCATTACAATTAAGTTTTATTTCAGAATAAATTGAGCAGAAATCTCATGAGCCTATCTTTATAAATAACAACAAATTTATTTTTATTTTCGTGTATGGTTTACATTTGAGAGTGAGATAATTATACAAGAATTTGTGGCATTTCTCTGAGTGAATCACCCACTAATAATAGATCTTTAAAAAAATCAGAATGTGTCCAGTTTTGCCATTGTCCTTATGGATTTTCATGGTTACCTCGTATCTTCTAAGTTGGTATCTCCTACTATTTTTCTACATAAAAGCAAGCAAGTGGGTCTTGGTAGAAAACTGATGAAAGGGATGGTTTGGTTGATCAGTGCTTTTATTTGTCACTTGTGGCTTGGTACCACCATTTACCATTGCCTTCTTTATAGCTGAAAGCTGATGCTCTGTGTGTGTTCTCCTGAGACACTGCTAAGTGCAAGTGAACAAAGCTCTGCTTGGTGGTACTGAGCTATTTGTAAAAGCTTTCTTTAATGAAGTTGTGCTTGTCTGGCAAATGCCCTTCTATACCAGAGAAGGTTTCATGTGAAGTTCTGGTATATTTATGTACTTGTACCAATGACTGGTGGATTTCTTCACTGCAGCTGCTAATCATCCCCTCAAGTCTGTTCTTCCCTTCTTCCTTATTTTATCATTAATTTTGCCTATAACCCCTGAAACAATTAGTACATAAAAACTATCCTGGGAGGAAAGACAACTTGCTCTTCAAAGAGAGAACCAGAAAGACAGATTTTGCCTGTATTCTTATACGTGCTTTTCTTCTTTTCTGTTTCATGTGTTATGAAGCCTCTGTGCATGAATTCAGTAAGAGAATATGATCAGTTCAGAATTCATATAACCTCATGTCACGTTTCTTTCGTTCACTAAAAAATACTTTGCTTGGCCTTGTAGTTTGCCATTTGGGAAGAAATGGCTCACTGCATTTCCATGGTTAATTTTAAAATTCTAGGCATGCTAGGCACAGTGTATATCTCCATCATGATGACGCACACATAACCATTATCACATTTTTACCTAGCTTATATTGTCAGTCCTCTTATTCTCTAAATGTTTCTAAAGTGGCTTATTCTAGGGAACCTGCTTTAGCAAAGATTTGGGCTCGAAGATCTTCAGAGCTTCCTTCCAAGCCTGTGATTCTGTGCTACTGCCTCCACAAACACACTGCATTTTCAGCACTAAAGCGTGTCATATAATAACTCACATTACCATGAAACTATTGAAAAGTTACTGGGCTGACTCTTGTGACCCCTACAACCTCACAGTGTTGGAGTAAACCTACACAAGACAGAGAACAAAACAAAATATGAGCTTAAAGCTGATTGGAGTTCTCAAAGTTATTTCTGGAGGAGCAATTCATAAAATCAAGCTTCCCACTCCCCTCCTTTCTCCTGAAAGAGTCAGCTTTGCCTTTAGCTTTGCCTTTTCTCTCTAGGATGTATGTCTGCATATGCTTGTGCTGGATATAATCTGAGAACAGAACTTGTTTTTGTGGTTTGGCTCCTGCAGCACCTAACTGCAGCCAGGCCCCTCTGTGACCTCAGTGTGACTGAGCTGATAGTTCACGACTCACTTTGGATATGCATTTTCCAAGTGGTGACCAGTACCAAGTCCAGCAATCAAGCCTAAACAAAAGCAAAATGGTGAGTAGGTAGCAGGGAGAGCTCTTCAGGTGGGTTTTGTGAAGGTGTGCTGTGTTTTAGTGCAGACAGTTCAAAATGTCACTCTCAAAGTGGCTGCATTTACATAACAATGTAAATTGTTGTTCTGTTAAATTTGCTTCGCAGCAATATTTTGAGGAAACGTGCTGCTTTTGGGAATTCATGCAAGTTTTAAACTGCTTTTTGTGCTTCCCTGCTAGTTAATAACATAGATTCCAGCATCACAAATGGTGCTCTACAGCTATTAGCAAAACAGCACATTTTATTAGCAAAAATAAAGCAGCTTTAAAGCATTGCTGGTCAGCAAGTTTCACAGGAAATTCTCTGTGAGGAGAAACACAGGAAGTCTCTATCTTGCCAGGTTCCAAACATTTCTGGAAAAAACATGTAATGCGTGACCTAGGTAGTGAATTTATGAGCACAGTCTGCTGGGAGGAAGAAAAATTTTGTCTAGCCCTTCACTAGGGCTGAGTGGCTGATATTCTTTCTGAAACTGCAATGCACCTCTTTAACTCTAAAATCATATTAACCAGTTTTCTACCGTGATGCGACTAAGAAGGTAGCACTGCCTTTTGAGCTGTACGCTGCAGCCTTACTGAGTCAAGAGTAGGAAAGTATTTATGTGGATGATAGAGATCTTCAGAGAGACTGCTGCTGTCTGAGAGATCTTCAGAGAGACTGCTGCTGTCTGCTGAAGCCCTCAGTAATGCGTGGCTGAAAAAGATAATGCAACCTTACTAAGTTTAACCTATTATCTAACCTTGATATCTTCTGTAGTAAGGTAACTGCAGAAACTGTAAGCAGAAGCGTATTAGATACTGTAACAAAACATGGCGTTCTACCTCAGCAACACAATTAAATTTAAAGCCTCTTCACATCAATAAATTTACAAGTTCATAAACGTTTAGGAACTGACTGAATTTATCATCTTCATACTTCTCTACCCAAACTGTCTCGAAAAATGTACCTTCATGTATATAAGGTAATTTTATCTTATCTTTTTCTAGTTGGGTTGTTTCTGTTGCATTTTGGAGGATCTTTTTCCCACCAGTACTGCAGAAGAAGACTCTAGCATATTTTTCCTCAGTTGCATGTTGAGACCAGAAACAGTGGTATGGCTTCAGAACAAAACCTCTGCTCTTAACTTTATACTTGGTAGACATTACTAATCATTGCCATAAATGTTGATATAAGCACCTTGTTAAAATAAGTATTTTATCAGAGATTTCGATTTGAACAATCCAGGATGAGGAAATGTCTAGAAGTCTTAATAAATGTTACTCGACGTTATAGCTGATAACTTAGGACGTTAGTCATTGGGATGAAGCTGTTGCGTTGCCTACTTTGTTTCTTTCAGTTTAACAGGGATTTTACAGATGATCACAGAGCCATAAATTATGGATGGGGGAGATTTAATCAGTGCACACGGGAATGTACTATGCCATCAGATTGCAATTATTAGACCATTTCCACTTTCTTAAGAAGATCTTACTCTCAATTATTTGCTAGCAAATAAATGAGTAAACTAATAATAATGCCGGGGTCTTAGTCCTGCTTCCGTAATAGATGGCTCAGAAGAGATCCTTTGTAATTCAGCCTCAATACCATATGTCTCTGTTGACATTAAAGTGCTTAGTTCCAAATGAGTTGGCTTCATTCAAGCATCTTAATTCAAGAGTGGATGATTAGATCTTAAGCTAAAAACCTATTACGGTGTAAGCACTTATGTTGCTGAAAGGTATTAAAGGAACAGCATAGTGTGGTAGATAAATCCTCTGTATCTAGTACTGACTTGTTAAACTTTGTTTGATCTTCGAACAATATTAAAAATGAGCTTAAATGTTCGAAGTTGAACATGGCGTAAGTAAGCCTAGAGGTCATGTTATGTGAAAATAAATTTTGGTGGCTTTTTGAGAGAGAAGAAGCTCAGGAATGATATCTTGATGCTTTGTGAACAGAAATAATGTAAGTTGCTTTAAAGTGCAAAAAGATACTATCTTTTTGAACTGAAGAGTAAATTTCTTATGTTCCGTCAACAAAGCGCACTAAGAACTATAAGAAAATCCTAGGAACTCTTTAGTCATTCCTAGACATGTTAACTAGCATTTTTAATAACCTTGCAAGCTATAAATTTTATTTTTCATCTGTAGAACAGTGAAATTATGTAGTGAGGAAAATATCCCAGTCCTTGTTCCAAGTGAAGAGAATTATTTTCTGATTCCTTACTAAATAAAAACTCAAATACAAAGTAAAAATTGCTATTTTGGAAGACTGATTTATGGCACAATTTAAAACTGTGTATGACCCAGGCTGCAGGAAATTTATTTTCTAAATTATGTATTTTCCCTCCAGTCCTATGACAGAAACATAAGATGAAATAATTATATGACAAACCTTGAAATGCTCTTAAATTCTAGTTCATAAAATATTTAATAAAAATAATAGCTGAATTTCAGAAGCAGTCTTGTGATTTGTGGGGTCTCACTTGGTGACTGTTGAGAGTGTTTGGTTTCAGCCGTGTTGTCAAAATTGTTGCCAAGATTGTCAAGAAGCAACTCCTCCACAATGGTCTGAATGACTGCAGGAGTGCTCACACTCACTGTGGTCACCTTCACTGCTGTAATTCAGTATATCTTTAAAAATCTGATGGTGACTTATCACTTGTTATTGACATCCAAAATATAGATAACTCTTCCATTGTGAATGTATATTATATTATATTATATTATATTATATTCCATGTATATATACACAAATCTTTTAAGGAGTGTATTTTATGATTAGGGTGAAATGTTAAGAAAAAAACAAAAAAACAACAACAACAAAAAAAAGGAAAAAATAAAGAAAAAAACAACCTGACAACTGATTAAAACTGATGATCGTTTATTTATGGTTCTTTGAGGAGCAGCAGTTTATACGATGCTAACTTGCTGTTGTTTCTCTCTGTGAATAAGGCAGACAGAACCCTGGGGAAGATGATGTAACAGGGAAGAGGAAAGAAAAGATATCTTTGTAGAGGAATTTAGGACATGTCTACATGTGAAAAAGCCATCAATTTAAAACATTTTAGGCATCAGTTCTTTTGAAGAGGTACGGCCTTGCTGCCAAGTGGACAATGTTCTTTCTTCTTTCCATTCTCCAATCTTCAGTGAGGGATCACTGTTAAATCAGCACATCTTATTTATGTAGGACAATACTCTAAGATGTTTGTGTAGCTGCAGGGCTCAAGAACATGTTCTCTGACCCCATTTTTGCTAGGAAGCTGGGTGGCTGCAGGTGAGGGTAACCAGAAACAGCTGTCTCTATTCGCATCCTTGGCACTGCTGCGGCATGTAGACCATGGCATTGCTGTTGGCCTGTGGCAGTGGAGTTCCATTCCTGGGACTGTGTTGGTGGATCACCCAGCAGTGGAACCCTGTGTGGGATCCATCCTGAGAGCCAAACATGTCTTTCTAAAGTTAAATCAAAGCATGTGAGGCCTCAGATTGTTTGTGTAGACTGTAGAAGAGACAATATATGTGACCTGCTGCACTGAAGTCAGTCACTTGACTGGGAACCAATTTGAACTGAGTGAGTCTAAAGCCTGCTGATGTTTTGCAGCCTATGGTTGTGGTATTTATTTTTGACAAATGACTTGAGATTTAGGCAAGTTTGTCATCATCAGAAATAGTTTTACCCATCTACACTAATCATTTATATCTTCACTGGTCAGGATTTCAAGGAGAAAAGGAACTATTTTATTGTGTTTTTTGTCCCTTTGTTTCGTGAATTTCCTAGGGCTTTGAACCAACCAAGGCCGACAGTATGCTCCACTGCTGTGTCACAACAAACCACTGCATCCATCCATTTGGATGCAGATGCATGAGGAAAGGAACCATATCAAAATCAGATGCAATGATAAAGTGAGGCAGATGAACATAATATTTTGAACTCCTCCTCAGTCCTCCTTATTTTGTGTAATCCTCTGAGAAAGGGTTGATACACAGGATGAAGTACATGAACCAATTAAAGCTTATGGGGAAGGAGAGGGTAACAGGGAAGAGAAATACAGAGTGAGCAGACATACATGAATACTCATTCCAAGACATCTGAAAAAAGAAAAGGCATTAAAGCAACTGTTCTGAGCTCCTTTTCCTTGTTTTATAAACAAAAATTGAACTTCAGGAATTAGCTTGTTGGGAAACTTTAGGAAAAAAAATATTTTTCCATAGCTGTAAGCCCTACAGTAATGTGCAAGAAAGATAAAAGAATTTGCAATCGAAAAAATGAACATTATCTAACCAAGGGGGAGGATCTGAAATATGGGAGCATTCTTCCCCTGTTCGCACTGAAAGAGGAAGCCCATTATGTTCAAATTTCTTGAGTGAGAATTCTGCTTTACTTGGGCATTTTTTTCTGACAACTTATATACATACCTGAACCTACCCTTGACGATTCTCTATTCCCTCGTTAACCAGCCTTTGGTTTTGATGCTCCCTCTCTTTTGCTGTGATATGCTTATCTTCACCCTCAGAGTGGTCTGTGGCAGATGCAGCAGCCTCTATGTTCTGAGCTGTGGCAGAAGCTTTGGACTACCCTGGCTCTGGACTTCTTCTTTGCCCTTCAGGCAGCATAGCACACACAGTCAGCTTCTTGCACCCAGGGCAGCTAGGCTGGGTGGTGCTACTAGTAAGATCCAAGAGAGTCTGTAAATTTAAGCTGGAAATCCCCACATGCACATTGCAGCACAGTTTATTGCAGCACTGCATGTTACCCACTGTACATGTATAAAACCTCATGGCTCATAGTGAAAAAAATACAAAGCAGCTCTGCCTGTAATAATAAGATTTATGAGATGGCCATGCCCTTGGTCTTAGGGGATGCCATGTGCTGTAGTCAGCACATGATGATAGGGAGCAGGGGAAAGATAAGAGCTATAGTGATCAGCATACCTTAAAGCTTGTGAATCTTGTCCCTGGAATAGCTCCTGGGATTTTAGAGCTGAGGGCCTGACCTCCCAGGCTGACACGAGGGCTCTGCTCTAACACAAGCACAGCAAAGCTAAAGTTCTAGCACTAAGGTGGTTCTACCACCTTAGTGCTTCTTTTGGTCCTTCGAGAAAGCACTCACCATAAACAGATGGATCAAACACTGACCTTGGCTGCGTATGTGTACTTGAAAACTGCTACTGAGGAATGCTTGATCTAACAACAGTTAATGTGATGCGAGTTGTCAGGTTTTAGCTGAGTTTTATTTGTTCAGCTGCCTTTTTCTTTATTATCTCCATCTGATTATCCTCTGATATTCACAAGTCCCTAAGTTGAGTGAGAGATGTGTTTTCTCCCTTTGTTAGAAGAGTGTGTTCTGCAGACTCACTTGCTATGCACCAGTAAGTGCATGGAGAATGTTGCCATATAGGAAGCTCCAACCACATAAAGAATAGGTCAAAATGGAGCATAGTGGCAAGGACTGACAAATCCTGGATTTTTAACAGGCATTTTCTTTCTTTTTAGAAGAGGAGCATGGTGCTGAATGAACTAGAGAACTGCCTAACAGCCAACCTCCCAGTGTGAGACTCAAGTGTTTGGTCACTCACAGCACACTCCTAGCCTTAGGTGAAGGTACTGTTGTGTTAAGGTGAAGAGAGAAAAAAAAAAAAGGAAAACCCCTTCCCCTCAGTTTTTTTTTTTTTTTTTTTTTTGAACTGCTGTTTGCAGTTCAGCTAATTCACCAACAGCAGAATGTTAAATGGGAAGTCACACTTACGTGCTGTTTATAGTTAAGAAGAACATGTGTTTGACAGTAACAGAACATCCTGAGACCTTTCCTATTTGAGTCTATTTTTGGAGGCACAGGGAACTCACTCTCCTCTCGCAGGACATTAACTCTGAGCCTTGAGGACAGCTTACAAATTCAGAAGCTAAATTAAGGAGAGATCAATACTTGCTCATGCTCCACATCAGGTAAGAAACAAAGCTCATTTTGGTTATCCAGTTCAGTTTCCCAGTTTTTGGGTTTTTTTTTTTTTTTTTTTTTTTTGTTTTGTTTTGTTTTGTTTTTTGTCTTTTAATAGCATGCAGAAGTTTTAATGAGCAAGAGTCATTTCAGAAGAAAACCTCACAGCCGTAAGTATGTGGAATACAATCCTCGTGAATACTCAGTGGGACTGAGAATTTTGCAAGAGGACATAAAGTACAAAATTAAGAAACAATAGATGACACGTTCACTTGCACCACAAACTGGCAGTATAAAATGCCAGAGCAGATTTGGGCCGAGTACCAGAAACATCGGATAACAGGATAGGAAATTACATTTACTATAAGACTTTGGAAGTTTTCTCTTTGGGAGTAAAGATGCATCTACTTTGTTTCATTGCTAACCTGAGTGCTCTGCTGGCTGAAGCTTGCCTGCTGGCTCCAATTTTCTCTTTGTTGTCATAGAGGTTGTGTTGTAAAACCTATTACACAGCTGTGATTAGATGTAAGTTGTATTGATGGCGTGGAATTTTGTTAGTTTGAGGATCTTAGCTCTGTCATTTGCTCTTTTGTGTTATAAATGTCTATGTTAATATATATATAGTTGAAGGCACAGCCATACCAACTTTGACATTTTACTGTTTCTGAAAGCAGTTACTTGCTTTGACAGAAGAACACCTTGAGTTTTACATTTATTCTAGGCCTTTGGATATCAGGAAGGAACTTGAAAACTAGAGGAAGGGAAAACAAAAGTAGAAAGGAGCAAAACCACTGGTCTGTGGGTGGTTTGTTCACTTAGAACAATTATATGGTACTGGCTAGGAGAAAATACTGGACATTTACCTAGTCACTTGTGGCTGCCTATAGGGGTGCACAGAGCAAAAGAAAAGTGCTATAGCATAGTTGCATTTGAACACAAAGAAAAATAGTTCTCCCCAGGTGATTTCTCTCAGCTAGGAAATTTTGCACAGAGATCTCTCTGAAAAGATACAGTTGCAATAGTAATTAGAAGAAGAGGAAAAACTACTTGCCATTGAAAGAGCTGTCTAATGAATTGCTAAAGAGCTATCCCAGCTTGGGCTTTAATTATAAGGAATGTTCACTGTATTTTCAGCCTGCACGTGGATTAACACGAAGTTCAGAATCATCTATGACTTCGTGATTCAGTGCAGAATCTGGCTGAGAAAGGTGCCATAGCCAAATGACAGACATAGCCGAATGAACCAGTGCAGACAACCATGACTTCTCTCTATTCTAGTCACTGTGAAGGACTAGGCTGCCTCAGTGTATTTAAATATAATTTCATTTCCTTTTCTTTTCCTGCTTATTACATACACAATCACAGAGGATGGCCCACCTCCAGCCTGTTGAGGTCTCTCTGGTTGTGTGCATGGTCCTCTAGTGGGTCAGCCACTCCTGTGAGTTTGGTGTCATCCACAGATTTACTGAGCATGATTTTTTTCAAGTGTTTCCAATTCACTGTGGAGTCAAAAAGCATGAGCTCCATGGTGTGATGCTGAGGGGACTCGGCTGAAACACAGATGAGCAGATTGAGGCTGGTCCTCTGTTTGTGTTAACAGTCAGCGGAAGAGTTTGGACTGGAGACACTGGGAAATATTTCCCTTGCATCAACTAGTGATCTGATAGGTAGAGAATGCCCTTGAAAAGTGAGAGGACAGAGCTGTTATTGGTATCTGCTTCAAGTCTTCCTTCTTCCAGACCTGCCTGCATGAAGTTGTTGGCTATTTTAGGGGTAGGGTGGTCTTTTGATTTTTTTTTTATTTATTTGTTTAACCAGAAATTCAATAATTCAATCCTGGACAAAAGAAACGTTTTTCCCAAATCTTTCTTCTGAACAGAAAAAAAGTCTTTGTTTTGTAAGATTTTTATTTTTTAGACAAAAAAAAAAAAAAAAAAAAAAAGTCAAACAATGAAAAATATAATAATAAAAAAAAAGAAATAGCAAAAGACACGTAGAATGTTTTCTCAGGTGTGTAAAAAATGCTCATCTGTTTTCTGAGTGAAATTAAAGATAGCTGGGCTAGGATAGCATGACTTTGCTTTCCCTACACTGATAAAATAGGCAAAAAGTGTTCTCTGAAAAGATTTGGGAGTCAAGAGAAGGATGTATAGCTCTATAACTCTCCTGAGCCTGTTTTTAGTAAATTGTGATAGCATGGACAATTAATAGAAAGGAAAGAAATGCCTGGAGGCAATTTTGAGAGTATGGTAGTGTGTAATTGCTTGTAAAAATACTTAGAAACTGCTGCTGCTAAAACTTAGTGTATACTGTAGGTGGCACCATTTGTATAAATTTTATGGACCACTGAGGCAAGGAGGGGGATCTGTGCAGTATTCTGACAGCTTGCCGTGATCGTATAGTGGTTAGTACTCTGCGTTGTGGCCGCAGCAACCTCGGTTCAAATCCGAGTCACGGCAAACTGAAGGGTATCTTTTGGAGGGCTGTCACTAGAGGCTGCCTATCAAAAACTGCCTATCGGTGATGACAAGTAGCGAGACAACAAAAGTAACCAGAGACTGCAGCTTTTACAAGAAAAATTTACTGAAATATTTATGTGACGCAAATATTAGCTCAGTAATCCTGTTGCCAAATGTGATTTTTATTTTTAAAATTTAGAAGCTGATAAATACGGTTGATAAAAGTTGTGATATATACAGTATCATAGTGAGTGCGTAATTTCTGTTAGGTGCAGCTACATAAGATCTGGACTAAGCAATGAAGGCTGTTTGGTTTTCATCTTTGCCAAATTTGTACGCTAATACAAAAGCCTAAATTCCTTGGAAATGGGTCATTGACAGATGTGGAAATCCCACTTCCCTAGGTAGGGCTGCTGCTAGAAGGTTTGTGCTGGTGATAGACGCGAGAAGCCATCACCTATCTTTGATTCCAGCCATTCCCTTTGGATTTCCTTATCTACTCTACATCACTGAATAGCATGTGCTCAGGTTCTCAGAATAATGATTTCTAAAACCACATAGATTTTATCAATTTACTGTAACTAATGGCAAATTGTGTCCTAATGACAATATGACAACAAAATTACATAGTTGGTAATAACTGGATTAATAAAAGCCCCTTACTGTGGAGTTTGTCAGATTATTTGCATGCCACTGAATGTAGTTTCTGGTAGTTGGTTCTTTAATTTTATAAGAAGACAAAATCAAGAACAGTTTTTCTCTTGGTGTTGATTCACTTTTGGTGGAACATCAGTCAGTCCTCTGTGTAAGGGATGATGTCTCAGCCAGGCTGAGCTGGCCTCAAGCTTCCATTATAGGACAGCTCTCATAGCTCATGAATGACAGGGCCCTGTCCCTCTGGAACCTAGAGGATCTTTCCTTGCTCTCACACCTGGTGAGGAAATGAAGCAACAGTTTTTGCAGTGATAGCAGGAAAAAACAGAAATTCTGTAGGCTCACTAGCTTGGGAGGCACCTCCCCTCTGGCAGTTGTGAACTCAGGTGTCCCAGTTTGGGTGTAGTAAGCTGGTGACCCTCAACATCTTCTGACTTCCCTCAGGCTCGAGACAGCCCTTGCTGCTGTGTTTTTAGGATATCTGGTTGGCCTCAGACTTCATGTCCAAATATCACCCAGCTTTTTGGGAATCCGAGCAATGAGCTTTCCATTTCTTGGTTTGATTGACAAAGTGAATGTGACTGATTCCCCCCCCCGCCAAAAAAAAAGCAATTTAACAATATGCTCTAGTGTAAAGGCAAGAAGGATCATATTTTGAACTCTATCCTTGTTCCTGTCTCCCAGCTTTGTCATTTGCTGCGTTACATTTAAGAGACACTAGGGTGACTCCTCACAGGTACCTATATTCTTTGAAGCATCCTAGTGAATGGAGTCCTTGAAATGAAATCACAGCACTGTAAAGCCAGAAATTCTGCTCTGCTTACACATCATCCTGAGGCAAAACACTCAAGGCTCATCTCTGCTTGACCTCAAAGCTCCTTGATATGTACTTCTCTGTACTCAGTAATTCAGATTGTCCTTGTTGGTGTTTCATGGCGAGTTACCTGGAAACTGTAGTTATTTTGTTAGTTATTTTGTTTCCTTTACTTTTCTTGTATTGATACTGATAACCATACTACGAGCTTAATGGTAGCAATATAAACTGATAGCAAGAATAATGTAGGTAGGTTAGCAGATTTTTCTTACCAGTTCCTCCTCCAATTACTTGTTCCCCTCACAGGAGAATCAAAATTCAAACTCACCTTAATACTAATGTAAGTGGCTTTCTACATTCCATTTCCTGCAAAAATATTCATGAATGTTCCTATCTCTTTGGGGAAAACAAAACAAAAACTTTACTGCAAAACAATTTGTAGGGATGTCAGGATTGCAGAGTAGGAAAAATAGGTTTAATCCTGTCACTGATTTAGAACCTTCAAGAGTGCAAAGGATTACCTGCATGTTTCTGCAACATGCACGCCCTTATTCCTTGGAAGCATGTCCAGATAGCACTTTCCCAGTTGAAAAATCTGATTTAATAATGTGAGATTAAAATAATTGGCAAGGATTCACAAATAATTGGCCTGAAACACTATGGGTTTGTTGTTTGTTTTGTTGTGTTTTTTTTTCCCCTTGAAGTCCAAAGAGAAGATTTTACTTTTGCAGCCTTCTCTGGCTTTGTAAAGCAAGCTGATCTATCTAGTGGGAAAAGATTAACAATATTTTTAAAATAAGGCAGAAAGTGCATGTCTTTCTCTGCAGCTCTTTGGGCTCCTTTCGTGCCTACTACTGTTCTTGTGCATGGCATGTTCTTCATAGAATGTAAATACTTCAATACTTCATATTTGTGTTTATTTTCATATCCATAGTCTACCTAATACACATTCTTGCATGTGTATTCACATGCACATACTGCATTCAATAGGACGTGCCTGGGAAAATATTCCTTTCTTGTTACTGTATTTCAACACTATTTTTTAAAAGCTGCTGCAGGTGTTTTTAAGCTATGAAGAAAAATGCCTAGTTCTTAAGGAGGCAATGCTGAACAGGGAGACTGAAAGAACTACTGAAATATTAGTTGAACCTGATGGTTGTTTGTTTTTTTCTCCCTTCATTACTGAGTGCAGCAGAGCTGGCTGTATGCTGTCTGATGTTCACATCAGGTGTTGAGCAGGATAGAAAGCAGTGGCTGTTTTGAATCTGTAGTCATCAAATCAAATTAATTCTGTTTTTCATTCTCTTTACAAGACTGCAGCTCATATTAAAACTTTTATAGGTCCCCTCTGAAATCCTTTCAAAGGGCTCTGGTCAAGAAGACTCTTTGAAAGGAGATCTTCTGTGGTAAAGAGAACTCCTGATAGCTTGAATAGCTGGTTGTGCTTTAGCAAAGAATGCCAGGAATTAATTTCACAGGTGGGATGATTTTACCTCTGGAAAATCAGCTCTGAGTTTACAGGGTACTATTGCTGGATGGGTAGTAATTGGAGAAAATCTGGCAGAGAAGGAGATTCCTGAGCCTGATGTGTAAACACGACTGCATAAACAATGCCTGATGCTGCAGTTCTGTAGCTTTTCCCGCAATGCTTCTTCGGTGTTTCTGGAAAGAAAACATTTCCTGTTCTCTAAGTAAAACTGTGTGGCTTCTTACTTGTAAAGCTCCAGCAGTCACTCATAGTCATAAACAGCTGTACTGGAACACATGTGAAGGCTGTGGTCAATTTCTGAACCTTTCAATTTGTACCACTTTGGGTTAAGCTTTGGCTCAGGCTTGAATCCCACGGCTTTCTGCACTGCATTTCAAACTACTGAGTTGGGCCTGATTTTCTGCTAGATGACGCTTTCAGCACAAGTCTCATGGCTACCAAATGTCCAAACCAAATATAAATAATGTTTTACCTTGCCCTGTTTTTGCTTTCTCTGTGGTTTTATACCTCTTGAATTCTAAATTTCCTATCTTTTCTTATAAAGATTTTAGAAATGTGCCTTCTTCGTCTGCAACTTCACAAATGCAAAATCAGTTAGAATTGAAGACATCTGATGGAAGCCTTTTTTAAAAAGCTTTGTGAGTGTAATTCTTGTGCTTAATGTTTTAAAAGTTTTTCTCTGCACTCTTATATAAAGTGTTGAGAATGGTTTCTTTATGCCAAAAATTACTCAGATGGCACTGTGATATTCTTTTAAAGGAATTTCTTTGTCAAAGAGAAGTCTCCATTCAAAGGGATCCCAGAACACACTGTTTTTTAAATCTTTGGGAATGGAAGAAGAGTGCAAAGTGTTTATATACCTTGTTAGTAGGGCAGATATGTTCTATTACAACAGCCTGTGACAGTAATATGATCACTGTAACTGTGCTGCTAAACCATTGCCTACCATCACCTTTTGCACTTCAATTACCTATGGAGCCAACAACATGGCCACTGCATCATTTCTGGTCACTATTTTCTTGTAGATCCTGGCATTTGCAGGTTAGATCTGGTGCTCCCAAGATCCTGGTTCACTCCTTAAAAAAAGAATAATCAATTCAGTCTCTGATAAGACTTATTTTCCCTCCCCAGAACTCCAAAACACTCCAAGCTTTTTGTTTTGCTTTGTTTGTTTGTTTGTTTGTTGGTTGGTTTTTGGTTTTGTTTTTTGTTGTTGGTTTTTTTGTTTTGTTTTGTTTTGTTTTTTTAGTGGAGGGCCTATCTAAACTCCTTAGGAAAATCTGGCATATATTTTTAGAATGTAGTTACACTGAGATCTGCACTGCTGCCATTTTTCACTGTGCTACTGAAGCTAAGAAGGTGTACTGACTTTTGTATTGGCACAGAGAATAAAACTTCTTTATGATATAATCATGAAGGCATTTGTATGAAAACCACATGGAGTAAATTAGTGTTTTACTGTTAGATTTGAGAAGGAGAAGTTAGAATTTTTTTTTAGCTAAAGCAACAGTAAGGAAACTAGTGTATAATTAGGAGTCCTGTTCACAATCACACTCTGAAGTTTTAAGAACTGAAATTGGTTTGAAAATAATTACAGAACTCTAGAAAAACTTCTATAAGAAAAAAAGAAGCCTTCCTGGGATATAAAAATTGAAATTAATTTTGGAAAGAGATTTGTGTTTGATCCACTGGCTGTTGAACTGCTTTTACTTTTTTGCCACATTGTCCTTCCCATTATTTCTTTACTTAAGTATTCCTTACTAGCCTCCACAGTTAGTTGACGTGAATCCTGCTTCACAAGAAATTATTTTTCATCTTAACAGCTTCAAGATAGTTTTCCTTCCTTACTGAGCCATGGACAGATGCCTGGAAAAACTTTGCCAAGACCAGAGAAGCCTATATCTGGATGTCACAATAGGGTTTGACCTCAGAAGGATGTATACTCTTCATTAAGGAGAGCTTTTGAGATCCCACTCTCAACTCTTATAAACAGTCATTTCCCAAAAAACAAATACTTGTTGGCTTCTCCATTTTTTTTTACTCCCTGCTGTTTCTTTAAACTTGTAGTAAGTTTGTATGCCTAGGCATGAAGAAATCATTTGGGAAAAAAAATAGTTTCTACATAATTGGGCAAAATACATAGATATCTAATGATGAAATCAGAATTGGTCATATGACCTGTTCACGTATACATTACTGAGCATCTTCTAAGTAGTAAAGCTGTGTTTTCTCAATAAGAAAGCTCCTATCTATAGGCACATGGGAGTGTTTCCTGAAAATTGTTTCCTTCTATACCCCGGTTAACTTCCACATCTCACCATTCCCAGACTAGAAGGCCTCCAGTGAACAGCAACACCGACAAGGCAGCTTAAGGATGGTGAGTGAATGCTGGTTAGTCAGAGAATTATGTCTGGTCTTTTCCTCTCTTTGCAGAATCCTCCCAGCCACATCATTCTATCTCCATACAAATTACTCTGCTTCCTCAGGAATAGTTTGCTCATCTTTAACCAAATTTCAGATTTAAACGTGATGACTCCTATTCACTGCTTTTGATTAATGGCCCATATGTACACCTTCCCTATAAGAAAAATACAAGAACTTCTCATAACAAAGGAATTAATTGCATGTAATTTTTTGTCTGTTTTTTTTTTTCTTTGGTTCATCTCTGAGGACAAATCTCTGTAGGCAGAGAGAAAGGAGATATATTAAAAAAAACTGACAGAGTGAAGTCAGTGAAAATATAATCCCAGACAACCTTAGTACCACAACTTCTGCATCAACTGCTTGAAATCACACAGAAGGAGACATACAGCAAGCAGCAGAGGACAGTGACCATTGTGTCATGCCTACTGTCCCCTGTCAGAGCTATGCAAGCAGTGTCACCTTGCACAGCATGGTTGCAGCTGGGCAGATGGTAGTGCTGGCCTCCACACATGTGTACCTGTGCTGTTGTGGCACACCTGGGCATCTCCCACCTCAGAACCATCATGGCTGACAGAAAGGTGTGCAGAGAAGACTGACACAGATGTTACAGGGATGGAAAATATTCCTGCTCCTTTTGGCAGTGGCAGTCCAGAGGGGAAGTCATTCATAGTGTTCTGTTTGGCCAGTGTCTATGTCCAAACGTACAATGCCATAGGAGTGCAAATCTTCTTGTTTCCAGCGCTCTGCATAGTGATGAGGAAAATGTGGTTAAAGGACACTCAAAGTTAAGTATTTATTTTAAAAGCTGTTGAAAAGTAAGTGTAAAAACGGATGTTTCCCTCCTGCTGTAAGTCAGATTTGAACCAAGGTTGCTGGAGCCATAGCACACAGTACCAGCCATTGGACTGTCACAGCAAGCTGGCACATTGTGACATATTTTGAACAGACATGGCAGAAAAATTACATTTAGGCTACAATATCAAATGTTGACAGCATAGAGCCATCAAAGAAAGATTTCTGTTGTGGTTTGAGAGTTAATGTTTCAAAACATAAGCGTTCATACTAGATTTGTTCTAATAATTGTCTTTATTAAAGATATGATATCCACCATTGAGTCTCACTAGCTAACTCTGTGTCAGACAGTGATAACAAGAAAAGATTGATAATAGCAAGTTTCTTCACAATTTTGTTAATTAGTTACAAAAGTGGGAGGAACTGTGGGCATACCAGATGGTTGTGCTGCCATTCAGAAGAACTTCAACAGGCTGGAGATATGGGCTGACAGGAAGCTCAGGAAGCTCATGAAAAAGAAGTACTAAGCCCTACACCCAGGGAAGAATATTACCATGCTTGAGCGCAGAGCTGGCTGACTGAAAAGCAGTATGTCAGGAAAGGTGCTGGGAATTCTGGTCAATAACAGGTGGACCATAAGGCAGAAATGTGTAGCAAGAAAGGTCAACAGCATCTATGTCTGCATTCGGCAGAGTATTGGCAACAAGTGAAGGGAAGCAATCTTTCTTCTCTACTCAGCACTGCTGAGACACATCTGGGCTCTGTGTCCGCCGCTGGGCCCCACAGTACAGGAGAGACATGGATGTGTGGAGTTCAGTGAAGGGCTGCACAAATGATGAAGGGCTTGGAGACTGAAGAGGGTGAGAAAGCCGTGAGATCTTATGCTCAAGAAAATGAAGGCTTGCGAGGAGATCTTATCAAAGTGCATAAACAACTGATGTGAGGGTAAAAAAAAGATGGAGCTTTTCTGTTTCATGCAGAGATTGGACAGAAGACAATGAGCACCAGTTGAAATACAGAAAAATCCATTTAAATTTAAGAAAAACTAATTTCCTGTGAGGACATTTGAACACCAGACCAGGTTGCTTGGAGAGGCTTGGAGTCTCCATCTGTGGATACTCCACAGAATACTCATAATAAATGCTAATACCCAATGGGACATAGCTCTGAGCAAAGCACTGTGGCTGACCTTGATTGAGCCACAATGGGAATGGAGACTTTACAGGGGCCAGCCATCCTCAGTGGTACTTTTGTTCTGTGGAAAGACCAAAACAAAAACAAAAACAAAAACAAAAAAGACAACAACCAAAACAAAACAAACAAAAAAACCCCACAAACCTGTCAACTAAGATAAAATGTCAGTGCTTGCAAATCATTATTTTTTATGATTTCTAAGATGTGTGTCTGTGCTTAACAGCACAGGCAGTCGAGCAGAGGGAGTCCATGACTGCCAAGAAATGGGAGACTGAAAGCCTGACATCCTTTGATATTAACATCAGCAAAGCCTGTGTGAGCAGGAGGAGTGAGTAACAGCTAGAGGTTGAGCTTCCTAGTTGGTACTAAAACATGTAGGACAACTTTAAACGTCTTCTATATTTGCAGAATTGCCAAAGGCTTTGTAAAGTGAGTCTTGCCCAGTATAGTCATGTGTTACATTTTTGCTGGGAGTTAGAGAAGCCAAGTGATGGGTATGAATGGTTAAATGTGTAGATTAGCAAGGCTGCATGGAATTTTTATAACTTCTCTTTTTGCCAGAGCGGATGAATACAGACTATATTGTTCCAGCCAACTCCCTATGGTTTGGAAAAAAGAAAGGATTAAGTTAATTTTTCTTCTACTAACCACAAACAAATAAAAAAAATGTCAGTTTGTCAGTCTGCTCGGGCTATGCTCTTTTCTTCAACAACTCCACACAATGTGGTTGGTTGTATGCATTATTATAATAATAAAAATATCCACAATTGTGCAGCAAATTGATTCTGTTTCTAAGAGTTTATCTTGTTCAAGTATTTGCAGTACTGTGGCTTTGATTCAATAGTCTAAATTATTTTAATAATGCACAAATACACATCTCTGCACCTAAGCACAAATGTACAGCCTTTTTTGGCATTGATTTCTAAGATTCTATGTGCTAAATAAAAGACTTTTACATCTGCAATGCCCATATAAGTTCCCATGCTGATTAAATGCCTATTTCACATTTGGGGCTTCTAGCAGCCCAGTAATCTATTTCTCTGTACTTTCCACCTACAGTATTTCTCTTTTGTAGAAACCAAGTCATACTAGTTTCAGAAAACCCAATGCAAACCTACTGTTTGCTTGGCATTATTTAACTGTCAAGAAAAGGAGTTATGTTTAAAACCACTGACATTTTAATCTGAAAAGCTTGTTTGCAAAATTAGTGAGTACGTCTCTGCCTTTGATTCTGTTTGTGCGTTTATAACTCTTGAACCTGAATGGTTATTGCTGCCAGAAAGGTAAAAACATCAAGCATGTCTAAATACAAAACCTGTGCTTCTCAAGATTCTTTGGCTTGATAGCATGTTACTTATGTTTCTCTAACTGACTGTGGTTGTTCAAATATAGCTAAAAACTTGATTAGTTCAGAAAATTAAGAATCCTGACCTTGTGGTACTGAAATCTTCTTGAATATACTGTATCATTAAACGAACCTGAAAATTGCTTACCCTTGAGCTAGGCCCATGTGACATAGTATTATTCTTGCACCTGGGTAAAGTCTAGAAATTGAGGATTTTTTTTTTTAAATTCATTTTCTGAATACATTTTATGTATGGACAGATTACATGAGGTCAATACAGTCTGCAGTACAACCAAGACATGTAAGCCATGTAATACTTTACAGTAAAAATACTTGGGTTTGAAGCATTTTAGAGTTTTTTTCAATAGACATTTAATAAACCATATTTTATTAAAATTTGAGGTTGGTAATGAGTATATTGCTGCTTAAAATTACTTTTTGTATGAAATTCTTGTCTGATGTTAATACTAGCTAAGTGCAATAGCTAATGAATGCTTTTTATTTTGACATGAATTTTCTTAGTATATAAACGATACTCTGTTTTGTTGGATATTAAATCCACCTTTAAGGGAATCCAGTTGGCAAATCCATGTGAGCCTGAAAAATCTGTAAAGAGTGGTTCTGCATCGTACAACCCTAATCAGTTTGAATTCTGATGCTTTTTTCACACAGTGTAATGAAGAAACAAGGGGAATGGTGGCAGTCAATAAAAGGCAACACCAGCTTATCCTATGCTATTCATCTGCATTTCAGTCTGCCTGCAACTACATGCCAAAGCTCATTTTCATTCATGTCCAGCATCTCTTTTACTTTTTCAGTTTTAAAATCATTCTGGCTCCAAGACAAAACAGTGCTATCTTCTTCTGTAACGAGCACGCCAGGCCAGAGCAGGCCATTGTCTGCAGATTCCTGGCTTGAAATTGTATCTTTTATACTCAGATTTTGTGCATATGCGTGGGCAGCTACGGTCAAGCTCATCTGTTAAACTGAAAAGCAAAGTCCCACTTACAGTGTTCTTAGACCTTTGGGTGCAATAGTGCAGAAGAGCCAAGAAAATGTAGATGCTTGGCTGTTCTAACAGTACTCCATCCACATTTCTTCAGAAGAAAATCTTCCAACAAGTAACTAAGGAAAATATTTATGGCAGCCACAGTTAACTTAATTGCTTCCTTAAAGATTCACAGCTTTTATACAGAAAGGGTAACCAGGAGGTAAAAAGACAAACAACATATTCTCTAATACAATGGCTGCTTGGGAGAGTCACAAATCCTTACCTGCAGATGGTCTACAAAGCACCACCTATTTTGTCATAACCAGTGCTATGAAATAGATACCTCATCACGATGCATATGGTAACAGATGTGGAGGTCATAGCATTCATTCATATGGTAAGTTTATGCTAAAATAGGATTAATTTAGGCTACATCCTCAGGGTTACATTTAATAAAATATTTCATCTTATTACTGATTTCATTAAGCTGTGCATTTGATGTCTGTATTGAATTTGGGACCATGATGACTTTATAATAAAGTTAACAAAATAATAATAAAAAAAAATACCTAATGAAGTAACTATGTCTTTGTAGTCAAAGCTGTCTTTGTTAAACAGCTTTCTAGAACACAGTTCCTGGAATCATAGAATCATAGAATGGCCTGGGTTGAAAAGAACCACAATGATCACCTAGTTTCAACCCCCTGCTATGTGCAGGGTGGCCAACCACCAGACCAGGCTGCCCAGAGCCACATTCAGCCTGGCCTTGAATGCCTCCAGGGATGGGGCATCCACAGCCTCCTTGGGCAACCTGTTCCAGTTCTTCACCACCCTCTGAATGAAAAACTTCCTCCTATTATCTAACCTAAATCTCCCCCATTTCAGTTGAAGACCATTCCTGCTTGTCCTATCACTATCCACACTCATAAACAGCTGTTTCCCCTCCTGTTCATACGCTCCCTTCAAGTACTGGAAGACCACAGAGAGGTCTCCCTGGAGCCTTCTCTTCTGCAAGCTAAACAAGCCCAGTTCCCTCAGCCTTTCTTCGTAGGAGAGGTGCTCCAGCCTTCTGATCATCTTAGTGACCCTCCTCTCGACCTGCTCCAAGAGCTCCACATCCTTCCAGTACTGGGGGTTCCAGGCCTGGACACAGTACTCTAGTTGGGGCCTCACAAGAGCTCAGTAGAGGGAGACAGAATCACAGAATCACAGAATCACAGAACTGTAGGGGTTGGAAGGGACCTCCAGAGATCATCGAGTCCAACCCCCCTGCCAAAGCAGGTTCCCTACAGCAGGTCGCACAGGTAGGCATCCAGGCAGCTCTTGAACATCTCCAGAGAAGGAGACTCCACCACCTCCCTGGGCAGCCTGTTCCAGTGCTCCGTCACCTCACTGTCAAGAAGTTCTTGCGCACATTTGTGCAGAACTTCCTATGCTGCAGTTTCCAGCTGTTTCCCCTTGTCCTGTCTCCACTCACCACTGAAAACAGTCTGGCCTCGCCATTCTGCCCCCCACACCTTAGATATTCATAGACCTGGATCAGGTCCCCTCTCAGTCTCCTTTTCTCAAGGCTGAACAGACCCAGTTCACTCAGCCTTTCCTCATAGCAGAGATGCTCCAGGCCCTTCACCATCTTTGTGGCCTCCGCTGGACTCTTTCCAAGAGATCCCTGTCCTTTTTGTACTGGGGAGCCCAGAACTGGACGCAATACTCCAGATGAGGCCTTACCAGGGCAGAGTAGAGGGGGAGGATCACCTCCCTCGACCTGCTGGCCATGCTCTTTTTAATGCACCCCAGGATGCCATTGGCCCTCTTGGCCACAAGGGCACACTGCTGGCTCATGGCCAACCTGTTGTCCACCAGGACACCCAGGTCCCTCTCTGCAGAGCTCCTCTCCTGCAGGTCATCCCCCAACCTGTACTGGTGCATGGAATTATTCCTCCCCAGATGCAAGACTCTACACTTACAAGTGTATGATTGTAGGACAATCACCTCCCTCTCCCTGCTGGCCACCCCTTTTTTAAGGCAGCCTAAAACACAGTCAGCCTTCCAGGCTGCAAGCACGCACTGATGGCTCATGTCCATCTTCTCGCCCATCAGGACCCCCAAGTCCTTCTCCACAGGACTGCTCTCAAGGAGATCTTCCCTCAGTTTGTATAAATTCCTGGGATTGTCCCGATCCAAGTGCAGCACCCTGCACTTGGCTTTGTTGAACCTCATTAGATTCTCGTGGGCCCACAGCAATGCTACACGTGTAAGAGCACGCTTATTAGGAAACCTTGATCTTTTGAGGCTGGTTGCTATGAGTGGGATACCTGAAGAAGCATTAAGTTTGAGACTGACTTTTTGAAAAGCTTGGGCTCATCCAAAGGAGGAGATATAGTGCTCCAGTACAACCTCTGTAAAATTATCATGGGAACCCAGATACTCTACGAATAGAGAACTGTAATTTTATACCAGCTATAATCTCTTCCCGCAACATTATTGTAACAAGAGACAATGTAATCTAGGCAGTAGATACGGTAGTAGTTACAGGAAGCATCATGGAAGTTACTTGTATCTTAAGATATCTTTGCACACAAATCTTCTATCACAATAACCAGAAGCATGCAGCTCATATTGCAGTTCTTGTGCTTCTTCCTTTTTTCATTCCTAGCAAAAGTTAATTGAAAATAGCAATTCAGTAAGTGAGCAAAAATAATG
>NW_024885523.1:0-16994 GCF_019232065.1 Centrocercus urophasianus
GCGCGCAGAGGGTCATCGCCGCCGGTGGAGCCGCGCACCGAGCGGTGCGGCCGGCCGGCACCGGCGGGGGGGCCGCGCCTGCCGCCAGCCGCGATTGGCCCGGCCCGGCCCGGCTCGGCCCCCTCCGGGGGACCCGGCCCCGCAGCCCCCTATCCGTTCCCCGCTTTTAAGCCCCCGGTGCCGGCGGGGCGCTCGGTGCGCGGCTCCACCGGCGGCGATGACCCTCTGCGCGCCGTGAGTACGGCCCCAGGTACGTGCGGCACCGGGAACCGGTACCGGCTCCGCCCGCGCCGCGCCCCCGCTGCGGTGCCCGGTGTCGGCGGGGCCGGGGATGGGGGCGGTGGCACCGCTGTGACACGAGCGGGACGGATCGGGGCCGGGAACAACGCGGCTGTCACGGCGGGGGGATGCGGGCACCGGGGCTGCGGAGGGAAGGATTGGAGCTGGGGGACACCGGGGTGCGATGGGGTGAGGGGGGCTGGGAGGAGGGCTGCGCTATGATTGAGGGTTGGGGATACCGAGGGGGCTGTTGGAGCTGGGGGGTGCGGGATGGGGAAGCTGGAAGGGACACCGGCTGAGGGGATCGGGAGTGGGGCTTGGGTGACAGTGGGGTGGGACCGTGGGGACAGCAGGACGGAGGGACGCTGGGGACAGCAGGACGGGTTTAGCAGTGCTTTCAGGCTGGGGACGCCCGGGCTGTGGGATGCCAGCACTGAGGCCGGTAGGACAGGCCGGGCTGGAGGATGGTGGCAGGGAGAGGAGAGCAGGGACAATGGGGAGGGTGGCAGGCGCTGGCAAATGGGTTTCCCCCGCTATGGGGTTCTGCGACCCCCTCCCCAGGATTCACAGCCCCCTCCCCTGCACGCGCTGCCTGCTCCGTGTTGGTGCCACCAGCGTTCCCCCAACAGGGAAGGAGCCAGAAAGTTTCACAGCCCAGACACGGTGCTTCCAGTGCCCCCCCAAGCTCCCAGGTAGGGCTGGGTCCCAGCAGGGGCTCAGCAGCACGGGCAGGATGAGTCCCAGCTCCCCCAGCATGGGGACAGCGCATGGCAAGGCCGGGCTGCAGCGATGCAGGTGCAGGTTTGGGTTTAGGATGCTCAGAGGAGTCCCCAAGGTTCCAGCACACCCCGTGTGCTGTGGGCATGGAGGTGCTGAGGCCCGCCCCCATGCCACCCCCATTGCACACATCCTGCACCCACCAACCTCTGCATTTGGGGTGGACGCTGGTGCTGCTGGTGGAGCTTGCAGTGATGCTGTGTGGGGTTTGGGGCTCGGCCTCCCAGGGAGAGGCAGAAATCGAGGCGGAAAAGGAGAAAAGAAAAAAAAAAAAAGAACAAAAAAAAGCAAATAAAAATAAGAGCAAATTCTAAAATAAAGGCTGCAGACTTGTCTGCCTAATAAAAATCGCACCCAGCAAAGGGCCCATATTGGACACGATCACAGTTTTCCGAGGTGCTAATTTATGCTCGCAGGATGGGGGGGGAGCGGAGCGTCACGTTGCTGTGACGGCAGCGCGGAGTGCAGAATTCCTTTGTTGTGGGCAGAGAGGAGGGGACGCGGAGCCGCCGGGTCCTTCCGCGGCCGCGCAGCGCAGGGGGGTCCGCGTGGGTTCCCCCTCCCCGCCGAAGGGATGCGGGGTGCCGGGGGTGCACCGCGCTGCGGGGACATCGCGTGGTGTTGAAGCGCTGCGCGGTGCCCCTGCTGGAGTTGGGGACCGGAGCGAGCCGCGGGGACAGCGGAGGTCACGGTGCCAGCGTCCGCTTTGGGGGGGTGAGGGAATGGGGCATCCCTGCCTGCGGGGCGAAGCCGAGGGTGGGGGCACCCCGTCCTCCTGCGGCCGCACGGGGGTGATGGTGTCCCCTTCCCTCCCGCCCATCCCCAGCCCGCGTCCCCCCGGCTGTCCCCAGTGTCCTCTCCGCTCACCCCGCAATCCTCCCCCTGCCCCCCTCCCCCCCGCACGGCTCGGGACCACAAAATGCCCCAAAAGTCGCAGGGTCATCCCGACACCCAATCGCCAGGGAGGAATTCAGCTAGGTTTCAGCTGGAGCTAATCATCAGCCCCTGCTTTGCACATTCATGAGTGGGATGAATTATTCATGAGGTGACAGCTAGTGACAGATGTGACAATGTTCGCCTGGGCCGGGGAGGAGGGCTGCGGGGGGAGCAGCTTTGCACCGGCGTTATTTTAGATTTCTCTCGTCTGCTTTTGCCCGGTTTGCAGCAGGGGCCGTCCAGGTTCGGGGTTTGGGGACGCTGCTATTGTCCCCAGCACGGCCCGGCCACGTGGCACCGCCAGTGTCGCCGTGCCACCAGCCCGCGGCATCACCCACCCACCCGCAGCTCTCGGGATGCGGTGGCACGGCCGGCGCCGGCTCTGGGTGCCAACATCTGTGCGTCGGTGCCACCGCCGAGGACAGCATGGTGACACCCGTCTGAACCCGGGATGGGGTCACCAGGGCTGGGTTATGGGGTGGTGGGTCCAGGAGGTGAGAGGAAGATGGTTCTGTAATTAACGGGGCGCTGAGCTGGGATAAGGAGAATCATCGGGGGGGGGGAGGGGGCTGTGCTGGGCTCTGCTTTGTCCCGATGGGGTGTGTGCTGGTGGCTGTGTGTGGTTTCAGCACTGGTAGGGATGGGGCTGCAGCGCTGCTTCCCTGATCTCGGGAAAGAGTTTTGAGGTTGGCGTGGGCTCAGCGTGGGCTCTGGGGACGTGGCAGGGTCCTCCTTTTGTCCTCCTGCCTGCAGCAGTCCCAGTGCCACCGGGGATGCGGTCCCCGTGCGCTCAGATGCACGGGGAATCACAGCAGCAGGTTGGGGCTGTGCGCCCTGTTCCCAGGCTGGGGGACACCAGGACCCCCCTGGTTCACAGCCTGAGTTCCCTGAGGAGGCAGTGGGTGCTGATGTCCCCTCCCAGCACTGCGCTGTTCCTGCTGTGAAAGCAAAACCTGCAGAAATGCTGATGCCAGGGAAGGTGACTGTCATGCAGCCCCATATCCTCTCCATGCACGGGGTCCTGCTGCCAGCCCAGGGGCAGCCATGGCACTGCTGTCCGTCCATCCATCCGGCCACGGCAGGCAGTTGCACATCCAAAGAGCAACTTCTATGTTTAACATTTAAATAAAATATTGAATGTTTACCCAGCGGTGCGGGCCGCGTTTGCTCAGCGAGCGTCTGTCTGCAGAGCAGCAGCACTGGGTAAACAGCAGAGAGCTTAAGGAAGTGTTTGTATGTGGGCACGTGGATGAGGATCCTCGGGGTCCCACTGCGTTCCTTCACCTCTGGGTCTGCCCCACTGCCTGGTGTGGCCTGGAAACTGCAGGGGATGGGTGCTGAGGGATGCAGAAAGGGAAAATGAGGGCAAAAAGACCAAAAGAACCAAAAAGAGATTGTGAGTGATGTGAAGTCTCGGGTTGTGTGCGACTGCTGAGTGTCCTGGGTGCACCCATCCTGCAGCAGCATCTGGATCTTGCACCCACCACTCCATCCCCTCCTGGAGGTCCTGGAGCCGCCCTTCCCCACATCCCTGGACCAAGGGTTTGTGCTGAGGGAGCTCCTGATGCCTTAGAATAGCAACATCAGCATTTCAGTGGGGAGGAGCTGGAGCTCCCCAGCCTGGCCACGCCATGCTGTGCCAAGGCACTTGGTTACCATCTTTTTCTGGAGCAGGGAAACGGGGAAAAGTTGAGTGCTGATTTCTATCTGGGCATCAAGGATGGAATCTCCATCCCAAACAGCAGAGCTTAGCAGCCCCTGGTTGCCTTCACTTCTACAGCATCCCACCCCGCAGCAGCCACTGTGCCCAGCCAGGCTCTGGGGCTCTGTGTGGGGCGGCTGCTCCCTGCTGCTCCCTCATCTCCCCCAGGCTGAGCTCGGGCTGGGGCTCAGCGTGGAGCTGCACTGTGGGTCAGGTCACCCCTTTGCTTTTATTAGCAGCAGTTTTTGGAAGCAGGAAGAACCACGGAGCTGTGCAAAAGGGAAGGGGCAGCCATAGGGTTGCAGATGGTTTCTTCTGTAGAACAGATGAAATAAAACCCAGGTCTGTACCCCCCAGAAGGGCCATTTTCTAGCACTGAACACAGGGGGTCTCCTTTTCTTCTTAGCGTTCGGCTCTTTCTTTCTATTTTCGTCCCGTAAAAGCAGAGGGGACGGAGTGAGAAATCAGGAGTTGGAAAACGGAACATCAGGGCACAGGGAAGCTGGGCGCTGAGCCAAAGCTGCAGCTTGGGAGGATCGGGGGGTTCCATCCACATCCCCCAGAGCAGGAGCTTCCCATCCTGGGCAGGGAACAGGGCTGTGCCAGTGCTCGGTGACAGAGCTGGAGAGCCAGCATCCCTCCCAGGCATGAGAGCAGATGATTTAGAAAGCACTAATCGGTGCTGCGGTAAAACAGATGGATGGGAGCTTTGTGCTCCAGCCCGGCTCCAGCAGCCAGAGGCACCCGCTGCATGTTAATGCTGGAGCAGAGCGAGGGCTGCACCTGGTGCTGGGGGAGGGCGTGGGACCCCCGAGTGAACCCACGTCCCTGTGGTGGAGGTGTGGGGATGTCACCACGTGTGGCACCGGGAGCAAAACCGGACTCATGGTGCTCGTGTGCCGCTGCTGAGCAGAGCCAGCGCTGCTCCTGTGGCTCCTGGGGGGACGATGTCACTGCGTCCCCACGGTGATTCGTGGAGCACGGAGCCAAGAGGCAGCGAGCAGCCGACCCTGCTCTCATTGCAGGTTAAGGATGGTCCATGTGATGGGGGATGCCGGCTGCTGGCTCCTGCTTGGGCTCACCCTGCTCCCCATCGCTGTGCTGGGTAAGTGGAACGCAGGGATGGGTGCTTCCCCCCCTTGGCTGCAGGGTGAGGAGGAGCAGGGCTGGGAGAGGAGCAGGAAGTCGTCTGGAGTCGCCAGCACTCAGTGGCTGGGGATGATAAGCCCGCAACAATTAGCAGCAGCAGCGAGCAGGGAACCACCAGCAATAAGGAATACTTACAGGGAGGAGCAGCAGCTCGGTGGGGGTTGGGGCTGCATGGTGCCTCAGCCCCGCAGTGGGATGAAGAAGGGTCGGCAGGGGATTAGTGAGGGAAAAGCCCCCCCGGGTGGCCGTGCTCCCCCCGCACTGGGATCCCTTAAACCCTTAATCCCGTTGCTTGGCACCCCCCTCTGAGCCAACCCCCATGGCTGGCTTTGTGCATCTCTGGGTCTGCTTTGCATCCCCACTTTCCCCCCAGCAGCAGGCCACCCATGTCCCCATCCCACACGGCAGGGACACAGCAGCATTCCGCTGCCGTGGGGTTTTGTGACCTTCCTGTACCCCCGAGGCAGGAATGGGCTTGGGGTGAAGTTTTGTGGGGTGGGGAGGCAGCGGAGGGCAGCACCGGGATTAGTGACCATCCCCAACTGGCTCAGCACTGCGGGAAGCATCCTCCACAACCCCAGGGGGGACTGAGAGTGATGGGATTTATGGGAGCGTGGCCAGGCTGAGCAGGATTAGTGCAGGAGGAGGATGGAGGTCCTTTACCAACCTCACCGATTCTATGAACCTGGGAATTGCTGCCACACGTTCTCCCAGTTTGGGGGCGGTTTCCCCTGGTGCCACTGAATGGCAGCGTGGGGGAGGAGCAGCCCCTCTCAGTGCCCCATTTTGCAGCCCACCCCCGTGGTTCCCCACAGGCTCCCAGGATGATGGGAAGGTGATCCACATCAGCCGGGTGCAGCACCAGGCGGTGCGAGTGGGGCTGGGGGAGCCCGTGGCACTGCCCTGCCTCTTCCTGCTGCATCCCTCCGCCTCGCTGGGCCCCAACGAGCCCCCAGACTCCCCCCGCGTCAAATGGAGCAAGGTGCGCTCGGCCAGCGGGCAGCGGGAGGACGTCCCCATCTTGGTGGCCAAGGACAACGTGGTGAAGGTGGTGAAAGCCTACGAGGGCCGCGTGTCCCTCCCTGGCTACGCCCGTGACCGCTACAACGGGACGCTGCTGCTGCGTGCCACCCGCGCCAGCGATGCGGGGCTGTACCGCTGCGAGGTGGTGGCCGGCATCGACGATGAGCAGGACCTGCTGCCCCTCGAGGTGATGGGTGAGCTGGGGGGCTGCAGGGCCGCTGGGGGGGCTGTGTGAGTCCTGCACCCTGCGTGAGCTGTGCTGTCCCCGTGAGCCGTGCGCCCCTTGGACGCCCTACGAGCAACACGCAGCACACATGGCTTATAGGGGATGCATGGGATGCGTGTGAACAGCACATATCTGACGAGCTGTGTGTCCTGTGTGAGCTGCGGGGTGCATCCTCTGCAAGCTGTGCATGCTGTGAGCCGCTCACCTCATGCAAGCCATGCACACATGCACACCCTACAAGCTGTGTACCCTATGTGAGCAGTGCACTGTGTGTCCTCTGCAAGCTGTGCGTGCTGTCAGCTCCCCCTGAGCTGTGCGCCCGTGCAAGCCATGCACACCCTACAAGCTGTGCACTGTGAGTTGTGCACCATATGCAAGCTGTGCATGGTTACATGCTGTAGTGAGGGACACGGTTTAGTGGGGAAATACTGATGGTTGGGCCGGCTGACCTTGGAGGTCTTTACGAACCTTGGTGGTTCTCGATTCTATGCTGTGCTCCCTGTTCAAGTCTTGCACACGAAAGATTCCCAGCCCTCTTCTGCAAGCTGTGTGCCCCACATAAGCCAGCACTGTGTGTGAGCAGCGCTGCTCCCTTCCAGGCGTCGTCTTCCACTACCGCCCCGCGGGCGCTCGCTATGCGCTGACCTTCGCTGCTGCCCGCCGTGCCTGCATGGACAACTCGGCCGTCATCGCCTCCCCCCAGCACCTGCAGGCTGCCTTTGAGGACGGCTATGACAACTGCGATGCGGGCTGGCTGGCTGACCAGAGCGTGCGGTAAGTGCGTGGCACGGGCGTCCCTCACCACTGCTGGCACAGAGCTGGGCACCCAGCACAGCCTGTCCCGCAGGTACCCCATCACGCTGTCCCGACCCGGCTGCTATGGAGATCGCAACAGCCTCCCCGGGGTGCGCAGCTACGGCCAGAGGGAGCCTGGTGAGCTGTACGACGTCTACTGCTACGCACGGGAGCTGCAAGGCAAGAAGAACTGGGTGATGCGTGGGACATCCCTTGGTGCCACCGTGGGGATGGGGACGGCCATCCAATGCGCCGCGCTCTCTTGCAGGGAAGGTGTTCTATGCCACGGCCCCAGGGCGCTTCACCTTGTCGGGGGCACGGAGGCACTGCCGGGGCCGTGGGGCTGCCTTGGCCACCACGGGGCAGCTGTACTTGGCCTGGCGTGAGGGCCTGGACCAGTGTGATCCAGGCTGGCTGGCGGATGGCAGCGTGAGGTACCCCATCTTGGCTCCACGCAGGAAGTGTGGCGGTGAGGCACCGGGCGTCAGGACTCTCTACCGCTTCCCCAACCGCACCGGCTTCCCCCCACCCACCTCCAAATTCGATGCATACTGCTATAAAGGTAACAAGGATCGGCCTCGGGGCCACCGCTGTGTGCCGGGCAGCAGCTCACCCTCATCCCCCATCCCTGCAGGAGACACAGCGGGTGCTCCCAATTCTACTGTAGAGCAGAGGGAACAGGAGCCGCTGGGCAGTGACAACGTGCTGGTGGAACGTGAGGACATGGCCACCTCTGGGGACAGCCCACGTGCCGGCGTCCTGCAGCAGCTGGGGGCTGCAGGGCCGGGTGGTGCCGAGGACGAGCAGTTGCAGTTGGCAAGCAGCGTGACGGCAGCGTGGCGTGGTGACATCCCCGGAGGCAGCATTAAGGCCTCTTCATCCTCTCCATCCTCATCGGTGTGGCCGCTCGAGGATGAAGCCCTCAATGCAGTGGACCAGGCGCCGCGGGGCTCCACGCAGGAGCTGTTTGGCAGCAGCCCGGCACCGGGGGAATTCCCTGACCCCCCAGAGCCCTCGTTCACCCTGCATCCACAGACCCAAAGTCCAGCCCAGGAGATTATCAGCTCAGCACCACCAGCTTTGGGGACGGTCCCCATGGTGGCAGCAGAAACCCCCAGCACTCCAAAACAGAGCAGCTACGCTGGGCTGAATGGGCGCTACTTCCAGCTGCAGCAGCAGAGCTGGGACCCCTCGGTGGCCCAGGACCCCACAGTGGCTGATGACCACACAGTGGCTGGGGACCCAGCAGGGACAATCACCCAGGCCCCCATCCTGGCCCTGGAGGTGAAGGGGGCTGCAGCCAACGCGGTGGAAACGTGGAGCATCACCCGTCCCAGTGCTGAGATCCCCCATAGAGGAGGTCTCTACCCGCTCTCCAACGAGGTGGAGGAGGAGATTGGCCACAGTAAGTGATGCCCCGGGTGGGGGGGTGACATTGGGGTGCTGCCACCCCACCCAGGAAACCCCACAGTGCTCAATCTTTTGCAGAGCTGCTGGCACCATCCACCATCCCTGTGCCTCCCTCCCAGAGGGATTTACCACAGTGGAGCCCCTCTACAGCCCCACATGGTCCCGGGGACCCCACACGGAGGTCCCTGTCATCATCCCCATCCACTCCCGTGGCTCCCAGTGATGCTTCCCACCACCAGGACGTCAGCACAGGGGAGGCTCAGCCCCGCGGTGACTCTCCTCAGCCACCTGCAGATGTCACCGAGGACTTCTCCGGGGACGCTGCCCCCAAGGAGGACGACAGCCCCATCCCGCCGTGGCCCCCACTGCCCCCAGCCCCACTTGTGGCTGAGGACCCCGGGACAGCTGCACAGCCCATCAGTGACAGCGGTGGGGCCCTGAGTGATGGCTCACTGGAGCGGCAGAGGAAGGCGGTGACCTTTGTCCACCCACCCATGGGGCTCCCTGGCAGCCCCAGCCCCACTGCAGTGTCTTCTCCCCATCCGCAGAGCAGGCTGAGCCCCACAGATCCCCAAGGGGCGCTCGAAATGGGGGCTGAACCCACCTCTGAGCACCTGGATGTGGGGATGGGGCTGCAGGATGAAGCAGCCATCACCCCAGTGGCTCCAGATGTCCCCTCAGCTTCCCTCACAGACAGCGAGGTGATCCCACGGTTGGGCTCCGAGTGGCCATCGGAGGGCAGCGGGCGAGTGGGGGACGGCCCTACAGCTGCCACACAGCACCCAAACCCCTCTGAGCCAGGGCTGGAAGGAGAGGAGCATCCCTCACACCCCCCAGATCCTCAACAGCCCCCCAGTCCTGGCGAAGAGGACACCTCAGAGGAGGCAAAGAACGAATCCCCTACCAGCACAGCCACCCACCCCCCAGAATCCCCTGACACCCATTGGCCGTCACCCACCGTCCCCCACCCATGGGTGCCAGATGGGCCTGAAGCCCCGAGTGCGGGGCCGCTCTTTGAGCCCACCACACCGGGGGGCGCAGGGGGGGCTTTGCTGCTGGATACTGACAGTGGGAGCGGCGAGGAGCCCGTGCTGGAGGAGCAGGAGCTGCTGGTGTGGGCAGACAGCAGCAACAGCAGCCAGCATGGTGAGCACGGGGCACAGGGAGCTGGGGTTGGGTTTAAGGCAGAGGTGTCCAAACCGTGGGGTTCAGTGGGGACTTTCACTGGCTGCGATGGGTTTTTCCAAGTGAGCTGAGCTGTGAACGTGAGCCAGAAAAGCATCCTCCTAAATATTTAATATTCGTGGTCGAGAATAATAATGGAGAGCGAAGTGACTCCTGGCTGAGGGGAGTTCAGCACACGCAGCCTTTAGTGTCTGCAAAAAGAATAGATTTAAAGTTTAGAGGCACTGAGAGGTGGAAGCACTGCCGTAATGACTGCCCTGGGGGCCGCGTTGTCCCCACTGTGCCACCAAGGAGCCAAGGAGCCGGGGCTGGGTGGGCATCCTGCCGCATGGGGCTGTCAGTGGGGTGGGCTGGGTGAAGTGCCCCGCTCACAGCACTCCCACCCCACAGCTCCAGCTGACCCATGCCAGACCAACCCCTGTCTGCACGGCGGGACGTGCCACGCCAACGGCTCCGTCTGCGGCTGCAGCTGCGCCCCGGGCTTCACCGGGGAGAACTGTGAGATCGGTGAGCGGACGGCCATGCCAGGATGGATGCTGGGGATGGGGATGGGGAGGGCAGGGGGTGCCGGGGGTCTCAGCGTTGCCTGCAGCCCCTCGCCATCCCCGCAGACATCGATGACTGCCTGTCGAGCCCCTGTCAGAACGGCGGCACCTGCATCGATGAGGTCAACGCCTTCGTCTGCCTCTGCCTGCCCAGCTACGGAGGCAGCCGCTGTGAGAAAGGTGGGAAGGGTGGCATGGGGGAGAGCAGCCCCCAGACCCCCCAGCCCTGCCCCATAGGGGGTGGGGAGCTGAACCCAGGAGCCCCCCGTACATCCTGGGGTGGTGCCCGTCCCTCTCCCTACCCCTGGTGTCCCCGCATCCCCGCAGACACGGAGGGCTGTGACCACAACTGGCACAAGTTCCAGGGCCACTGCTACCGCTACTTCTCCCGGCGGCGCTCCTGGGAGGACGCAGAGCGTGACTGCCGCCGGCGCGCCGGGCATCTCACCAGCATCCACTCACAGGAGGAGCACGGCTTCATCAACAGTATGGGCACATTGTGGGGGGAGGGAGGAAGGGAGCAGCAGCACCCCTGGGTGCTCCCCAGCCCCGTGGATGCCGGTGCCTGGGGCCGCCTCTGATGCTTTTCTCGCCAGGCTTTGGGCACGAGAACACCTGGATCGGGCTCAACGACAGGATTGTGGAGCAGGATTTCCAATGGACGGACAACACCGGCCTGGTGAGACCCATGGGGTGGCTCCTCGTGGGGTGGGGGTTGTGGGGCGCGAGCGCTCTCAGCCTCCCCCCTTTCCCACCAGCAATACGAGAACTGGAGGGAGAACCAACCCGACAACTTCTTTGCGGGCGGTGAGGACTGCGTGGTGTTGGTTTCCCACGAGATCGGCAAGTGGAACGACGTGCCCTGCAACTACAACCTGCCCTACATCTGCAAGAAGGGCACAGGTATTGCTCGTCTGCCAACCCCATCCTGCAGCCACCGGCTTCCCCTTCCCACATCCCCCAGCATCCTCATCTCGCACCCTGCAGCACCCCATCCGTCATCCCACAGCATCCCCATCCCATGGCCCCTTCCTCCCCATCCCAGCACCCCTATCCTACAGCATCCCGTGGGCCCACAGCCTCCCCGTTGCAGCCTCCCTATCCTGCATCCCCATCCTGCAGCCTCCTGGCACCTCCTCATCCTCAGGAAACCTCTCCCAAAGAAAACCCGAGCGGCTCCCCTTAATCTCCATTATTTTTTCTTCCCCTGTAGTTAATTCTTCCCTCTCCACTTTAATTTGCTTAATTTGCCACCATTAAAACTATTAAGCTCTCATTCCTTATCTTGAAAGTTATATTAACCTCCAGCTGTTCGCTGGGAGCGCTCCTCCCGCTCCCGCGGCCGCGCGGAACGATGCGCTCTCCCCAATAGGGCCATTAATTACCTCTGTAAATCCTCAGGAAAGCCTCACTGCAGCACCAATAGGATGGGATGGGATTTATCCTAAGGCCGTGGCGGGTGTGGGGTGTCCCCTTGTCCCCTTGTCCCTGTGTCCCCTTGTCCGTGTGTCCCCTTGCCTCTGTGTCCCCTTGTCTCCATGTCCCCTGCTGGTACCAGGAGTCCAGGTGGGCACTGATGGGTCTCTGTCCCCCGCAGTGCTTTGTGGGCCCCCCCCCGAGGTGGAGAACGCGTTCCTCGTGGGGAAGAAGAAGGAGAGGTACAGCATCCACTCGAGCGTGCGCTACCAGTGCGAGGAGGGCTTCACCCAGCGCCACGTCCCCACCATCAGGTGCCACAGCAACGGCAAGTGGGACCGGCCCAAACTGCTCTGCACAAAACGTTAGTGGGGTCTGGGGGTACGGTGGGGATGGGGGCTCCCTGACCCCCCCCAACGTCTCTGCCCTTTGCCCCCCATTAGCCAGGCGGTCGCACCGGGCACGGCGGCACCACCGGCACCGCCACAGCCACCCTCACCACCAGCACCACCACCACAAACCCCGCAAGGAGCGGCGAAAACACCGCAAGCACCTCCGGCTGGACTGGATGGAGGAGGGCCACTACTTCTAGGGCCGGGGAGGCAGCGAGCGTGCGCTCCCCAGGCACCCCAGGAACAGCCGTCCGTGGGACGGGACGTGGTGACGTCCCCTGACCCCCCTCCAACCTCCCCCCTCCCCTCTTTTATAACCCTCTTTGCTTTAGCTCCTAGGATGCCCGGCCCCGTAGGGAATAGGACCCAGCGGGGGCGGCTGCGTGTGCGTCCCCAGCCCCCCCCTGCATGCCCCACCCCGGGGTCGAGCCCCTGACCCTGCATGGGGATCCCAAAATCCCTGCTGGGTCTTGGGGGGGCTGCCCCATGGCGGCCGATGCCCCCCTGGGCTCTGCTCCCCTCCAGGCTGTGGGGGGACACGCAGCAGCCCCCACCCATCACCCCGCTGCCCCGGGGGGGGCCCCGGTTTTTTAACAGCCCCCCCCCTGTCTTCCTGCCCTGCCAACGTCCCCACAGCCAGCACGGGGGTCCCTGTCCCGCCCTGTGGGACCCTCTGGGCTGGATTTTGGGGTTGGATTTCCCTTTTTCCGTTCATTGTCGGTTTCCCATTGGAGTTGGCGTGTGTGTGTATGGCGCTTTCTGATCTCTGCTGTTTGCGATGTGACTGCAGTGTCCCGTACCCCCTCCCCTCTTCCGTGGCATTTCTGACTCTGCGTTTCTGTACTGCTGGACATTTTAATAAATTTTTTTAACAGTTGAGCAGCTCCGAGCCTGTGCTTGGCTGGGGACTGCGGGTGCGGGGACCCCGTGGAGGTGGGATGCACTCCCTGCCCGCTGCTCTCCATCTTCATCCTTTCATGGCTAAATTGGTGTTATCCAACACGACCCTCCTTCACACCAGGGCTGTGTCACTGCCCCGCTGCCATCCGTCACCGTGTGACAGCATCACCTGCGGCTCTGGTGGCCCCCAGTCCCCTTGCTGTGTTCCCAGTGGCCACACGTGTCACCTCCTGGCAGCTATTTGTTGTCATCAGTGCTGGAAGAGCCGTGAAGGTGACGGATGCACTGTGCTCAGCTGTGCCCAGCACAGAAGCAGCTGCTGTGCCCCCCCCCCGTGTGGAGGACATGGGGTCCCCAGCCCATGCCCTGCTGTGCCCACAGTGGCTCAGGGGTCACAGCTGGCACTGTGTTGCTGTGGTGCTGCTCCCCACACTTGGGGCTGGTCCTGATCTGTCAGTGGGGATGGGATGCAGTAGAGATGCAGTAGGGATGCTGTAGGGATGCTGTAGGGATGCTGCTGGGGAAATCCTGAAACACGCCCAGTTCTGCTGGACCAGGACTTTGGGTACAGAGAGAAACCAGAAGCGATGTTCATTTGGGTGGGAGGTGGGGCAAGTGCTGTCCCGTGGTTCTGTGCACCCCGGGGTCCCTTTTGCTGCCCTCACCAGCAAAAGGGCAGCAGGACAAGGAGACACGTGAGCCCGGCTCAGCTCTCCGAAGCAGCTGAAGCTTTTATTTTACCTAAGTCCAGCTCACAGCACTGCGGCTGCATGACACCCAGAGCTGCCCCCGGCCAGGGTGGGCAGGCAGCTTGGGGCAGCTTCTGCACTAAGCCAAGCGCGAGGGCGAGAGGCTGCTGCCCCAAGTGGGCACCGCCTGCATTGGTGCCAGATTTTGGGGCTGTGCCCCCGCTGCTGTGTTACCTGCAGCACCCCGAGGTGGGGTTGGTCCCAGCGCAGAGCTGGAGAGCACAAAGATGCAGGGGGTTCAGTCCTGCATTGCTCTGGCCAGGCTTTTTGCACATGCAATGCGCTGAATTCTAAGCGATGACTTCAGATGGGCTCTGCCAGGTTGGTGCTGGATCTTCCTGCCCAGGCAGCTCAGTGCTTTCTCTCCAGGTGCCTCAGTTTCCCCCCAGGCATCACTGGGCCCGGGCACAGCACAGCACCCGCCGGCATCACCTGAGCTCTTCCAGTTCCATGTACACAGCCCCAACCTTGGGGGCTCCCGGCGGAGTCCAAGGACGCTCCGCAGCCATGCAGGGCTGGGGGAGCCTCGTGAGGAACCCCAGCACTGCATCACACACGGTTGGGATGCCCCTCACCCTTCTTCTTCTCAGGAGGAGCATCACCAGCCTTTTTAAAGCAGTACACTCCAAAAAGCTTGTACTTCTTGTCCGGGAAGCCCAGGTTGCGCACTCCAGGCTCCCGGCCGCCGCAGCGCGCCCGCGGGTTGACGATGGGGTAACGGATGCTGCCATCCTCCAGCCAGCCCGCCTCGCAGCGGTCCAGCAGTTGGATCTTCCAGGCAGCATACAGCTGCCCCACCTTGGCCACAGCCGCCCCGTTGTTCTTGCAGGCCTGCACCGCCTCGGTGTAGCTCAGCTTGCGGAACGTCTTCAGGAAGTAAACTTTGCCTGGGGAAGAGAAGGGGGGTGCAGAAAAGAAAAGGGTTTGGGGATGGGGTGCAGCGCCAGCGGGTGGGGCGTTGGGTGGAGATGGGAGTGAGCGGTGCTGCCAGGAGGGGTGAGCCCCACATCCATCCCTGTGGGGGATCTGGGCCTCCCCAGCTCTATCTTCATCAGAAGGGATGGAGGAGACGAGCGGCCAGCCGTGGGGACCCCCCCTCAGCACGGGCAGATTTACGGGGCTGCGCGGTGCCGCTGGTGCTGGCGGTGCTGCCTGCTATTTATCCTGCCTGCCACCATTAAACAAACATCCGCAGAGCCCCCCCCACACTGCCCTGCCAGCCAGGAGGAATTTACACAGCCCCAGAGCCCTCACGGCTCCAATCTGTCTTGCCTGGCCCCGGCCTCATCCATCACCCGGGCCACTCGCAGCTGCAATTACCTCCATCCCCTCCTCCTGCTCAGGGAACACAGAGCTGGGCTGAGAGCGAGTGCCCCCGAGCAGAGGGTGATGGAGGCACACAGATGGACCCTGGTTTTGGATGGGGGTCCCCACTCCTGAACCCCTCGTGATGTGACACGGGGGTGTGCAGCCACTTCCTGAGGCCGGTCCCATTAGCAGCAACCAGCAGGACCTTGGCACTGCAGCACAGGGAGAAGACTGGGAACGGCCCCTTCTCTCCACGGGGAACCTCTCTCCAGCGCCTCAGTTTCCCCACTCACCGTTGAGGTTGGAGGTGAAGCAGAAGGCATCGTAGTGCTCGCTCTCCTTGTGCCGGTAGCCGTAGTTGCGCACACCCACCGGGGTGTCCTTGCGGCCGCACTCCTCCCGCGGGTGGGAGATGGGGTACTGCACGGAGCCGTCCTGCAGCCAGCCTGCATTGCACCAATCCATGCCCTCCAGCCAGGCCTGGTGCAGCTGGTCGTGCGAGGCCAGGATGCCGTCCTGCTGCAGGCACGCCTGCTGCGCCTCGTGGAAGTTCAGGGTGTAGCGGCCCAGGCGAGGATGGTAGGGGAAAATGACGCCTGTGGGGCAGCGAGCGGGGCTGGGGTGTGAGAGCATCACCCTGAACCACCCTTCACCCCATAGCAAAGCGGGGGTCACATCGATGCTGTACGGAGCACCCAGGCACGGGGCTGAGCCCCTGCAGCAGGCGTGCACTGACCACGCGGCACGGCCGTGCGCTGACAAAGCTTTTCCCCTTTTCTCAGCATCCCCAGCTGTTCCAGCCCGTGCCACAGCTCAGCTCCGAGCCACGTGCGGCACCATTGCTGCCACGCGCCCCGGTCCCCCCTGCTGCTTTACGAGGCCGTGCCTCCATCTATCTGCGGCCTTTACGAGCTGCCAGCGAGTCAACCTGGAGCAACAATAAAAGCCAATAACAGATGCAATAAAACACGGCGCATGCCGGGACAAACAAGCGGCCGTAAAGCTGAGCCCGAGGATGTGGCACCGGGAGCTGCGTCACCCCACGCAGCACACATGGCCACCGATGGTCCCCCGCGTGTCCCCGTTCCCATCGGATCCAGCGCCGCGCCGCTACCTTCGAGATCCAGCTTGACCATGCCGGTGTCATCCTCCAGCTCGTTGGTCACCTCGCACTCGTAGCGCCCGTAGTCCTGCAGGGTGACGTTGCGGATGATGAGCGAGGCGTCCCCAAAGCCGTCCTCCTGCAGCGCCGTGCGCCCGCGGTAGCTGCCGAACGCCCTCCTCGCCTTCCCCAGAGCCACAAAGACGTCCACGAAGGCCATCGGCTCCGTCACTTTGGTCCATTTGAGGCGGATCTCGTCGGGGTCGTGGGCCGAGACGTCGTAGTGGTAGCGGCAGGGCAGGATGATGGTGCCTCCCCGGTGCGTCACCACCTTCCCCGGGGCTGTCTGCACCACCACGGCCCCGCTGTCCCCCTCTGCAAGGGACACTGAGCTCAGTGGGCTCCTCGTTCCCAAAGCTGCCCCATCGCAGAGTCAGATGGGATGGAGCTGTGGTGGGGCAGAGCGGCCATTCGGCTCAGAGATGGGAAGAAGCAGCTTTTGGGGAGAGTTCCTGCTTTGGAGGAGCTTTGCAAGCTACAGAAGGACTCCGCTGTGCTTCCATGAACATTAAACCCCACTCCACAAAGGCTCCACAAAGGGGTGCCTGCACCCCCACCATGGACCCCCCAGCACTCACCCAGGACGTGGACCACCTTCTTCCTTCCCCTGGCACTGGGCGGCGTGTCAGAGGCGAGGACACCCACCAGCAGCAGCAGCGCAGCCCAGGGCCCCTGGGGACACATCTGGGGGGAGAGCAGAGCCATCAGCATCCACCAACACCGCAGCACAGGGAAAGCATCTGATCCAACCTCCCGTCCCCACAAAGGCCAAGGCCTCACCTGCAGGACCCCCCCCCCCCCCCCCCCGGGGGGGGCGCCCCCCTCCCGGGCTGGCAGCGCTGTGGGGTGAGGGCTGAGTGCCCCGCGGGGACCCCCGGGCTGTGCAGCACTGAACTCCGCTTCACCCGCTCAGTTACAGCCGGGATGAATATTTCATGGCACGCGCTGCGGGACGGATCTTGTGAGTTATTTATGGCACATCTGGAAACTGAACTGATGGCGCGAGGGTGGGCTGCAGCACAACCCCCCCCCCCCCCCCC
>NW_024885523.1:17094-20571 GCF_019232065.1 Centrocercus urophasianus
CCCTCCCGGCGCTCAGTGCTCGGGGTCGGTGCGTAGCTGAGGGGCGGGGGCAGACCCCAGTGCCGTGCAACCCCTCCTCTCCCCCCCTCCCTCCTCCCGTGGAGGTCCCGGTGCGGTGCAGTGTTGCAGTGCGGGGCACTGCGGCTGGAGCTCCTGAGCTGCGGGACGCGGGGAGCAACGCAGCGCGGGGGGGAAACGGCCAGAACCCCCCCACAGCCCCGGCCCCACCGAGCTGCCCCGCACGCCGTGCCGGTACCGGGATGTTCCGCACTTACCGTGGCTCCGCGCACCCGTGCGGTGCCGGCCCGCGGCGGGGGGATGCGGGGGAGGGGGGGGGCGACCGCAGGAGAGCTCCGGTGCTGCCGGTGCTGCCGGTGCTGTCGGTGCGGCTCCGCGCAGGGGGCGGCACTGGGAGCGCGGCCCGGCCCTGCCCGGCTCCCGGCGCTGCGCAGGGCCGCCGGCTGCCAAGGTCACCGGTACCGGCACCGGCACCCCCGGTACCGCCAGGCGGGCGGGGAAACGGCGGGGCGGCCCCCGGGGGGGGCTGGAGCTCGGCAGGGCGACCTCTCCTCCCCACCCCCTCCCCCCGGTCCGTCCCTTAGAACAAGGGCAGCACCGGGGAGGGGGCACGGATGAAGACCCTCAAATCGGTCGGGACGTGAACGGGCACCCGCGGGGCATCCCTAAACGTGTGCACATCCCTGCATGTCTGCACAGCTCTACACACGCGTGCACAGCCCCACACACACGCATGCACCCCTCTGAGCCCCACATGCATCCCCGCTCCGCGCAGAGTCCCCCCTCCCTGCATCATCCCCAGCACCAAGGGCAAAGCAAGGGCAGCACGGGCCGGGGGGGCGGGGGTTTTACGGGAGGGGGGACATGGGCAGCTGCTCTGGGGACACAGTGCACACACACCGGTGTTACAAAGCCGGACCCGAACTCCTTTATTTTGTAAACAGGTTTGTTTTTTTGTGGTGTGCTCCATGCTTCTGCATTCCAACAGCCAGAACGCGGGTGGGACGGGGGAAGGGGAGGGGGTCCATCACTCCCATCACTAAGACTCCTCCCAGGCCACCCAGCCGCACACAGAGCCCGCCGAGTCCCCCCAGCGCATCCAGGACCACGGGGGGGCACCAGAGGGACAGGGGCATCGCACGGGACCCCTCCACAGCAGCATCCCATGGAGGGGCTGGCAGCTCACTGGTGTTTCTTGCCCCCCTGCAGGCTGCTGGAGGTGATGGGCAGGAAGAACGCGGGGCTGTGCAGGCAGCGGAGGGCGAGGAGCTGCGGCCCCAGCGCATAAAGGACGTTTGTGATGAGGAAACTCCACCAGACGTCTTCGGGGGTCTGGTATGGGAAGGGCGTGCGGGAGTGCAGTGAGGAGCCCAGATGGGAGAACTGCGCCTGGGGACAGAGGAAGGGGTGGCACCGAGGGGTTCTGCTCTGCCCCACGTCCTATCTATAGGCTGCAGGCTCGCTCCAGCCTATTTCTGGCAAACTCATCCCCGGCTCCATTAAGATCCACCGAGGAATAATTAATTATCGGGCTGTAGAGGCAGCTCTGGGAGCTGCTCCAGATGCAGGGCGGGTGCCCACTTGCAACCTCCTCTTCCCCCCCCCCAGCTCCTTGCCCTCACCTGTGCAATGGCCCCAGCGAACACCAGGCTCCAGTCGGGCAGCCAGGAGCAGCCCGGGCGCAGCAGAGCGTAGATGCAGAGGCAGAGGAAGGGGAGGATGTAGAACAGGTAGATCAGCATCTGTGAGCAGAGGGACGGAGCAGTCGTCGTGTCCTGGGTGGCACAGGGGTCCCCACCGCCCGCACTCACCTGCACTTTGGGGTAGGCGACGGGGTCACGCAGGTAGGGCTCGTGCTGGTAGATGTACTCAAAGCAGGAGTCAGCAGGGCAATCCAGCACCACCTGCACGGACCCAAGGGTGGCAGGAGCCCACCCCAGTGCAAAGTCTGCCCCCCGCCACCCCTCCCCACGGCGCATCTGGCCCCCAAGCACTCACCATCCCCCTGAAGAAGGTGAAGGAAGCCATCAGAAGCAGGACCAGCACCAGCACCAGGTCGTGGGGCCGTTGGTGCAGCCACCTGCGCTGCTCCCGTTCAGTCTGGGGGGGGAGATAAGGGTTGTTGACGCCCCGTGGTGCTGGGCTGTGCCCCATGGTGATGCCCCACGGCCGGTGCCGCCCAGCCCCTGCCCCATTGGTGCCCACCTGCTCTGCTGTGAGGCACGGCACAGCCCTGGGCTGCTGGAAGAGCCGCCTGCCCGCCCAGATGGGGATGAGGACGTAGGGCAGATTGAGCAGGAAGGCAGCGTTGATGTCGGAGCTGTATTTGCCTGAGGAGGAGGACGTGGGGTGGGTGGGGGCAGCACATTGCCCAGCACTCATCTCTGGGGCAACACCATGGGGTGCTGTTGGTGCTGGCGTCCCCCCCACAGCCCCATTACCTATCAGGTTCCCAAGCAGGAAGACGAGGATGCTCATCACCAGAGAGCCCAGCCAGAAGAGACCCAGGCTCCTATAGCTCTTCCTGCAGAGTCAGTGCGGTCAGAGCCCAGCACACAGCCCCCCCTCCACCCTCCCCCCCACCCCCAGCCCCCCGGCCCCGCTCACCGCTGGCTCATGGCTGTGATCATGGCAAGGTACAGCCCGTAGTGCACGGTGCCATCCCAGTAACAGATCATGATGCCGTGTGCTGTGCGCAGGTACGGCTCACCCTGAGCAGACAGCAGACATCACAAGGTGGGGGTGAGCACCTTCCCCACCCCCAAACCCCCTCAGGGTGAGTCGGGTGCTGCTTTTGGCCACTCCAATGATTGCAATGGGGCTGTACCTCTCTCACGTAGACCTCTGCAAAACCCGAAATGAAGCCATCCTCCTCCAGTGAGATGATCAGATCGATGGCAGAGACAAAGGAGAACACCACGAACACTGCACGAAGCAGCAGGGAGGGCTCAGCGTGTGACCCCACTGCCCAACAGGGAGACTGGGGGTGCTGGGAGCCCCGGCACTCACCGCAGAACAGGGGGTCCTGGAAGTAGCTCCCAGCACTGGCAAAGTAGATGAAGGCGAGCAGCACAGCAAGGAGCAGCACGGCCACCAGCAGCAGTGTGTTGCTGTAGGACAAGAAGGGGGGTCAGGCAGGGGGGGCCCGTGTCCCCCGTGTGCCTCATTTCCCCCATCCAGCTTGCTGATTATAAAATGAACAGGCAATGAGAAGACAAACGCTGCAGATTTGTCTGAGGAGTGCAAAGAAATTATAGGCAAACCCGTCCTGAGCTCACTGCTACCCTCCCGGGGGAACTGCATTAGCGGGGGTCTGCTCCAGCCAATTCTTCTGCCTCTCGTGTCTTCTGAACACGTTACGGCATTTTTCACCCCAGCCTTTAACCGCAGCACCAAAGAAATGGAACAGGGGAAGCGCCGCTCGCTGAGCACAAAGGCATCGCTGCGTGCCAACAGCTC
>NW_024885523.1:20671-41316 GCF_019232065.1 Centrocercus urophasianus
CTGGGCATCCAAAACCGACAGATAATCATTAAAAAAAAAAAAAAAACACCAAAACAATCAAATGATTTAACTGTCAACGCATAAGTGCATTATTAGTAGTGTATAATTAATTACTACATGACTAATTACTCCCCTGGAATGATTAATTCAGAATTCAAATACAAGAGCGGTGCTGGAGCAGCACGAAGGAGGGTTCCTCCGGTCACCGTCAGACGTCACCCTGTGTGATGGGGCGGGGGGGGGGACATACGGGGCTGCGTCCCCACGGGGCAGCGTCTGCGGGTCCGCTGCCGGGCACAGGGGGTGAGGATGGGGCCGTTGTGGGGCAGAGGCACCGACGCCGCCTTGATGGCCATGGGAGGGGATTTGGGAGCTGTGGGGCCGGGGCTCAACGCCCGAAGGGGGGTGGGGGGGGAAAACGGAGGTGAGCGGAGGGGTCGCGCGGCGCCGGGAGCAGCGCTGGAGGGGCTGGGCGTTACGAGGGGGAAGCTCTGAGCGCCCCGACCCCATCGGCGGGCCTGGGTGACCCCAAGTCTGCGTTGTGCCACGAACCCGAGCCGTCCCGCATCCGCCGATACCGCAAACGCAGCCGCGGGATGAGAGCCCAGCGGGACGTTCTGCGGGCTCGGCCGGGACGCAGCGAACATCCCGCACCCGAACCGCAGCCCGACCCTCGGTCCGGGCAGCACCGAACCCCCTCGGCATCGCCCCGGAGCCCAAAACCGCCCCGTGTCCGCAGCGTTGTCCAAACCCCGACGTCTCCCCGCGCCGCCCGTTGCTCCATCCCGGCCCGGAGCGGTGCAGCCCCGCACCGAACTCACTCCGCCAACGCCGCAGCGCCGCTCAGGCCGAGAGCAACGGGGAGGGCGAGCAGAGGGGGGGCGAGAGCGCCCGGCCCGGAGCGGAGCTGCATCCCCGGAGCGCCGCCGCAGCCCCGATGGACTTCGGCCCCGGGCCGGGCGCAGACAGCGCCCTTAAAGCGACAGCGGGGAGCAGGGGGGGTGCGCGGAGGGGAGGGGGCTCAGAGCCCCTCCGGTACGGGGCTGGGATGTGGGAGCTGCAGTGTGGGAGAGGGGAACCCGGGGACTTTGAGAATTGGGGTGGTTTTGTGTTTATTGGGTTTTTTTGTGTTGGTTTTTTTTTCCCCCTTTCCAATTCATTCCGGAAATGGGGATCGGTTTGTATTATATGTACGTATATATTTTATAGCCAAGTCGTTCTGGAGCTCTTAAGCACTTAATGGAGCCAGGAGGGCACGGCTCTTCACAGCATGCAGGGGGGAGCAAAAGTGCATGAAAGCCAACGAGCGTTTCTGCAACGAACGGAGCCGAGCAGAGCGCTGCAGCCCTGCGCTCCGTGCCCTGCTGTGAGCCCAGCACCGCTCTGACCTCCTCCTCTCAGCCCTGCTGCAGCAAAAGCTCTTCCCTCTGCTGAACCCCCGCACCGCTCAGCAGAACCCGAAGGTTCAACCTTTCCCCTCTTTCCCAACGCTTTCACAAACGTTGTCACTGTGTCACTTTGCTGCCCTTTCGCTTCGCGGTCCGGGGAGCGATGGAAGAGCTCCGCACTTTGCCCTGGGCTGGGAGGCGGCACGCAGCGCTGCCCCGTCAGCATCGCGGGCCGCGCAGCTCATCGTGGAGCTCAGCTCCGGGGAGGGACAACGCAGCCCTGCCCCCCAGAAAGCAGCCCATGGGAGGAGGAGGAAGGTGGGCATTCGGGGATGGGAAGGGATAACAAGAGCGCGAGGAGGAACGGCTTTAATCTCCACGTGCCTCTTGGTTTCACGGTTTCTCTGCCCTCTTTTTAATAAATAAATGCTAAAAGAAGCCTTGTTGCTTTATCCACAGTAACTACAAATGACATTTGCAGTCCAGGATGAATCCTGATCGTCCAACACCACGCAGGCAAGCCAAAACCAGACACCCCTGCTTCAGCCTCAAAGGGAGGCAGACTGCTTTGCCATCACACCAGCAAGCCCAGATGTCACACTGAGGTCACACTGAGGTCACATTGACCTTCCCCATTTAAGCAGAATTCCTGCCAGGTCCCCTCTCCTTGTTTCCCCACCTCCCTCCTGTTGAGCTGCACCAAGCGCAGCCCTGGGCACAGAGCAGCAGGAGCAGGTGATGCTCAGGGCCCCGCGAGCTCCCATGGCAGCTCAGTGTCTGCATGGAGCCACGTCCCCCCCCCTGCTCAGAAGGAACCCCTACTGAATTCACAGTTTCAGATGTTTTTATTGAAAGTGAAGCCCTGGGCTGGGGGACGTGAAGAGAAGTGAACAAAACAGAATCGCATCCCAAATATTTGGATTGAGGGAAAAGAAAGGCAAAACAAATAAACAAGCAGAAACTTTGTTTTCTCGGAGATGAAATGGATCCAGAGGCAGCTCAAGCCACAGGAAGCCATGGTGAGAGCGTTCTGCCCAGAAAGTCACTGATTAAAAACTAAGGAACAAATGAGCTTTATTTTATTTACAGAATGAATGAACGAGGGAAATCTGTACTTGCAGCGGTTTCTCTTGGTGACAACAAAATCCCAACAGCCTCTGATGAACTGTGGAGCAAAGTTTGGCTTTTTGTCACCCACGTCCAGACGCACACAGGTGGCTCGTTCTGCTCAGAAGCTGTGGGTGAATTTAGTGTTCAAAGCACGAGGCTGCTGTCTCTGAAGCTGAATGAAATCCCCTCTGCCCCTCAGCTCCACGCGCTGCTCCCAACCTCCTCTTCTGGAGGGCAGAGGTGCAATGAGGAGGCACTGGTTGTGCAATGGCGCCTGGAGGTCAGGCTGCACTTCTGGCTTCACGACAGCACAGGAACTCAGTTTGTCAGGGAATAAAGGCCGCCCAGGAGCCCCCAGCGCGGGGTCAGACAGTCCCTTTTTATCTCTGCAATTAAAAAGGAGCAGCACAGGCTGCACATCTGAAGAACAAAGGATCTGCGGCTACGCGAGGAACGCGTTCTTTGTCAGTAACACAACGCTGAGCGAGATCGGAGCGGAGCCCCTGATGCTGCGGGGATCTTTGGAGCTGCCCTGGCCCTCAGCAGGGCACTGCGTTCACGTCTCCATCCTCACCCGCTCCTCTGGACGCCACCCAGGCCTCCTCACAACGGCCATGGTGGCACTGAAGCGCGTGGTGAGCGGGCCTGCAGCCTTTCTCCCAGCTGAGAGATGGCATCGTGACCTCAGGAAGTCGTCAACATCAGCAAAGAAGAGAATGATAATGCGATTTCGTAACATTTTCACAGTAAAAAAAATGACAACTGTTTGGCAAACACACCGTCCCAAAAACATTCTCAGTAGTAAGGTCGCCGTGGGTTGTTCTGCAAGGAATAACAAAGGGAAATTAATCAGAATCGCCGCCTTCACAGCACAACGAGCGTTTTGAGCTTAATTATCTGAAAAAGCCACTGAAACGTGACATTTCTGACAGCAAAACCTGAGGTTTCCCATCACTAAGCACAAAGGCAGCTCTCTGGATGCGCTGGCACGCCAAACGTAAGAGGCAACTGCGAGCTTGCAAGCCTTTCACAGGCAGGAAAACAATTATTCAAAATAAGCCAGGGATTCACGGACAACCCAGCTGCCTCCTTTGTGTGCAGCACCTACACTTGGTGTCTGCACATCAAACCACAGCCAGCATCCTTTGCATCACAGAAGCGCAGCGAGGAGACGCGCGCACGCAGGCGGCGCCGGGTAATGGGAATTCGATTCGGAATGAGAATGAATCAAAGGAACGTTCACAGAATTTGATCTGTTGGTTCGAGTTCCACTGGAAACACTCCTCTCTCTCCTGCCTTTTATCAGATAGCTCGGTGGTTTTGTCTGTGTGCCTGCCCTGCTTACCAGAGGGTTGGGTCGGAAGCGGTAGGCGAGCATCATGCGCTTACGGAACGCCTCGTACTCATCGTCCTCCTTGGTCAGCTCTGCAGGACGGTCGATGCCGAAGCCAGCACCATCCACAGCAGTGGTTCCCCTGTTCAGAAAGGCAGAACAAAGATGCTGAGGGAAGCAAGCAGGGCAGCTCACCTGAAATGCCCACTCAAGATGGCAGGTAGGAGCAAATTCATCGTGCCTCCGCGCTGTCCTCTCAAATGCCTGCTGTCCTATGTTGGAAGCAGTACTGTGAGTTTGTGTGTGCTTACCCTGTTAGAGCTGGAGCAGAAATACTGTCCCCCCATCCAGCAATGCTGGACAAGCAGAGCAACCTCAGGCAGCCAAAGCTGCATTCTGTGCCTCACGGATGGAGGCAGGCAGCTGCTCAACATCCTTCACTCCACAACAACCCAGAAGTGACACCAGCTCATCTCTACCTCCATTGCCACCTCCTTAGCAATCCTGAGATGGCAAATCCAAGCAAAGCACAACCCTGCTTCAACCCTGTGACAGACAGAAGCATCTTTCCTTCTGCTGTTTCAAAGCCTCACTGCTCTGAACACTGGCATCTTTCATCAAGGTCTCCTCTGAACAAATAAGTGCACAGCCAGAGATCTTCCTGCAATAAGCAAAGAAGTGCTCTGTAGAGATGCTTCATATTAGGCAGCAAACAAACAACTGTTATTTATAAAAGGATCTAATGCTAAAAAATAACTCAGAGCATTTCCTATCACCAGTAGCTGCTTCTGAAGTTCAGCATATGCCACCAACAGATGATCCATACAAAAAGCTACGTTCATCTATTTTCGGATGGAACTCTACTGAAGCTTTATTGTCTACAAAGTGTGATGGAGTCAGTAAACCCCCGTGCAAAAAAGGAGCTGCACAACCACACGAAATGCTTGCTGCTATGAGGCTCAATGTTTTTTCCCATGGGTGCACCAGGAACACGATGGTTAACTGCCTTCCACCCACAGTATGCCAGGGGCCGGCCAGCAGGCACCAGGAGTGCTTCAGATCCTCTTGAGGATTTAAATCAATGCAGAGGCTTGTCCTGGGAGGGATGAGGGCCACGCGTGGTGCAATCTCTGTGTAACAGAGGGGGAAAATGAAGAGCAGGAACCTCAAGAAAAAAACATGCCAGGCTGATTGAGATTGGAAACAAAAGGCTCCCAGGCTCAGCTCACACCTCCTGCCTGAGGTAACAGGAACAAATTCAGTCCTGGCAGAGAGAGAACCCCAAAGAAATCAGAAACAATTTCCCTCCTCTGCTGAGAGGATTCCATATTCCGTGCAAGTGATGAATTACAGCCACATTCATTGCAGCTGCTTCCAGTAGGCTAGAGCAGGAGCATCAATTATCAGCCTAAGAGGAAAGGACTGAATCAATAGTAGGAGAGCTCTGCTTACTTGCTGACTGGGTTTTTAATCCCCTGTCCATCCGAACCGAGCCCCTCGCCTTCCTTCCAGCCCATCTTCATCAGCATTTGATAACCTATGTTTTCCACAGTCAGTTTGAACTCTTTGTACTCAGAATAATCTGGTTCACGTCCTTCCTGCAGGAAGACAAAAGGCAGAGCTGTTTGGTTTGTACGTGGGCAGACAGACCTGCTTGTGGGTCAAAGGAGAGAAAAATCAGCTCCAGCTCCTGGGAGTTAAGACTGTTCTGGCAAACAGTTAATAACCAGCACAATCTCTTGGGACTCTATTTCTGCACAAACAGGAGAAGAAAACAGGTAAATGATAAAGCACTGCACAGTCACGCAAGCCCTGTAACAACCTGCAAGAAGCAGGGAATGCTTCTGTGAGATTAGGCTGAGACACATTCAGCTTCTGAATTTCAAGTTGCTCACTGAATCGAGTTTCAGATACGGTTCCTATACAAACAAGGATCTCCAGGGAACAGAAGAACCCATGCTGGTTGCAAGAAAACATCATCAAGGACGCCAGCATCAAAAGTTCCACAGTTTAGGAAGAATCGACAGCTATGAAGTCTTTTTCATAAGCTTTTTGTGTGCTTTATGCTTTTACCTACTGTAGTTGTCTGGACAAAAACTTGAATTTGCCTTGCTTGGCATCAGCCACCACTTGTTTTAAACAGGAACTGCAGACAAACAGTGGGGAACCAGAGAGGTTTGTCTCTAATCCCAGCTAACCCACAAACACCACCCAAACATTTTGCTTTCCAGTTTATTACCACTGCCAAGAGTGAAAAGCTACAGAAGGAACACAGCCCCCCGTGGTGAGGGCAGAAGTACTTCAAAGCTGCATGGTAGCAACCTGCTCTGACAAAGGGCCTGAGGTCCCACCCTCACTGCTGCAGGACAAATCTGAAGCTCTGCCACTGCCCTGGGAAATCTCTGCTATTTTACCTTCAGAGCCTTGAATGTCTCCATGAATTTTTCCAGCTCGTCTGGTGGAAGGAAGTCTCCAATGAAATGCTTCCCTCTGCCCATCTGGGTCAGCTGCTCAGCCCACTCTGCCCAAGATAACAGAAGTGAAAACAGCAGTTACACAGCGTTCTGTGCCTGAGAGTCTCAGGTGATTTGAGAAGCAAAACACCTCCCAGGAACAAACTGCACCCAACAGGGAGGCAAATCACAGCGCAGACCAGCGACCAGCAGCCCTGCAACTGCCATGCTGAGAACCTCAAACACCTCCCTCTGGAGGCCTCTGCACAACTGCAGAGCAGGGTGCTCACAGCTCCCCACACACCTCGGGTCTTGTCCATCTCCATGCGTCGCAGCTGGTGCTCCCACGTTCCCAGCTCACTGTCCACTTCTTCATCGCTGTCGTAGCCGTGCTGGTGCTGCTGAATTGCCTTTTCCCACATCATCTGCATTTCCTGCATGGCTTGCTTGTGCTTCATAATCATGTCATACATCTGCTGCATCTAGGAGAGATGCAACGGGGCGCTCAGCGACACAGAACAACACACAGGCAGCACAGCCCCCCACCCCACCTGCCTCCCAGAATGCAGGGATGACAACCTCAGATCCCAAGGGGCAGCACGGCTGCTTGATCCGATCCACTCATTTCTCAGCTCCAACAGGAGCAAGGCGTGCTGCTTCCTCCAAGAGATGCACCTTGATCTCAGCACTGAGGACTTCTGCCACCTCGTCGTCCCCACACAGTTTGAACATCACCCTCATGTTCCAGTAAAAGCAAATCCTGCTCTCACTCCACCGCAGCTTGCACGCCCTCAGCTCCCCACTGCTAAAGCAATACATAACCAGCTGCAGATGAGACACCACAGACCTTATAGATTTTGGGTTTGAGTTTGGTAGCACAGCAACTGGCTGGCTTAGCTCGTATTCCCCAAAGCCCTCTAAGATAATTGTGCTGACTGCAGCACCAGCTGATTCTCAGGCATGCAGCACAAATCCCAGAGATTTATGTGGAGGACTTTCTTTGCTATCAGCCCCTCTGTTCTCCCACCTAAAGCTGCCGCGCTGCAGCACGAGACGCAGGCACACAAATGAATAAGGAAAGCATTTCAGGGCATTACCTCCTGCTGCTCCTTCAGCTGTTTCTTCTGGGCTTCAGAGAGCTCCGTCACACCCACCAAACCAACTGGTTTCCCTTTTTCGTAACCGAGGCCCTTGAGGTCCTGAACTGAAAGAAGCACAGGCAAAAGACTTTGGTAAATCAGAGACAGCCGTCGAGGCGGTGAAGCCCCATCTCCAGACCTCCTTGTGAAGCTTCAGACCCATTTCAGAACTGCTGCATCCAGACTCTGAACTGCAGAGCAACCACTCGAAGGCAGAGGCAGGAAAGCCAGCAGCTCGCAGTGGCTCTGCCAGCCCAGAGCCCAGCTCACATTTGCAGAGTGGGAACCAACACCTCACCCCCCAGAGGTCACCCTGCATGGCAATTTCATACAGCATGCTTGAAAAATCATCGCTCCTTTCATCCTAATTCCCCTCATAAGGCTTCCTTGTGAACCCCGGCCAGAAGGGATAATTATTCTGACTGTATCCCATGCAGACCTGAGCCTGTCACCATACTGCCAGCCTGTGCACTGAGTGCCTGCTGATTACTGTATAAACAGCAGCTTTGTTCACAAAGAAAAGCAAACGACCATGTTAGAATAAAGACACAAGCACTGTGCTGCTTTGGAAGGTATCCCCAAGGAATGTGAGCTCCTGCAGGTCAAAGGAGAGCACTGCTTGGCTTTCAAAGAGGGGACAATCTAAGCCTGACAGCCCATCGATGCACCCTCCTTTTCCTGCAGCATCTCATTTGGAGGCTCCTCCTCTGGAATGACTCTCACTGCTGCATCAGGTAAGCTCTGAAATGAGATACTAAGATTCTGTGGGCAGGGAACTGATTTAAAGTGCCCACACAACTCTGAGTTCAAAGCACTCATTAAAGGAGTGGGGATGCCTCTGTGTCACAGAATCACAGAGCTGTAGGGGTTGGAAGGCACCTCCAGAGATGCCTGCTGCACCATGAGAAAGGGCACCAGGAACACTGCTGGAGCTGCAGAAACAGATTTGCAGTAGAGACTGCCTTACAAACACGGTCTGAATTTCTAGCAGAACTGGCAGCTCCCCTCCCTCTACAGCACCTCAGAACTGAGATCCCAGCACTTAAATATTTAAGGGATTAAAAGAAGACTCGCAACCACACTTGAAAGCACGTTGCATTTTCCAACACAAGGGAAAAAAAATAATTTTCTTTTCAATGACTGCAAAACCCCCCATTCCAACGGACGTCCAGACTGCAGCTAAATGACGCTTCATTAATTATTCATCACCTATTAATTATGAAGCCCAATAATAACAGGAGCATTGTTCGTGACACCAAACATCTGCACAGCATGCTAATCAGGCCCCAGGAGTTGGCTTCTGCCTTTCCCTTGTTCTCACCCAGGGCAACTGATCCAAGCCTTCTTATCTCCCTCCTTCCCCACTCGCTTTTGGCCAAGCGTGCCACGATTGGGAAGCAGCTTCCTCAACTCCAGCCTCCCAAGGAGAGCATGGAACAGCACAGCCAGCCTGCCTCACACAGCGAGAGCCTCTGCACCAGCAACAGGAATCAACTCTGCAGGAAGAGTTATGTAAAAGGCTGCAAGAGCCTTCCTGAGAGCAGGAAGCAATCGGCGGCGCCGCCCTGGGCCCGGCACCAGGATAAGCATTTCCAGCTCCTGAGAAGTAAGAGCAAAATAGAAAAATGGACCTGTCTGCTATTGACAAAGAGCCCGATTTTCTGTCTCGGAGAGCAGGGAGATTTGGAGGCCGTTTTAAGGAACGCGATCCTCCGCTCCATGTGGAAGTGGCTATAAATAAGAATCTGGCTCCAAACGCGACGCGAGGCCGAGGCAGCCCAGCACCAGCCCTCACCAAGGATTCACCTCCTGTCTCAGGGCATGGGAAAGCTTTCTCTGAATGCACCGAGGAAGACTCTGCCCTTCACAGAGGTCAGCAGCTCTCTGGCTTCGTTCTGAATTGCATAAACACTCAGGCTAAGAGCCAGGCATGGCTCCAGAGGCCTTGTGAGCTGGTGGTCTGCCAGCACGTATAACCACCTTAAAGGAGAAAGGTAAGACCCTAGCGTCTTCTTTCACATCCCAGCAAGCATATGCCACTGCTGCTTCCTGTGCTAAAGCTACATCTGGTTCGTCTGCCTGCTCTGTGGCAGCTTGCAGACTTTGTGCTGAGATGAGGCTGAAGGAGCCACTGCAGCAGCTCAGCTCGGAGGGATGTTTTTGTAGGCTTGGCCCGAAGCATCGCAATACAGAAAAGTTGATAGAAAAGCAAAGCTCCACCCAAAGCCTACATCTGAAGACAGAAAAATCTATTAGTAAGAGAGATCAGTCAACATGTTTGCATAAAAACAGGTAATACGGTTTATAGGTGCCTTACACCAGGCTAGCATCAGGCAAACACAATGCAAAAGAGAAGCTGCTCTCAGCCTCACGCCCAGCAGGCTTGAGAAAAGGGCATTTTTCCCTTCAATGACACCAGCTTTGCCTACAGGGTTAATGGTGCAGTCTATCTGCAGCACTGGCAGAAGGCTACCTGAAGGTTCATCCCTTCCCCACGTCCAAAGAGCTCGTTAAAGCTGAACCAAACATCCTTTATGAAGAGCAGAAGAAATCCCAGCACAGAAGTGCCTGAACTTTTGCTTTGCAGCCTGAAGATGTTACTCAATTAAAAGGAATCAGACTCAAAGCAACCCACTATTGGGTTTCAGAATATTCTAACAGCAGCCTGCAGTATCCCATTAGTCCACAGAGTTCACTAACAGCAGTATCTCTGCTCTGTTCAGCTTCTCAGATGTATTAATCCCTGCAGCACCTATGCAGTTAAGTGCTTTGACATCAATACATTGAAGAGGAACCTTGTTTCTGTCCAGAAGAGCTACTTTTTCCCCACTCTGCAATACTGATTTATTACTACGAGTAGACAGAAGAAGGATCACAACAGTCCTCCACCACATTCAGTGCATTATGCTGAGGATAAAGGTCTGAGACACAGATATTTAGGGACCAGAGCACCTTGTGCAACCTGCCTTGCACAGAACAAGTTTAACTCGGAATTCTCTCCACCTGTCAGGTTGTAGATGTTAATTCTAGAAAGAGATTAGCCCATCTCGAGCAATAAATAAAACACCCGTTCCCCCTACAGAGCAATTAACAGGGCACTAATGCTTGATTTGTTATGCCTAGCAAATTGTTTGCTGTCCTTTTCTGCTACTTGACACAAAGCCCTGTGGAAAGTGAGCGTGAACACAGCTAGCAAGTCCCTGTCTAATTAAGGGGAGGCTAAAGAGCCAGGGGAGATTTCAGCAGGAAGCATGCTGCACTGAGCACATGGATACTCTTGCAGGCCCCCACTGCAGCAGGAGGTATTAAGATGGAATCTGATGCTTGTTTTGATAGCGCCTGCCCAGCTATCAGAGCTTCATCTAAGCTTCATTACTGTCTGCAAGAAAAAAAAAAAAGTTACTCTAGAGGCACAGAATAAGACTTTAGTATCTGATTTCTGGCTTACTACAAGCAGCAATTCAAGGTCAAATGAATCCATCCAGCCTGGTAACTTGTCCTGCACGTATGACATGCAGAGACAAGAATGCTGTACTGGACAGTGATCAGAAAAGCAGGCTGCATAGGAACTCCTCTTCCTCTCCACCTGAAGGGCTGGATGGGGAGATGGAGCCCTTCCTCCCTGATCTCTGCAGAACCAACACATCGTGACACACTGCCAACCCAACATCTCACCCAGGCCTAACAATCAAAGCTATCAGTGGCTGAGCAATTTCATCCCCTGAAACCCAGCCCAAGCAGAAGGCCCACTGATCCAATGGAGCAAGGAATCCCACAGGCTGACCGTGTGCTGAGAATGATGTGATCTCACCCTGCAGCTCAGCAAGTTATACCTTGTTTCCTGCTACTTGTCCCATTTCATCCATTTTGCTATTGCTTTTTGGGAAAGTTCCTGTTATTACTTATTACTTTTCCCACAACTCTAGCCTCCCACCTTTCATTTTCTCTGTTTGCCAACACTGGCTGCCTACCCTGCATCTTCATTTGCTCCTTTTGCCACCCCTTCCCCACAACACACCAACTGAACAAAAGATTCAAAAACATCATCTAAAACATCTGCACCTATCTGCTGTCCTCGAGTGACTCAGTTTCTGCACGCATCTCTAACTGCCTGCCCAATTACCCACCTGCACACACACAGATGGGCCACAGGAGTTCAACCTCTGCAAGCTCACTGCAAGTGCTTGGGCTGGAAGAACCACCTCCCAGCACTCCAGCAGGGCTGCACCCCCCAGTGAACTTGGCAGGTGAAGCAACACCAGCATCAGCCTCAGCACTGGATGAGGGTTACAATGCCTACTTGTAATCAAATGAACCAAAATGGGTATAAATTGGAACTGGGAGTTACACTGTGCCCACCAGCACCTGGGGAACAGCTATTCTTATTTAGCCTTCTGATCAGTTAGAGTGAGATGGAAGTGCTGCCCAGGGATTTTATCCTGCCATGGGGAATAAGCACAGTTCAGCTTTGATATTTGTTTTCTGAAGACTCTTCCTGAAATGAAATAGCCCTAAATAGCGTGGAGGCTGAGGCTCTAATGAGCTACAGCACAGCAGGGTTTTAGAGATAGCTGAAGAACGATAAGATCCAATCCCCGGTGTCAGCGAGATAAAGTGGTTTATCTGGGTTTCCACACAGGGAGAGTTAGCTGCTGGACCCAGCTGAAAGAAGAGGGCTGGCGACCAAGGAGATTACAACAGGAGATAAAGACTTGCTGGGCTTTCTGTTTATGCAGCCAGCTGAGCTAAGGCAGAAAGCCCTCCCTGGGAACAAACAGCTATGCAACCCAACCCACAGAGCCACTGACCTGACAGAGGGGAGGGAGAATCCAGCTGCTGGATGAGCTGTGGTAGGGGCAGTTCAACCTTGTCTTCCTCCGGCCCCCACCTGCTCTTCCGCTTCTTTTTAGTGGTGCCTGCTGCAGCTGCAGCCGTTGTCGCAGCAGTAGCCGTAGCCGTCTGATTAGGTGGAGTTGAAGAGGATGATGGTGAAGGTGAGGGCAACGGTGTGGGGACGGGTAAGGGCGCAGGTAAGGGCGAGGGGACGGGCAAGGGCAAAGGTGAGGGCACAGGGAGGGGTAAGGGCAAAGGCAAAGGTGTGGTGGGTGCAGGTAACGGCAGGGACGATAAGCACAGGGGGGATGGAGACGCCTCAGGACTGGTCTTCCTTTTCAGACTGGGCTCTGCAGGCACGGGAGCGCTTGCAGCGCTTGCAGCACTGGTTTTGGCCTTACGGAACTCCTCCAGTTTCTGCCGGTAGTATTTGTAGCCTTTGCTGTTTGGCTCATATAAAAACCTATAGGGAAAAATAAGAAGCCTGGAGCAGCAGTCACAGCCGGGGATGGGCACAGCAGTTTGCCCAGCGCTTCCCCTTCCTGCAAGGAGCTGCTGCTCTCCAGCACCACCCCGTGTGCAGGCGCGCGTAACGCAGGGCTCTGCGCGCTGCTGCGAGGCGAACGGCACGGCTTTGGGAGCAGGAAGCTGCTTCCCACTCGTGGCTGAAGCACGGTGCCACATCAGCACACAGCGCCAACAGCACCGATGCAAAGGCATCCCCCAGAACCTGGGAAAACTGCAAGGGGCACCACAACGTGTTGGATTGCAGCTCAAGGAAGAAAACATTCACAGCTTTACCAAAGGGAATGCCAAACCACTGCCTAAAGAAACTGCTCCCAGCCCTCTGTGCTTCTAGCTTGAATTGATATTAACAGGCTGCTCCATTATACCACGATTCCTCCTCCTGTTCCTTCATACCCAACAAAAATACTTCTTTAGTTGTTACTCCTTCCAGAAATAGGCATCTCTGACCTTTAGGGTAAAATAAAACTCCTTAGTCTCTGTAGGAAGAACATGAACAATCCTCAGTCTAGCAGCTATGCAAAAAAAACCCAAAAAACCAAAAAAGATGATACACTTTGTTTATCATAAACACTCTTTTTGGGCTCCCTCCAATTTAAATACTTCATGCAGAAATTCTGTCTGTTCCCAATGCCTCTGCAACATTCCTGCTTCAGAGGAAGAGTTTAAAATGTGGTCTAACCTCTCCTTTTGACAGTGCCTGCTCCTACAAGCAGACACAGCAGACAACAGGCCTCCCCCATCTCTAGCTGCACGAAGCCACAGGCAACAAGCAGTTCAGTGACACTCTGAAATGCACTGAATTAAATCTTGCATTCCTCCATTTGAGTTGCAGGGTCGGGGATTGCTGCAGGAAAGCAGAGGGCAGGACGTCCATCCACCTGATGGAATCCCAACAGAGGAGGTAGGGTTCACCTGGGTCAGGTGGGACCACAGCGGTGTTTCCAAGTAAATCAGGGAGCAGCTCGGCTATCAGCACATCTGCTGAATGCAATTCACAACAAGGAGACGACCCAAGAGGGCCAGGAGGCAGCAAATAAAAAGCCAAAATATCAGCAGCAAAATAAGGCCTGCTGAACACAAGGCTGCTCCCAGAGAACACACGGCGTCGTCTGTAAGAGCAGAACAACAAAACCTGCATGACACCAAAGGGAGCCATTGAGCAGCTGCCAGTAAGCACCAAAGAGAACGATTCACATCGGATGCACTGAAAAAGATATTCCAAAGGGGGATGTAATGGTGGAGGAGAGCTACCTGTACATTAAAGATGCTGTGTAAAGAGCAACCCAGGAAATTAATTGGACAGCAGCAGTGTGAGGGGCGGATGGGGGCTCACAACAGGACTCAGTTATAGGAAGAGCTTAAAGGTCAGAATTATACCACTGGATTGCAGCAGAAAGCAGGTGGGAGGGGTGGAAGTCATGAATTAATTCTGGAGAAAGCAAATCGATTCCTCTGTCTCTCTGTGCCCCGAATTGTAAAGCACCATATAGCTGTAACATCAGATTTACACCCACCATTATCCCTTCATAAAGAAAAGGACCCCAAGGCCCCACCTCACCCCCAGCTGCAGGCTTCTTCCTTACCTGAAAGCATGGTTCTCACGGTTGTTCTGCAAGGCAATTGCTTCCACCTCAGGACCCCCGTCTGCTATGAACCGGGCGAGTTTCTCAGCAAAGTTCTTTGTCTCTTCATCCTCTGGGGGTGAAACTTTAAGCAGGCTGTCAGTACTGGGCCCAACTCACACAAGCAACAGTCAAAGCCTATCTGTTCTAAGAACCCCAAGAGCAGAATAAGGGCAAAAGGTCGAGTTTAATTTTGAGAAATACGACACGCAAACAGTTTACATCACAGAAACACGACATTGCATTACAGCTGTACAACAGGAAGCAGAAGAGCACTCTTTCACACAGCACCATCCTCTGTGCCAGCAGCTAGATGAGAGCAGATTAAGGGACAGGCCAGCTTTTGTGTTCAAAGGGGGGCACTCATTGCTCTGCACGGCAAAGGAAGTCCTTCTTCCTTGTGTCAGGCACTTCTCCATAATATCACGTCTCAGCACTCACAATTAACTCTCATTAAAGGTTTTTGCCACTGAAGTCCAGAGGTGTAAATGGGAGGAAAAAGCAGCCAAGTAGGAACACACAATCCCACGTGTATGCAGTGTCACTGCACAGCCAACAGCTGCTTTGGGGAGGGCTGCAGGACCGTGGAACGATCCCAGCTCTCACATGGGAGAGGCAACTACTGCAGCCTCAGTCCAAAGGCACAGAGGTCTCAGAGCTTTAGTGTTTCGAGCACGTTTGGTGTTCACAAGGAGCCAGGCAAACAGGTTATTTAGCCAGGACAGCCTTATAGGAGTTTGCTACCTGCACAGTACCAGCGTGCTGGCACAGGACCAGGAGGCAGAGACATGATTGTAAGTCATAACCTTCCCTTGCTTCAGTACTGCACACTTGTAAAGTATGGATAATAGTGTTCATAGCTTCCAGGCTGCACTAGCAGCTGCATATTGGTAACGAGCTCCTTCAGCCCACAGTCTGTTAAGCCACCATTTGTTTGGGCTGGTAGCTCATCAGCACAGCAGCTAAATTGCATTAATATTCCTTTCCACAGAAAGGGAATCTGACAGCAGGCCTGAAACAGAGGCTGGAAGGGAAGCACTGAGTGCCCAGCCTGCAGACCACAACTCACCCACAACAATTTTGGTCTTCTAATGCAGTTAACCTTGTTCCATTGCCCACAGCACCTTTCTGTTGGCAGATCACCCACTTCTGCTGCTCTCCTACCTGAAATCAGTCCCTTATTTGCAAAGGATTACGTCCCAAGCAGGAAACAAAGGCTTCAGGTAGAGAAACAGCAGCAGAAATGAGGATTACATTCAAATAAACCTTTCTCATAGATAACAAATCCAATAGGAACATGTGAGAACAAGCACTTTTCCTCAGTGCGTTTTCAGGACTGAAACAAAGCCCCTTCCATAAAGTGTGCTTAAATACACTGTGGGCTTGGGAGTCTGATGCCAGAGGTCACCATCTCCACACATTTTGCAGTTTTATTTAAGGAACAGACAGCCAAGTATCCATTCCCACTGTTCCCAGACACCTTTACAGTCACACAGAGAGTGAAGAAGCCAAACAAACTCTGTAACTTATATTCTTCAGATCTCAGTCTTAATTACCTTTCTGAGAAGAGGATGCCTGAGAACTTTGATTCTCTTTTCTTATCTCTGCCACTTTCTTTCTGTAGTAAAGGAATTCTCTGCTGTTCTTATCATGTAAAAACCTAAAGGTGGAGATGAAGGGGAAAAAAAAGAAAAAGGCAAAAAATACGAATCAGCAACAGCTATAAGAAAAACCAACACCAATCCCCCAGGGATGTAAACAGCCTGAGCACAAAGAACAAGATAGAGAAATGACTCAGAATGCACTCAAACCGTGGGTTACGCTGCCTCCAGCACATATAAACACCCCCAGCTCTAATCCAAGGACTTGAGGCCAAACGTTCTGTCTTCCTTCACAAAGAAATAACAGCCCGTCCTTCGCACACACAGGGAGCCCTCTGCCCTCAGCCAGCGATGGCAGAGAAGGCAGACTCAGCCCTGAGGTGCAGCCCAGCTCCCCCGCAGGCCAGGTGAACTCCCAGGCTGTATTCCTACCTAACTGACCTGCTCCCACAGCACCACCACCTATGGCTTCCCGCCTCTGTTTCCCCAAAACAAAAACAGCGACACTCAACAGAGCTCAAATCCACCCAACAGTAATTAAACCAAACTCCCTCCCCCGTGAGAACCACACGTACGAGGCTGATATTTGCCCCCCTACAAAGGCACGGTGCCCTGCTCTGGCAGGTGAGCTACAGCTCCAGACTTACGAAAACGCTGGGTTATCCTTGTAGTCTTCCATAGCGACCTTCTCTAACTCTGGTCCCCCTTCAGCCACGAACCTAGCCAGCTTTTCCACCACCTGGCGGGTCTCCGCATCCTCTGGGGGTAAAACTTTAAGCAGGCTGTCAGTACTGGGGTTCAACTCACACACCAAACAGGTAACAGGCACATTACTTCTAAGAACCACGGCGACAGACAAAAGTAGAACGGGAACGGGAAGAAAAAGGATGAAATGGGGGATCTGGTCTTACCCAGCTGTACAAATCACAATCCTGACATCACAGCCAGCCCCCCTCCCTCCCCTGCTAGGAAGTGAGTATTTCTGAGTACAAGGAAAAAGCTTAAAAATGCCATCAGAACAGTTCAGAGCACAGCTTCAACTGGAATGTAGTTTGGTTCTGGTGACTCCACTCCACACAGAACACATGGTGGGGAGGAATAGGACAACATTACCAGCTAAACATTACAAATCCCAGCTCCCAAAGCACTGTTCTGTAACAGGACAGCAGAGACCTCTTGTGCAGCTGGAGCTACAGCTCTTCCTACTGACATATACCTGTGTCCCAGCCCTCGCATGGAGGGAATCCCATCAGAGATATGGAGAGGGGAAACCTTCAGAAAGCTGCCTTTCCTTCTGTGCCAAAGAAGGAACCCACTGACAGTGGCTGGAGAGCTGACACAGGACAAACTCAATGGAAATGAAACACACATTTGTCTCCACAATGACATTTTGGGTGTGGAGCTGAACACAGAGCACCGTGTCCAGGAGCAGAGGCGTTTGCTCTGATCTAGACTAGTTTTGAACCCATGCTCTTTGCATGAAGGGTCCAGGTCCCGTCTTCACTCTCAGCAGCCACTTCTCACATCCCTGCAGTACATTTCATGCTCGTGTTCAGACCTGCCAGGATTACGTTTCAATAAATCCCACAGCAACAGCCAGACGTGTTTTGTAAACGCAACAAAAGGAATTGTGACACAAATCTTAGTGTGACTTTTTAACAACACCAATCTAATTTTATACTTGATTAGCACATCCGTGTGAAATTCAGATTGTTGACCAAATCTGCCCTCCGGCTCCTCAGCCTATTGCTTATTCAAGTGCTGCTATTTCCTTCCTTGGTTTTATATCCTCTTCAAGCAGTTCAGACCTCTGAAGTGCGTTTTTCTATTGAGGCTTCAAGGAGAGGCAGGAACTTGGAATTCACCTGTTTCTACTTCTGTGACTTATAAGTGATTTTACTCATTTATGTGTGCAATTTTTCCCCCCTCTCCTCAATTGCTTGCCTTGCTATCTCAGAGAAAACAACCTTCCTAGATGTAAAACAGATCCAGTCTAACTTTAATGAATGACCAAACGACCACCTCCCACACTGAGCTCAGGCCAAACAAATAATCCCAGTCAGCTGCTCCCTCACAGCACCCAACCCTCAGCTTTTCCACCCAGAAATCTGCACACCAAAAACCTTACTGACAACTCACAGCGTAAGGGAAAAGCCCAATCCACCTTCCAAGCTTCGACTCGTATCTCTACAGTGAGCAAACCCGAGCCACCAAATACAGAAAGGAACAAAGCGCCATTTACCTTTGATTTCCAACCACTGCTCATAATCTTCCTCCTCATCTTCATCTGGCGACTGAAACACACTGAGGCGGTTAACGACTGGGGTCTGTTTGGAATGGGAGTAGTTCTTCGCTTGCTGCAGCATGCTGCTCAGGACCTGACCGGGGCGCTTCCCAAACAGCAAAGGTTTCTTCCCAACATTTGGTGCAGCAGCGTTTGCCGAGTTATTAGTAGAACTTGGGGGAGGTTCTTAGAAAAGAATGAGGGGGGAAAATAATTCCTGTGCATTCTTACTGTTTTCATCTCAGCAGGTTATAAACAACAACTCAGGCAGTAACACATCTGCAACAGGCCGTCATTCTCAGAGTAAATTAAAGACATTGTCTGGCAAAAGCTTCATAACTAAGTGAAACTGTGGTGATTGCTACAAAGTGAGATCCAAGCTTAAAAAAAAACAATAAAAGATGTTTGTCTTTACAGCACCTACAGGTGGAAAGAAGTGCAAACGTTCCTACTGCATCCTGAAGGAAGACTTCAATCCAAATCTAAAGGGGTCACCACTGCTTTAGGACTTACTCATGCTGCTAACAGATAACAGCAAGGTTTCTAAAGTGAATACACCCAGAGGCAGCTCACACAAAGCTGGAACCATCAGGAGAAGGAAGGCCTCCTGTTGCTCAGAGGTCGACCTACCAGTACTCGACTTTTCCTTCTGCAGCTTGAGAAACTGCTGGAGGAAACTGCCATCATTGACAAACTTGTTGGAAACAGAGGCTTCGTTTTCAGTCCCATCATCTCTAAACAGGAAAAAAAAAAAATAGCAGATGATGGTTAAGTGACAACTTTCCCAGTCCCCTCATAGACATTTATTTTGGACAGGGAACAACATCAAAAATTACTGATCTCTGGCACCTGATTTTGAGAATACAGCTATTCAGATGAACAAGAACTACTCCACTTGGTGCTTATAGCATCCACCTATGCTCCCCACCACATTAAAACAGGATTTCTCCTTGCACAGTTGGAGCTCTAAGCAAGCAGCTACTGGTGGAATTGCACTGACTCTTGGGAGTTAGGGCTGTGCAAAAAAACAATAATTGAGGAGAAGAAAAACATCATATCATAGCATGAAAAGGCTCAAATTAAAGATGGGGAGATTTAGACTGGATAGAAGGAAAAAGTTCTTTAACAAAGGGGTGGTGAAGCAGAGCACGGGTTGCCCAGAGAGGTGGTGGATGCCTCAACCCTGGAGACACCCAGGGTCAGACTGGAGGAGCTCTGAGTGCTGATGGAGCTGCAGGCGTTCACTGCAGGGAAGTGGGACCAGATGGCCTTTAAGAGCTCCTTCCAACCCAAACCTTTTATGATTCCCACAGGCACCTATCTGTTAACACAATGTGACAACACCGGGCAGACCTGCTAAATGCACAGAGCCCACTGCTGCCATTCCCAACATTTCATTAACTAACGAGCAGCTCCAACCCCTCCACATCGCCTTCAAGTGCCCGTGAGGCCTCTTCCCACGTTGCTCCCCCTGTACAAACCCACTGCAACCATCCCACCCCACATCCCACATCACATCCACCCCGTATCCCATATCTCACCCCACATCCCACCCCCATCCCGTATCCCACAACCCCCCACACCCTGTACTCCACAACTCCCCCCATCCCGTATCCCACCCCATTCCCACACGCACTCTCCAAGCAGCGGCAGCTGCTGCAGGCTCAGCGCGCTCTGCCGGGCCTGCTGCTCCAGCCGGGCCTCGATCTCTCTCTTTTTCTGTGCTATCAGCTCCTCTTGCTGCAGGATATTCGCCGTCGTCTTGGCCGATTTCGACTGCGCGACCCCAAACCACCGACTGGCCTTCCCTGAGGGGGAAAAAATAAGGGGGGGACGCGATTACCGCCCGCTGCAGCGGGAGGAGCCGCCGAAGCGCGGAGCTCCTTTCAGGCCGAGAGGCTGCGGAGCGCGGAATCCTCGAGGGTGGGCCGGGGAGGAGAAGGAGGCGGACAAAAAGGCCAAGCCGTACCCGGAGCATCCCGGTGGTGGTGGTGGTGATGGTCCATTTTGGAACTGCCGTCCCACCATGCACCGCGCTGAACCCGGGCGGAGCGGAGCGCGACGGAGCTGCCGCAAAGGCCTCTGGGAGCTGCAGTTCCGGAGCAGGCCTCGGGGCGGGAAGGAAAGGAGGGAGCGGAGCGCTTCGCTGAGGTGAGGTCGCGGCCTCCGCGCTCCTTCCCGAGCCCTTAAGGCAGCTGCGCGACAGAGGGCGCTCGGACTATGACTCCCACAAACCTTCGCGCGGCGGAGTTTCCGCCACCCGCCCGTACGTCACTTCCGCCCCGCCCTCGGTGGACTGCAGTTCCCGTCGCCCCGCGCGCGCGCCGCTCCCGCCCCCCCCGCCCCGCCCCTCC
>NW_024885524.1:0-25740 GCF_019232065.1 Centrocercus urophasianus
TTCCTTCCTTCCTTCCTTCCTTCCTTCCTTCCTTCCTTCCTTCCTTCGAGTGTTGAATTCACTCTGAAGGCCTTTTATGTGTGTGTGCAGATGTGACTGGTTGTCACATCAATCCAGTCTCACACATCAGAGGAACATCTGCACATCAGAGGAACAAAATGAAAATAAAAATATTGTTCCCTATTCAACAACTTTACATTTTCTACCTGTAAAAGGATATCCAGATTTGTATGAGCGTTGTCCACATTTTATGTGAAACAGGCTAGGAAAAAGATTCACAAATGTGAGATGTTTTTCTCTTTTCCTCATACCAGTTTCTAATGTTTGATTCTAATTTTCTAACTCAAGTTTTTCACAGTTCTGTAGTCTGGTTTTTGTCTCAGCATTTCTTAAAAATTTGTAAGAATTATCTTGTAATCCGTTTTTTTTTTTAATATCTTTTTGGGATTTTAGAAGGCTTTGCAAAAGTGGAAAAATTTTAACAAGCATTTCGGAACATATGCTAGTGCTGATTTCCTCTTAAAACTAGGTACTCACAAATTGTATCAGAAGATACAAAGAGACTTTTGTCTTCTTCCCGAAGTATTATGTCTATTCTTAAAAAATGATGCCTGGGGCATTTATACTTGCATTTAAAGTTGCATCCTGTTTGTAGTTTAAAGGGAGGATTTTCAAATCTTTGGCAGGAAAAAGTAGTTAAGAATAAATGAAAAACTAGATTTTATTGAAGATTGCATTTTAACCCCCTCCCCCTCAAATTTTAGTCTTGTTTCTGCATTCCCAGACATTGAAATAATGTATTTATGAGGATCTTTGGAGTCATTCTTTGAGAATGGAGAATTACTGCAAAAATATTCAAGCACTCAATAGTTCTTAAATCCCATTAATATTTCTATATGTGCAGTATTGCAAGTTTGGAGCCTAAATATATTGCAGAAACTCTGCAAAAGTTCCTAAAACCACAGGTGTAGTAAAGAAGGAATAAAAAAGAAGATCTGCCAAATAACTAGGCAGTTTGCTGCTGTATATAAAGACTTCAGGTTTTCAGAAAGTACAAAGAAATGTGAGGTACAACCTAATTCTCTTGGATTTTAGAACAGAAAAGAAGTATTGAAACAGTTGATGAGTGTTCTGCTTAATGTTTTACTGTGCTATATTATTATATGGTGGAAATTAAAATTAAAAAATCTCAAGCAAAATCAAAATATTCTGTTCTGTAATGCCTGGTTAATTCCTGAAGAACATTTTTAGGTGCACTGACAGTGATCACAGTCAGCATTCAGAAGCCAGGAAAAGAGTCTTTTCAGTATGTCAGCATTTGGGTAGGAATTAAGAAATCCATGACAAGTTTTTTATCTGTTGCTGACTTCACTTTTGAGTTTCACACACTGGTGTTAGCCGTGTCTCTTGCATGTAGACTGCCAAAAGGAATAAGAAAAAAGATTTTTATGAGACTGCACCTGTGAGAGGCAGCGTTTAACTGCACTGGAACATGTGCTGCCCCAGCTCAGGTTCCTCTACTGAAGAGCCAGCTGCTTGTCAGTAAGATGCAGCCTATCTAGCTCAGCCTTTTACCACTTCATAAGTCCTTTTGAGCCTTATGAGCCTTCAAGCAGGTCTCATACTGATAACAAAGGTTAAAGCAATCGTTTCTTTCCTTTTGCAGATAAGGACTTGAAAACTGCCTTTGCAGCCTCTCTCTTCTGTGAGCCACACAGAAAGATTTCTGCAGCCTGCAATTTCTCTTGGTTTCCACAGTATTTACCAAATGGGAACACAAATACATAGTAGGTAAATAAACATTTGCTGCACTTTGAAGACGAGCTTGATTCTCTTTTGTTTTAGTGTTGGTTATCCTTAACAGAAGTTGTTTTAAAACGTACATGGGACTAAATACATGATAAAAGAGCTTAATTCAGCTCCCATTGAACCATAAAACAAACACATTTTTAATCATCCTGCTTTATGCATACTCATATTCCCTACTGAGAGAAGGATGGAAGATCTGGAAGTTGGACAGTGCTGTGTTATTTCTAATTACTTGTTACGAACACTGAGATTGTAAAATTGCTTTGGGAATAGCTCTTAAAAAATTAGGGAAATCTAAGTAAGTCTCCAAAGAAAAGTGAACTGGATCCCAGCTGACATTGGCACACTTAACTTCAACTTCACAAATTGCTCATAGTTTAGTAGAAGAAAAGGAAGTGAAAGAGCAACTGCACTCAACTGGAAGAACAGGAATATGTTATTCCTTTTTCAGAATTCTTTTATGAACACATTGGGGTGCAAAGATGGAAAGGAGTAATTAATTTTCTCCAGTGCAGTTTAGAAGTCAGCCAGTAGTCACATCTACTCGGTACCAGTACAAAAAAAGCAGACTGGACCTGAATAAAAACTGAGACAGTATTTTACATTTAGGTTATGAGGAGAAAAGATAATGAACTTAATGTAACAGTATTTTTGGAAATTTACATTCAGAGAATCAATCAAAATTGCATAAACTATGCAACTCTTTTTGCATTATAATCTCCAGCTGTGAGAAAGCTACAGTGCTACACTGTACTGCTAAAACTTCTTAAATCTAGATAAAGCATGCGTGAAAACCAGTGAAGTGCCTTGCTTTCCTCCATTATACTGTACGTACTTGCATACAAAGTTGCAAATAATTCTCTTAATTTGTTTGCCAAGATCTTTTGCTAACAGCAGAGTGAGCCAGGCAGGAAATAAACATTAGGAATCAATTTTTTATATGAAAGTATGATATAGATTTTGCATATTGCTCTAGCTCTATATGCACAATTGTAAAAGTATTGTGAAACAGACATTTAAATAGAAATAAAGCATTTCAGGATCTCGCCATGTATCTTTCTATTTTGTATCATTTCTGTTCAGAGGTCTTTGATTATTTCTGTTTGTTGATTTTCTATTGCCTATAGTTCCCTGTGATTTGAGTCTTTAAGTCAGTGAATTCTCTAGCAAGCACTTTAGGTTGCCTTAAAAATGAAGACAAAAATTGTTTACTTTGTTGAACAACTACTTCTCCCTGACCTGATGTAATCAGATCTTCAATGGCAGTGCTTTCTATATGTGCCATGCTGTTATCTCTATTATCTTTTGTGTTTCAGGGAATTCAGTGTCACAGAACTTGCAGTGCCATCAGAAACTCATGAATGTTTTTAAGGATGGTCACGCACTGGAGAGGTTGCCCAGAGAGGTTGAGCCTCCACTCTGTGAGATACTCAAGACATGCCTGTACGTGGCCCTGAACAATGTACTCTAACTGACTGCTCTGAGCAGGTGGTGTGACAAGATAATTTCTGCAGAGGTGCCTTGCTGCCTCAACCGTTCTGTGTTCTGGTGATTTTGTAGGTGAACTGGGTAATTATATGCTAGCAGCCCTGCACTGCACCTCTAGCTAAAATAATAGGAATTCTGATAAAGAATTCAAGAATGTATTAAAATATGGAAATATAATAAGTGTCAGTGTAGCTTTCTGCCAGCAATCAAATGGCAGAATAGTAGAATAAATTTTAACTGAGTCACTGCAAAAAAACTTTGCTTGAGATCTCCCACTCATAAATCTAAGAAAATTTAAGTAAATTTTCTTATACTAAATGGACAAAATGTTTATGTCTTACAGCTATGGACTTGTTACTAAATAATATTTTCAATAAAGCAGATGAAGAAAACTTTAGAAAGTTGTAAGATAGTTTGAAAATATCTGATTCTCAAAGTGTAACTCATTCTATAACAACGTACAATCTTCTCCACTGGGAATGCAGTGATGAGGATGGCCAGCTGTTTTCCCCATCCTGCAAAAACCTGCATTCATGATTGGAATTTTTAACATTTTACTGAGTAGAAAAGCCCAGTGCTGGCTAAATTGACATCTTGTTCTAGGTTGCTGCCATCTTCTCATTTCTCTCCTTTACCTTGGTCTTGCCCCACCATCCCAGTGGTTTTGCTTCATGTTTCATCTTATGTGACTAATCAGTTCTCCTGTGCTAACTCACTCTGCTTTATTTCAACCTACAGAAAGAGGAATAAATCATTCCTTTCCTCCCAGGAAACCAATCTGAATTACTTTCTCATTCAAATCATACAAAACTAAAAAACTTTTTTTTTTTTTTCTGTCATACTCTTGAAAAACGTTCACACAGCACCTCTTTTTCTACTCCAGTTTTCATGTTTTCAACCTTTACTAGTGGGAGAAAGGAAGAACAGTGCAGCTGGGGTGTCACTTGCTGTCAGTCTTTAAGAATGGTGAGGAAAATGTGCATATCCATCCTGATGTATATATAGTTTTTGCCTGGAGTAAGCAGAAACTACAGTAGGTTGACACAAATTTGGCTTTCCCTGCAAGATTTTAATGCCAGATTCCCTTTCCCTTTCCTATTTGTGATACCACCAACATGTGCCGGGTTTAAGATAGACACTGAGATGGGATCATGGAGGGAAGTGACAATTTGTTCCTGTAGAATACTTTATACTTAAACTGAGGAAAGCAGTAGGATTATGTCCAGACAGTATTTCCTGGAGACACAAGAACAGACCCATTTAATTTAAAGTTCACAAGAGTCTGGTTGAATTTGATAATCATTTATGACAATGACCTACACATACGTATATATTCATATATCTGTATATATTTATAAAACGATGTAAATATATATGTCTATATGTACATATATATATATGTAAAATATGTAAATATGTGTCTAGTATAACATTATTATCCATTATTTGCAGTTAGAGAGATTCAAGTCCACCTCTCTTGTGCATGTTCTTTAAAAAAAGTTTAAAAAACTTACAATGCTACTGCTTTAATATCTATAATGGAAAAAATAATTAACTACTGAAACAATATTAAATAAATACATTATACTAATTTTCCTATCCTATTAAGACCCTGGCTCAAGGCAATGCTGGATCTCAGAAGTAGTAAAAGTCCCTTTCCCTTTCCCTTTCCCTTTCCCTTTCCCTTTCCCTTTCCTTTTCCCTTTTCCCTTTCCCTTTCCATTTCTCTCTCTCTCTTCCTCTTTTCCTTCTCAATATCTTTTTATTTTTCTTCACTAGGCTTTGCATACATTTTTCTCTGAGTAGTTGACTAGGAAGTAAAACCTGTGCTTTAATACCCTTTATCCATAATGATTAGTGTTAGAAGCTTGCCTGAATTTGCCTCGAGGTGGTTGACTAATTTTTGAAAAGCTCAATAAATTGCCTTGTATTGTTCCTCTGAGTCACTATCTGAACTCAGTTGCTTCTGTGACCCCTGCCCTATTTGGAGAATTCCAAGGATTCACCTTCCTCACAACCCACAGAGTGGGATGACACCAATGGTAAATGAAATGAAATGTGATGTTGGTAGTCCCTTAACACTGCCATGCAAAGGGACTCAGATCTGAACACAGTCAGATTCACCTTAGTTATATTCATCAGGAAATATTTATTCCTGGAAATGACAAACAACATAAGGGAAAAATATCAATTCTCCTTCTTTCCAGACACCTGGACAGACTGTTTCTTCTGCGTCAGCTGTGATGAAAACAAACCTCCCAGTCAGCACTTTCGGACTTTGTAAATCTCATTGACAAAGATCTATATTTAGTGTTTAAGAGATATATTGATATTTTAATCTTCCTTTGCATTACAAAATAAAGAAGAGTCCAAACAAAATAGTTATTAAATAATTAAATGGTACAAGAAGGTTTATAATGCTATGTTTACTGAAGTAAATAATGATTTTGCCTCTCATTCCTATAGGACTAACCTTTCATCCAAAAATTATGAGTCCACATATCTTTAAACCCGATGGCAATATTTGTGTGACTCCTTATATATAGGTTTTTATCTAAGCAATATTTGTTTTTTAAACTCAACTTACTCTATTTTGTTTCTGCTGTTTTACTTTGGTTTTAGTTTTATATTTGTTTAAGGGCATTTATGTTTAACTAGAAATGTACATGAGGTCTGCAATTCAGTAACAAAACAAATTTCTCATCTGCTGAACTGATCAAAAAGTCTATGCCTACATGATTGGTATCTATGGAAACCCAAGTGTCCATCTGTGATGTATTTTAATTGGAAAATTTTAATAGGCACTGTCTTGTTGAAGTCATATTAGATGCTGCCTATCTTGCTGCCTCTCCAATCTCTGTAACTTAAAAAATCCTTCTGGGAAATAAAAAGTTTACTATACTAATATTTTTAGCGTTAGATAGTGGCTTGTAGCAGGAAGCAGAGTAAGCATAATCTAAACAGAGTACAGATCACAGTTGGTAACCAAGAATTTATCTTGTGATGAAGCAGAAGAAAAAAATACATAATTTTCAAGCCCTATAAAAAAAGTAATGTCCTTTGATTCAGGCACACACTGATGTTTAATTTCTATCGGGGAACTATATGTTGCTGGGTTCATTATGTCAGCACAGTAGTACTTGGATTGGTCATCAAATGTCTGTAAATAATACTTAACTATAAAAGCAATGATTTATACCTGATACAGTGTTTCATAGTTCTTAATAGGTCTTGTTAAGTTTCAGCCTTAACAAAGTCTTTCCTGGCAGGAACGAGAAAGGCAAATTTACATGAAATTTTAATTTCAGTGTAAATCCAAATATTGCATCATACATCAAATAGTCTGAATAAGAAAAAAATCCAGACACCTTCCTTCTTTTATTAAAGTTCATCCAATCAAAATTCCTTTTGAAATTCTCAATGGAGTGCTCTTTTAAATGATCCACATCCTACTTGCTGAGAATGTTTAAAACTGAACCCAGCAGACCTGCAGTGTATGCTGCATTATACTTTCAGCATTATCTAGAGCTCCACTGCATTTTCCATTTTGGACTACAAAGACAGTGTATATGTGTTTTACATACCAGTTAACATGTCCTCCTTCTCTTTCCTGCTGTGTTGAACAATTCATGACTTTCTTTCTCAGTACTGTATTTACCACATCTTTTAACCTGGTAAATTGTAGTTTGGATTCCTACTCCCTAATGTTTTGGAATTTGTTATTGTTCTACACAGAAGTAAAGAAAGGATGGTGACTGGGAATGAAGTTACAACCTTTTTCCTTTAAGGAATAAAAAGAGTAATGAAAAGAGCTAAAAAATAGTGTAAATTCCTGGATCTAGCTAATCTTCACAGAATTTTGAAAAAAAGAGGAATATGTGAAGAAAATGTCCTATATGACCTTACGACTGCATGAGGGATGATATGCTATCAGTGGAGACTAGACTTGTACATGTGCTGAAAAAATCACAGACATATAGAATAATGGAATGGCTTAGATTGGAAGGGACCTTTAAAGATAACCTAATTCCAACCTCCCTTCCATGGGCAGAGTTGACCAAGGCCCCATCCAGCCTGGCCTTGAATGCCTCCAAGGATGGGACATCCACAGTTTCTCTGGGCAGCATGTGACTATGTCTCACCACTCTCTGAGTAAAAAATTACTTGCTAACATCTAATCAAATTCCCTCTCTTTAGTTTAAAACCACACCTTCTTGTCTTATCACTATTAGACTGTTTAGAAATTCAGACTGCCCTTGTGCTTATAAGCTTCCTTCAAGTACTGGAAAGCTGCAGTGAGGCTTTCCTGAAGCCTTCTCTTCTCTAAGCTGTAGAAGCCCAGCTTCCTCAGCCTGTCTTCATAGAAGAGGTGCTCCAGTCCTCTGATCATCATTGTAGCCCTCCACTGTACTGACTCCAAAAACTTCACATCTTTCTTGTGCTGGGGACCTTAGGCCTGGTTGCAGTACTCCAGAAGGGGCCTTATAATTGCAGAATAGAGGGGGACAATCACCTCACTCTCCCTACTGACCACTCCCCTTTTGATGCAGCCCAGGATATTGCTGATCTTCCAGGCTGCACACGCACACTGCAGGCTCATGTCCAGCTTTACATACATCTAGACCAACAAGTCCTTCTCTTCAGGGCTGCTCTCAATGAGCTCTTTTCACAGTTTGTAAGAGTATCTGTGATTGCCCACTGTGATTGCCCGCCCTAAGTGCAACACCTTCCATTTGGCCCTGTTTAATCTAATTAGATTCTCTTTGGCCCAATTTTTAAGCCTGTCTGTGTCTCTCTGGATGGCGTCCCTTACTTTTATGGTATAAACCACACCACTCAGCTTGTAGCAAGGCCTGGAAGATGGGAACAAAAGGATTTCCTACTGAGATCCAAAAGCCAGAAGCTGTCACTCCAAGGAGAGCCGACTTGACCACTTTGGACTTATAAATAAGTTTGTATTGCTGCAGTTGTTGTCATTGTCAAACAAACAACAATTCCCAATGACCCATCACTACTGAAGATCAGTGTCTCAACTATGAGCAACAGCTGGAATCTGTGGCAGTGACTATCTCTCTCTTGCTTCCAGCAAAGACTCCTTGCTCTTATTTCTCATCTTTCCTAACACCCATCTTCTCTTCCCTATCTCCCTGAATGCCTAGAATTTGTAATAAACTGGTTGGGCTAACTTTTGACACATTCTGTCTTAATCTCGCTGTTGGGTATGCAAATATTAAAATAACCTCCTTTCCCTCCTCTAAACTGGAGTGAGAGAACCACTCATGATGTATCTCCACCTGGACATAGATCTTTCAATCACAACACTGGCTGTGATCATCCAAAGAATTCCTCAGACACTGAATAGTTCACCTTTCAAATTCATATCTCTCCAATTTATTGATTAAGATGTGGACCATGTCAAAGGCCTTGCACAAGTCCATGTAGACAACATGATTCCATTGTCCACCCTTGCCATCACTACATTGTAGAAGGCCAATAGATAGGTCAGGCATGACTTGCTTTTGGTAAAGTCATGAAAAAGAACAATTTAGGCAAGGGGTCCATACATTTGATATCGAGCATATACAGTTACACAAATTTTGTTAGGTAACTTCAGACATAAAATTGACCTGAATATGTAGAAAAAGACAAAACACCTAATTATAATTGCTCCTGGAGCTGTAAATGTCCTGCTAGCTTCAGCATTTTTATTAAGTTAGATGTTAAGTTTGTTGTTGTTTATGATAATGTTAACAAGTGTGGAGGGAATAAATTATGCAAGCTGTTTATGAAGCTATTGTGTGTTTTTGATTTTAAAATTTTCAAAGTCATCTTTACATATGGAGAAAATACAATGACTTTATGAAAGAACTTCTACTACAACACAGTTGAGCATCTATTTGTGAGAGACGTGTTTGAATGAGCATATTTTTTTTGCTTTTAAATATGCATGGAAGTGTCTTTCTCATACTGCCCAAATTTTGGGTTACTCAATCAGTGATTATTGGCATTGTGTCTGCCAGTGTTTTTAAGAGAAAAGCTGCTTTATTCTTTTATGGTGCTTGAACTACAGAATTGCAAATTGGCTGAGGCTGGAAGGGACCACTGAAGATCATCTAGTCCAACGTCTGCTCAAGTAGGGATACCCAGAGCTGAGGAGTCCATATCCAGACCTAGGCAGCTTCTGAAGATCCTCAAGAAGATCCTCCACAACTGTCTGGGAAACCTCTGCCACTGCTCCTTTACCTGCACAGTAAAGTGCTTCTGATTTTCAGATGAAACCTGTGTTCCAATTAGCACCTACTGCCCCTTGTCCTGTCACTGGCACTGCTGAGCAGACACACCCTTCTAGTATTTACATACCTTTATGTGATTCTCCCTGAAACTTCTATTTTATCAGCCATTCCACATAGGATACATACTCCAGTCTCTTCATCATTTTTTCTAGACCATGTTCAGTACGCCCTTATCTTTCTTGTACTGGGTAGTCCAGAACTGATCCTCACTGGAGCTGAGCAGAGGAGAAGGATCATTTCCCTCCAGCTTCAGGCCATATTTTATCTAAAGCAACTCACTTTACCATCAGCCTTCTTAGCAGCAAGGACATATTGCTGGCTCATAAACTTCAACTTGATTGACTTCAATTTCCTACTTGTAAACATTCCACTCAATGTGTGACATTCACAGTCTTAGAAAAGGACTTGTGATACATTAAATATAATGCTGTGTCTCTTATTTTTTTAACCTTCGAGAATGCTTAATTCACATATAGTGTCATGAAAGTATAACTGATTTGGGAATTTTGGTTGTATGCTTATCAATGCAAAAAATAAAGAAAATTTATTCCTAGAATAATGCAATTCATAAGAATGTTCTACAAAAAAAATCATAGAGAAATAATATAAAGAAAAATTATTTTATGCTTGTCAGAAAGTTCACCAAGTGATTAGAAAATGAGCCATGTTGGAGATGATATCTAGCTAAGGTACAGTTTGACAACACCCAAAACATAAAGGAGAGAATAAATTTCACATAAATAATTATTTTATATGTTGTATCCCACTTGTCTACATAAGCAAAATAAATGGATAAATAAATAGATAGGTAGATAGATAGATAGATAGATAGATAGATAAAGGGAAGTTTGTTTACAATTTATTCACCCCTAAGTGTTCATTCTCATATATTTTATTGGATAAGTAATTTATGATGTGCATATATAAGACTAAATTATTAAGCCTGTGAACTCACTCTGTTAATGTAGTTACACTATTTTCTCAAGAAATCTTTTTCCATAATTTGAATATTTCTTGTTTCTACTAAAGTAGCTTTTTGAAGGCTGTACCCTATAACTCCTTCATCAAGAAATCTGAATAAACGTGAAGTAGAAATAGAGCGACCATTTTATAGAGCGTCTCAGCATTTTGAGCTGTAATTGATGTAAGAGTAACCTGATGATTCTGTCTTCACAGGGCATAGTTTTAGCTTTCTTGAATTCCTAAACACAGTTGATACAATAGGCTTAACCATTAAGTACTTCTGATTTGCTTGAAATGGAGATTAACTTCTTTTAAATTTACCTTGGTTCAAACTAATGGCTGTACAGTTTTTATTATGAGTATTAGTATTATTGTTATTGGCCTTAAGGAAGCAATTATTTGAATGTTACTTTAATTTGGAGATGGCACCAAACTGGAAGCAGTCATTATGTTGGAAAGCAGAGCTGTCATCCAGAGGGACCCAGAAAGGCTGGAAGAATGGACTGGCATAAAACTCTTGAAATTCAAGAGATAAAAATGTCAACACAATTAGTCTGCTCTTATATTCTTCTCTATTCTTCTCCTATAAGTCATCATTGCTCTTATGTTATGATATTTATGTTTAAAGTGATGGTAAATGTACATAGACAGAGAATTTGTAAAGCTTCATCATAATACAAATAAAAATTGAGTAAATCAATACAATTATATTTAGGAAATGTATATATTTCTTAATATAATTAAATATAATCTAATGAATATATGTATACATTAGAAATACTAACATGATGAATCTGCATCACCCCCGCCATTTATTTTCTGTTTATTTGACTGTCAGAGTATTAATCTTTAGTGTGTTTAAATGTTTCTCTAATATTTCACCTCATTGTTCTACATTTTTCTTTTGTGATTTAAAGCAAATGCTAATTTAGTTTGCAGTGATTGATAGATTCCCATTTGTTGCACAATCTAACTGCCTAACAAATCACTTTTCGTGTTCTCTGTTGTTTAAGAACTTGGAATCCAAACAAACACATATAAATACTATGCAAGGTCTTACTATCAAACCTTTATTTGCTTACATACCCTTTTAACTCTTCCTTTGTGCTTCCTCCTAGTGATCATCTGAAATTATTATTCATTGTTCTATCAGTGAAACCCTTATTGGTTAGATTTTAAATTTCAGTATAAATTCATATTTGTCAGCTCTGGATAAGAAAGTAATAAATCTTACGTGTAGGCCTTGAAAGTTGGTCTAGTTTCAGTTGTCTCCTAAAGCTGATATTTATGGAATAGCAAACCTTCATTAAATACCTAGTTTTATACTTAAATCTTAAAAGAACTAAATTTAGATTACTCCAGCCAAGATCTTTTTTTCAAAGGAAAGTCTTCCCTCATTTCTTCATCGTCTACAAAATAGACAAACAAACAAAAATCAGCCACACTACAATACAAAAAAAAAAGTGACCTTGTAGAAATTCTGTAGTTGAACTGGAAAGAGGGTAATATAAAAATGACAGAAGAGCACTGTACAGAAATGACACCTTATATCAGAGCATTCTAGTCTAGTAAATCAGTAGCTGATAGAGCTATAATGAGATATTTGATTCTGTAATGTAAGAAAGATACATTTTGAAAGATCTTTGATTGTTTAGCCTAAAAAAAAAAAAAAAAAAAACTGAAAATGGAAATGATTGCTTGATCTGTTTATACATTCAACAATAATAATAAAAAAAGCTATTTAAATAAAAAGTATTATTGACATACAGAGAAATGGAACAGGTTATCTGAAATGCATTTAATTTGGATACTGAAAGGATGTTAGACCAACAAAGTCATAAAATTCTGATTAGTTTTGAAAACAAAAGTATTGAATTCCATCAGTTGATGGCTACAGATGTTAATCTAGAAAGTTGTTTCTAAATTGTTGCATCCCTCAATGACTTAGCAATTACATTTGATTAATTTATATAAAGTGTTTTTTCCCCTAAATTTGTGCTTAATGAAATATCCTAAATTAGAGTTATTGTTAAGACAAACTCAATTTTTCCTTGTGTACTATGAAGAAAAAAATACTGCAGAATCTCTGGAGTCGGGTAACCACATAATTTTATTAAACAAATGCAATTGTCCAAAATTGTGCAAAGTAATCTTGTTAAAAGAATTCATACCTTTCCTCTGTAAAGCAATTTCACAGAATGCCATTCTGTAGTAGTGAATCTTTTTTTTTTTTTTTTTACAGATTACTATAATGTTTTATACATTTTCAAATAGAAAGCCAAGATGTACCTTCAAAAGCTAGCAATTTAGAACAATAAACCAAATCCTTTATAAGACTACTGATAATAATATTCATGGAATTGTATGCATTTATAATTAAAATACATCTACCTTTACCTCTAGCTACAGTTCCTAACTACCCTATGTGAGAATCCTTCTTTGTTTTTTGGCTCAAAGCTTGCTTCCTGAGGTATTTCTTGTGATGAGACTCTGAGTGATTTGTTGAGGAGGAAACTGATGGGTGCTAACCGTGTGAGAATGGATATCGCTTTGGGAACATCTGAAAGCCCCTTCCTCCAGAGCTGCTTGCTCTGTAGAAGAGTGGAAGAGAGTGCTCAGGAGTGTTTACTGGAGGAAGATGTGGCCTGTGACTAAACAGCTCCAGCTAGGTGTGGGAAAATTGGGGAACGATACCATCGTGTTCTGTGAGAAACAGGATGCAGATGGGCATCCCTGCTTCCTCTTATCTGCTGGCAAGGCCCGGAAGATGGGAACAAAGGAGTTTCTGCTGAGATCCCAGAGCCAGAAGCTGCCACTCAAAGGAGAGCTGACTCAACCACTTTGAAAGCATTGAAAAGGGGCCATCATCGCCATGGTCGTTGTTGTGGTCAATAGAACAACTCTGCCCAACGACCCACCTCTACTGAAGATCAAAGACTGAACTACGAACCTCACTGGATCCATGGTGGTGACTATGTCCCTCTTGCTTCCTATGAAGACTCCTTGCTTCTTCTTTCCTATCTTTTCTATTGCCCTCCTTCCCTTCCCCATTTCCCTAATTAAGATTTGTGATAAACTGGTCAGACCAACATTTGAACCGCTGTTTCTTAATCTCACGCTGGGTATACAGATATTAAAAGAACCTCATCTCTCTCCTATAAATTGGAGCGAGACACTCTATTACCAGAGATACAAACACTTATATGAACACAGTGACGGCCTTAGTATTCAGCTTGGCAGTAATCATGTCGTCTTAATGCTGTTTATTTTAGATTATCTAAGATTATTCTATCTGATATGTCAGTTTGAATGAGCCAGATTAAAAATTGTAATGTAGTTGAATGCAAGTTGTATCGAAGAACTTTAGGGGTGTACTTGAAAGAAATAATTTTGCTTGTTTACTTAAAAGAAACAAAACAACTTTTTTTTTTTTTTAAAGAAAATTTATTAAAAGTTGCAAACCCTTATATAAGCATTTCAGGACAGTGAGAACACATTGTTAAATGAATTTACTGTGCATACGCAGCATAATCATTTTTCACACCTCAGCATTTAATTACTCTGGGATAATGGAGCACAAAATGAGAGGATAGCAGTACTTTCCACAAAACAAAAGAAAACAAAACAAAAACAAAAACAAAAACAAAAACAAAAACAAACAAAAAAACACTTATTTTCATTAAAAATAAAATTTCTGCTCTGCACAGGGAAACTGTTTTTTGTTTAACATATAGATTTAATTAAAACACCACTGGCAATTTTTAACGTTCATCGCAAATGGACATGGAGTAACTCATGCAAACAAGCAAGGTGCACCTAAATATAGTGATAACTTACATTTTCTTGACTTAACAACTCTTTCCTATTGCTTCTTCAATTTTTAATAATACCAAGCACAGTATTTTATCTGTGTTGCTACTGGCACTTACTCATAGAAGGACTAGAATCCAAACAACCTCATCTTATTTCTGGCACTAACAAAACAGGTTTTCTTAACATCAGATCTTCAACAGTAACAATGCTATTACATTTCTTTTATTATCAAAACTTGACTTCTTTTCTAATTCTTCAGCTGAATTTTTATTTGTTTGTTCTGCATCTTTATTTTATAGACTCATTTTCACATCTGCAAGTATTCTCTTTCTTTAGAATTTTTGGATGATCAGTGTTAGGATGTTGTGCAATTACTTCTTTTATTGTTTGTACTGCATGCCTTAGAACCTCTCACCTTATCTTTATGATTATGGAATCCCACTGTGTTTGCAGCACTTTGATATTTAAAATGTACTGTTGCTTGGTACTGAAAACTTTCCCAACTTAGAATTAGTAAAGCCATGTTTATAGGAACAATAAAATGTGTTTATTTTTCTTTTAATTACAATATATGCCCTTCTCTCTGAGAGGATTTGTTGAATACAATTAAAAGAAAGAGCAATTTAACTCCAAGCAAACTGAAAACTCATTTCTATTTTAGTGTTATTTGCTATTTTTTGAAGAGAGTAGGGGGAGGAATAAAGAAAAAGAGCAACTAGCAGCAGAGGGATAGGAATTACTGATTAACATAAAATGAATATGTTAACAAAAAATCACCAGTTTATTAACCTCCTAGGTCTATTTCTCTTGTCCTGACTACTTTAAAGAATAAATACAAAAGCAGGCTTTGTTGAATCTGACTTCAAAAATGGCAAGTCATACCGGATTACAGAATGAGGTATTAAAATGTATTCCATTAAATGTTTAAAGCAGTAGTATAATGTCTTTTCAGAATCGGAAGGTATTGGGAATGGGAGTGGCAGGATGGGACTAAGAGGTAAAGAATGTTCTGGGAAGAGTGTCTGAAGGTGTCCTCCAGTGAGAGTCTCTACTTTGTTAGCGTATAATTGAAATCCAAAATATATTAGATAAGACAGGGCAATAAAATAAACCACTTCACTATCTTCATAGGAATTTGTCCCTTGACTGCAAATAGATAATAGAATGACAGAATATCTTGAGTTGGAAGAGATCCACAAGGATCCTTGAGTCCAACTAATGCAGAAGGCTCATCAAACTTCTGAATAAGGCAGAAGAAGGGAATACAGAAAAGAAGTTTTTGCTGTCCGGGACAAGTGACTGCAAAATACGGTTTATTTTCTGCTTAAAACACAATGTGTCACAGACATACAGATGCTAGAATGTTTTAGGGATGTGGATAAGGACATAAAGATTTTTTGAGGAGTTACTACTAGTATACTCCATTGTCTAAATTTTGCTTTCTGTATAGACACTTTTAGATCAAGATCCAGGTCCCACCTGACTCTATCTGGAGTCCATGTTGCCTGTATGTAGAAGTGTTTCTGAGTGACATCAATTACAATATAAACAATAAGACAGTAGAGAAAATGTGTTGCCTAAAAAAAAGAAGGCTTACTGTTAAAGAAAAAAATATCCTTTAGTTGAAGAATAGGATAAGTAATCTAGGACATTGCAGATCTTGATTTTGATTTAGGGACTGCTTTATTTATGGAAAATAACCTAACATTTTTCACATATATACAGTTCTGTATATGGCTGTGAGAAGCTTGGCTCTTTATACTTGATAACTGCTTGTAGGGAGGAACTGGGTTCCTCTAAAGCTGACCCAGGTCATCTTCCACTGCTACTCATCACAGAGCAGGTACTCCAGCCTTTACCACTTTCCGGGGCTCCACTGAGTTCCTTCTAGTTTGCTGTGACTTTCCTATACCAGAAGCCCAAAACCTTAGGCAATATCTGGAGCACTGTACGCTTGTTAGTATATCCCAAGACATATGTAGCAGGCCTTTTTCTGCCACAGCACGCTGCTGGCTCATGTTCAGCATGCTGTCCACTGGTATTCCTGGACCCCTTTCAGTGGATCTACTCCCTGTTATGTCAGTCAGGTATATTCATCCCATGTAGTTATAATTTATGAGTATATAATCTGTCTACTGCGTGGTAAAAGGGTGCTAGGGAATAACTTTTTTGAATTGATTCCCAAGGTGACTTTACTTCTTGCCAGCTTTCATCTCAGTTCTGACTTGTATCTACTTTAATCTTGGGACCTGTCTTTCAGAGAACTAATCTTTAATACCTTTAATAGTGAACTATAATTTATACAAAAATACGTCTGTATAAGACCTTTGATAATAAAATTAAAAGGTGAATTTAATTGAAAAAATACAAACTAGTGTGGTTGTCATATGTGTATTTTGATCTGAGACAGATTCCATGCAGCACTGTCTTTCCTAGACATTTTTTAATTCTTGATTATTGGTTGCTATAAGTGAATTTGAAAACTGAGAATCATGGGTAGGGGTTTTAAAATACACAGATTATATTTGTGAGTTTTCATTGTTTACTTAACATTCACATGACATAACCAGCTGCGTTTGCTTTTGAGTTAAAAGGTTTACAGTTTCTTCTTAGACTGAAGGTGAACTGTTTGTGACTTGTTTTTTCTCCTTATATTACTAATAGAGATTTGAGATGTGTTTTGTTTGTTTACTTTTTCCTTATGCTGCCTGATGAAGTGAGTTTTTACATTCACATAATCTCTGCAATGGACTTGTATATGTATAGTGGAACAGACTTACACTATACACACAGTACAACTAAGCTGGTTCCCTTTTGTTCCCCTGTAACTTTCTCTATTGTGTTTTCCCAAAACATGCCCTTCAGTTATTATTGCTTAGCTACATGTGAAACCCCTACAGTGGAAGCATTTGTTTGTACTTTGTTGATTATCATATCAATACCAGCAACTATTACAACTAAGTCTTTAAGCCACTGTGATACAAGAAAATATACTTGCCTGATATTTGAAGTATTGTGTTAAAGAACATAGCCTTTTAAAAGTACAAGCTTTGCAAAACAACTCTTCTTAATTGGCTACATTACTTTGAATCACAAGCAGCATTACCAATTCTTGCACTGTCATAGTCATCAGAAATGAGAACTGAACTATGAGAAAAGAACTGTGGTATTTTAACCCGAGCAGGCAGTTCAGTATACACAGCTGCTCACCTGCTCTTTCTGGGTGGAATGGAGAGAGAATCATACAGGTAAAAGCGTGAGAACTCATGAGCTGAGATAATAACAGTTTAAAAGGTAAAGCGAAAGCTATTCATGAAAGTGAAGCAAAACAAGGAATTCATTCACTACTTCCCATTGTATGCAGATGTTCAGCCTCTCCTAGGAAAGAAGGAGTCATCAAATGTAACAGTTTACTGGGAAGACAAACATCATTCTGAAAATCCATCGCATGGCATGTTGCTATATCTAATGGGACATGCCTTTATTCATATTGAGTAAGCTGTCCTGGTAGTGCCTCCATTCAACTTCTTATGCACCCTCAGCTTGTTTGCTGGAAGGACAGTGTGTGAAGTAGAAAAGTCTTTGACACTTTGCAAGCACTGCTTAGCAACAACTAAAACATTGGTTTGTTATTACTACTGTTTTGATGAAAAATCCAGAGCACGATATCATACAAATCTCTTCAAAGAAATTAATTCTATCCCAGCCAAAACCATATGTATGTATTTCAAGCTTGCCTCCCAAATAGTTACATTTTCACCAAATTAATCAGTTAATAAAATTTGTTTGTTATAACATGATTTACCTTCTGTATGTGAAAGATACAAAATGTTATGCCACTTTATGGATTGCATCGTGTTGCCTAAAGCTTTCTGTCTGAAACATCTTTTCTCTCTGAAACATCTTCATTTTGCACCAAAACTTGGTGCCAAAAGCTCATCCACAGAGGATGAGCTAATTTAGTCTCCAGTACAGAACAATGAATCTGAGGCAGCAGTCATGCTTAGCTGATCCTGAGTATGATTCTCCCCTGCAATTACTCAACAAATATTGTTAACTGGAACACTCAAAGTGGGAGGCAGTGCATTCTGCTGCAAACAGTACTTTTTTTGGACAGTCAACACATCACAAATTATTTTATTCAGTAACAGTACCTGCTATAGCATGATCCTTACATCATGCCTTCATCACTCACATAGCTCGTTGAGGTGATATTAGCAGTCTAGGCACTGTTGACAGATGACATTAGCACTTCCCAGTTGATTTATCACATCTGTAGTCTTAGCATTCTTTCTTTTCCTCATTCCTTTAATCTTAAAGACTTTTCCTCATCAGAGGATAATTTTTCTGATTACAATATTCAGGGAATGAGTCATACTCATCAGCTTCACTCCTCTTTAAAAAAGTTGCTAGGCAACTTTTGCAATTATGACTAGTATCTGGATTTTTGATATTCAAACTAAAGTACAGTCTGTGAAGAAAAATGAGCTGAAAACTGTACAAGTGGTACTTGTTAAAACCCATCCCAGTTTTCATGTTGTCTTTGATCTGTTGGTTTGATTAAATTGCTTCATTTGACTGTTCATCAGTGTTTACTGATTATTTACTCTGCTGGTTTACATGAGGGGCTTTAAAAGTCCCCTTTAAAAATATGGGAAAAAAATTTAATGCCTAGTTATGAGCCACTGGTCATGGCAACACATGTGGATTTTCAGGTAATGATATGCCTGATGCTTCTGGAAATGCTGGATATATTATCTTATTTGTTAATAACTCTCTTAACAAAAGAGAAAAAAAAGAACTGTTACTGAATGTCTTGATTAAATACTTGACTTACTTTTTCTACGTTGAATAGGCAGTGGTGTAATAAAATTCATGATTATTTTCTCCTATGGATCAGTGTGAGAATCCTTCCTTGTTTTTTTGTGACTCAAACTTGCTTCCTGAGGTATTTCTTGTGATAAGACTGACTTGTCTAGAAGATGAGTGATGGGTGTTGTTGTAAGGCAATCAACATCACTGTGTGGACAATTTTAGCTGTTTGCCTTCGGAAAATAGTGCTCAGGACTGTTTACTGGTGGAAGACATAGCCTGTGACCATATAACTCCTGTTTGCTATGGGAGACTGGGGCACAATGCCATTGCATCCTGTGAAGGCAAGACATAAGTTGGTGCCTCCCTGCTCCCTCTTATCTGCTGGCAAGGCCAGGAAGATAGGAACAAAGGAATTTCCCGCTGAGATCCCAGAGCCAGAAGTTGCCACTCCAAGGAGAGCTGACTCAACCACTTTGGATTTGAGCTGTCACTGCAAAGACAGCTGACTCGACCACTTTGAAAGCATTGAAAAGGGGCCATCATTCTCATCATTGTCGTTCTCTCCTTGTCATCAACAGAACAATGCCCAACGACCCACCTCTACTGAAGATCAAAGACTGAACTACGAACCTCACTGGATCCATGGTGGTGACTATGTCCCTCTTGCTTCCTATAAAGACTCCTTGCTTCTTCTTTTCTATCTTTTCTATTGCCCTCCTTCCCTTCCCCATTACCCTAATTCATAATAGTGTCCGTCCTCCCTTCCCCATTTCCCTGATTAAGATTTGTAATAAACTGGTCGAACCAACATTTGAACCGTTGTTTCTTAATCTCACGCTGGGTATACAGATATTAAAAGAACCTCCTCTCCCTCCTATACATTGGAGCGAGACAATCAGAAATTGAGAGTCCTTGTTGCAGAAGTACTATCAACATCTGAAACGAAGTTTACTACTCTCTGAGATCTTTAATCCTAACAATTGCTCAAATAATCTGAAGCAGACACAAATATTACAGCAGATAGTAAGTATGCTCTATTAGTGAATAATTGTGCACAGTGAAGCTGCCCACAAAGAAAGCTTTGCAATTTTCCACAGAAGTTTACTTAAGAACCAGAGGTCTCCTGGAAAAAAATATCAATCCATCTCCACGAAAGCAGTTTTGGCTTTTCTTTTTCAGTTTATGCCTGCTACTCTTGAAATGCAACTACAACTCCAAAACCACACAGAAGAATACTCTGACATAGAAGAAACACAATTACTGAGGGAATTTTCAAGTCTGCATGCAGGATACCCACAGGTAGCAAGCCACCGTTGAGAGTAGCACCAGGGTTAAATGCATCAGGGCAGGCAGAAAGCATGAAGAGTCACAGTACTACTTGCAGGAATAGCAGTGTTTGTGAAGAAGGGGAGTATCCTGGGGCTGAGTACATTATGGGGTGCTTAGGGCAAGGACTAGATGCAAGACAAGGAGTGATCAAGGTTGTCTGAAGAGGAACAAGTGGGGAAAAACAGGGAAAAGGGGAGTGAAGTATGTGGTGGTGTGATCAGAGGCAGGTCAATTGACATGCCTAGCCACGCCTGCACCAGCACATCCTGTCTCCTCATTGAGTTCGGTTTCTGATGGTTTCCCTGGGACAAGGCTTTCTGTCCCCTGTACTTGTGCCTGACAGGGCTGAGCATGGCCTTGCCATGGTGCCGTGGCTGAGGCTGGAGTGAAGGCCATAAGGATGGGGTATATGCAGGGTGTGTGTGTGCCACATGCAGGCCACAGCCACCAGTGGGGACGTAGGCGTCTTGAGGACAGGTGTCAGGAGCACAGAGAGGTTAGACCCAGCCACTGGGAAGTCCTGTGTGTGTCCTGTGCATGCACACAGGATGTGGCCATGGATGCTAAGCGTGTCTACCAGTGTTGTCCTGCAAGGCTGGACATGTACATATGCATACATGTATTTACACACATTACAGTGTGCCTTCTGTCAGGACCCATGGCATGGAGCTGCAGGACTCAGATATAATACGGTAAAAGTGTGACTGATAATGAAGAGGTATTTTTAAGTGTGCTGCCTTGTAAAGATGTCCAGAACACCAATGCTGCAAAAGATGTCATAGTGAAACAACTCTTACTCAACAACCAGCACATCCTTTTTGGATTCTAATAGATCAGTTAATTTGCAATGGCTCTGCCTTAGTTGAACTGATTAGAGGGAAAGAAGGTTAGGGAATGGGAACCAAACAAGTTCTCTGAATTACTTCAGCATCACATGCAAGACTGACATGCAAGTTCACTCGATATTTGTCAATCAGTGTAGAAATTAAGTATTCTCTATTCCCACTTAAAAATGGGCATAAAACATTTTGTGTTTCTGAGCTCTCCAAGCAAGACTAGTATAGCATAATATCCATGCAGTCATGCAGGCTTTGCTGCAAAGGAAAGATGAAGAGACAAACTTCTCTTTAGCACATTGATCATTAGCTGTAGCAAGAAACTTTTGCTGTAGTAGGCTGTGCTGTAGGCACAGCACTTCACAAATTCTGCAGTGCTCTCATGTGCTAGATGAGAGAGCAAGAGTTTTAGAGAACCAGTACTTCAAATCACTGCTCTTGCACACAGATGTGCCTGCAAGCTGATGTTTTATGATGGTTCCAGTTATGGCAATCAAGAAAATATATATTGGATTTGGCAGCTACACAATTTCACCCACACATCTGGAAGCACTTGAAGAATGTTACTCAGCCATCTCTCACTCAGCTCACTACTGAATTGCTTTCTATTGCCTGCGCTTGAATGCATTCCTTTCAGTTGAACGTTACTTTGTTTTCAGACTGTGCTTGGAGTTGAAGTTCACTCAGACAATTCTTGTCAATACGGGGTGCTCATGAGATTCAATGAGTCACCTCTATACATTTTGCTTGTTTTCAGTGTAACTTTACTAAATTATGGTAATGTCCCACGGTGAAAAGTTATAAGCTCAGTGTACTGTAGCAATCTTAACATAGCTGATGTATCAGCTGGTAAAACAAAGGAAGGAAAATTTAAAACAAAATTTGAAATCAAAAACAAAAACAAAAAAGCATAGTAGAGGAAGAAGAGCCTGTATTGCTCAAAGTTCTCATGGAGGAATGAGATGAAAATGAAGTACTGGATTTCAGGACAGGGAAAAAGACACATTTCTTTCTGTGTTTGAAGATTGTGATCAAGGAAATGAAAAAACAAACAAACAAACAGGTGAAGAGTTTCTTGGGGTGAAGTGCAACCACTTTTTGAGTTACTGATGTGTGAAGGGCATAAGATTCCTGTATAGACAGTATCAACTCAATTTAGAAAGGAAACGTAGCATTATTCTGATGATACCTTCATTGGAGGGTATCTAGGATAACAAAATCTGGTCAAAACTTTCTGTCTTGGGTTTCTGACTTGAGAAGAACATGTACAAAAGCATGCCTGGCTAGTTCATTAAGCAAACCACTGAATTTAAGAAAACATTCCTTCAGGTTCTTAGAAATCTGAAGAATGATGGAAACTTTGCTTTCTTTCTTTATTTGTTTGTTTATTTGTTTATTTATTTATTTATTTTCCAGTGGACTGCTGCAGTTACGATGCAATAAGATTTTTCCTATCTCAGTACTCCCAGCTAATATCACATCTGACAGGTGTTCTGAGAATATTAAAAAATACTAAATGTTAAACAACAAATACATATTTCTTGTAAACCTAGGTAACAGGAGTAGTAGAAAAAAAAGTGAAAAAATACTAATTTTCTAGATAGCAAAGGAATTATTGGGATTTCTTAACCTTTAGTTTTTACCATTCTTCAAAACTCCCTAGCTACTTCCATAATTTCCCTTTGAGGTAATGGTGGGATGAAATGTACAGATGCCAGAACACATGGAATATTAGAGCTCTCAGATATAAGGGGTAAAACACTGCATGACCATTATGTAAGTTTCTGAATCTGTAGCATTTGTAACTATAAAATTACAGAAATCCAAAACTAAGGCAAAATCTTCTTTTGACAAATTTCAGAGAGGAAACCTAGGAAGGTGGAGATCTGAGAATACAATTAGTCTATGCAAATCCTGTATTCAGGCTATGTCACAAATGCAATGGGCTGTAACCAGGCTACAGGCAAGGTCAACTCTTTTGCAAATTAAAGCTACTGGAGAGAAGAAAGCAATAGATAAATTTTACCATTCAAGTCAGCTGAAATTGTGCAGGCAAGGAAATTTTTCAGAACTGTGCAAACAGATCTCCAGTGCATTCATGCAAAGATGGAACTGGGCAGAAAGGTTAATTTTTGCCTCTTGCTTTTCAGTGGTTTTTAGAGAGCTGATTTTGTTTCAGTAGCAGTTTTTGCAAAAATGAAGACTGAATTATAGAGTTTCTGCATTGATCCTTGTAAGAAAAAACAGATGATTTAAATTCATCGTGCTCACCTTTTCAAAGTAAGACTCTTTGATTAAATTTATAGCATTAAATTTTTAAGTCTTATTATACAGACACTTTAAAGAAAGAAAACCATAATGACCCCAAGATACGAGCTGAGAACAAAAGCAGACTAAGACTTTCCAGAAAAATCAAAGTATTCTTGAATACTGACTTAAAAACAGTGAAAATAAAAGATACTATTTAGTGAATACTAAGTATTATTCAGAATGATGTAAATGCCTGAAAGAAATTCAGTAGTGTAACCCTAAAGAAATAGTAGAAATACAAAAGTCTGAAGGCTGAAATTCTACTTTTTCAAAGTATTAAGACATATTAGTAGGGTGCAGGCTTCTTAGGGCTAGCTATCCACACAATTCAGCTGCTGAGTTGGAGGAATGGGAAGGTCTCATTGCTCTGCTGTTGGGAACTTCAGCCATAGTTCAGTGCCAGAAAAATTCTCAGGGGAGATCTCATCTTTTGCTGTGTAATTGCTAACATAAAACTGGATTAATAGCTATACTGAAAGTAGATGTGTTTAATGTATTACAGTATTTTCTGGGCAGACCAAGGTTATACTTTAAACCAACTTACAGATTTTGTGATTGCTTAAGCCAGTATGATGTCAGTCCGTGGACAGATCTCACATTCATTTCTTCTTGCTTATGACCTCTTCTATGCAATCATTATAGACTGTCTCATTAGTAGGTAGGACATTAGGACATTTACCCTGAAGAAAACAAATATCCCCAAAAGTGAACAGATGAACAGGAATGGAAGACTAATCATGATCTTCTGGAGTAACTATTTTCTGTGGTAGTCCCCATGATAGAATATGCTCTCCAAAAAGATGCTTAGACTTGTAAATCTTTATCTTTTTATTATCATTTTTTTTTCCCTGGGTAATTGTCTCCTGCTTCAGCCCAATTTGCGTTTGAAATTGCAATGCCTGCCTGTGATCTGGAGGAAGAAAATAATAGAGAAAACCCATCAGAAAAAATCTCCATCATCATCTCCTGTAACTTGCTCTGCAAAACTAAGTTCAGTACTTCGGTAGGAAGAGTAATGTGTAATGGAAACAGTGTTTGCAGGTTACTAAAGATGGTGTAATTCTTAAAAAGTTGAGATCTGTCTTACGTCCCTTACAGCTTCCAACTTTCTATCTTTGTTTTCTGAAAATCTACCATAGAAAAAAAGGACTAGTTCAAAACAAAACAAAACAAAACAAAACAAAACAAAACAAAACAAAAAAAAAATCCTAACTTAAAAGGAAAAAGCTTTTATTTTTTTGAAAAAAAAAAAAAAAAGAAAAGAAAAAGAAAAAAAAAAAAGCACACTAACAAAGAAAAATTCTTAAAGTAGCCTTAAAGCAGTATATTGATTATGGAATAAGACCAGAAAGAGTTTCCTGAAGTAACACTGACACACACCTGAGTGCTTCTTACCTTGTTTCCAGTGGATGATCTGATCACTGTTGCACTTATCCTGGTACCTGCCTAAAATAAATGATTTTGTTTCTTTTAGTAAATAATGAAGTATGGTAGATCATAGAATTAATTTTTAATTTTCCTGTGAATGTTTAGAGAGAAGAACTTAATAACAAAGGAGGTAAGAAAACAAATACTTCAAATTTCGTTAAATGGGAAAGTTACTGAGATTTTCTTCCATGACATGTACTCTCCAGCCTTCTAATTAGTCTCTTCTGTCTTTTGAATTCCCCCCAACTGACCATGATTTCCTAAGTGTGTTGAAATAAGAGACAGGGTCAGATTTTCTATTCTTGGGGACACAAGCACAAACTCAGTAGCAAGTAATCTCAGATGCTTGCGTTTGTATGTCGGAAGTTATCCATCATGCAGCTCAAAATCTTGTTCAGAATAACTGTTCGCTAAACTATCTTCTTCAAGCTCTAAGCACATTTTAGTCTTCAGTTGAAGATGTATGGCTTTCTTGCCTGTATTAGAACAAATACTGTTGGTTTATAATCCACTTAACAAGTAGCCATGTCCTTCTTTGTGAAGAATGTTTGACCTACTAGATTCATTTGAAGTTTATCTTTTGCAAAATGATAATGCTAAGATGACATTTAATCGTGATGCCAGTAAGCAGTAGAAAACTGATTACTTCCTCCCCC
>NW_024885525.1:0-37964 GCF_019232065.1 Centrocercus urophasianus
AAAACCTCCAGTCAATCACGAAAGGTGAAAAAAACAACAATGTTACTATAAAAAAAATGTACAAAGAAAAAAAGAAGGCTCCTAGAGCGTTATCCTTAAGTCATGTAAAAATGGAGAAACCACTATGCAAAAAATAACCTGTCTGCACAGAGCCTTGCTTATGCATATGACTGCAGCGTGTGCCTTTGCTTGTAGTAAACATGCCCTTTGCCTTCTGCTGATGACATGACACTGGCATGTCACAGCTGATTTATAAACACAATTGGATTTTCAATCTTCTGGTCTAAATTCATTGCAGTAGACCCCAGCAGGCAATGTATCTCTGTTTATCTATAAATATTGGTTACTGCGCTTTCCTGGATAGAGGCAGGTACAGTAGGATGTTGTTTATTTTTACTTGCTTGCAATAAGAGGAAACGGTGTTTGGTATCAGTCGTCATCATGAGCTAAGTGGCTGCAGGGCTCTTTCGAGGGCTGGGAACTGCATAATCAAAAATGCAAGCAATGCTCTGCAACGAATCTTTCAGTTATTGCAGGGAATACACCTTGCAGATCAGCAAGAGAGAGGAAGAGGAGTGATAAATGCTTATACAGCCTTTATAATACAATAATACAGTAATGATATGAGTAATACAGCAGAGCTCAGGACTGCAGGTATTCCCAAACCTCGGGCAAACAGAATTTAGTGTGATCTGCCATGGCCATACACTGAGCTCCCAAACAGTAGTGGTTGTTTTGCTTGGGTGGGCTTGAGTGAATATTCGAGATTTGGTTTATGGAGGTCCCTCCAGGATGGGCACTGCGTGTGGGTGATCTGGGCTAACCTGGCCACAGCCACAGGATCCTGCAAGTGAAACACTCTAGAAACATGCCAAATTACTTAGCTTCAGTTATTCCCTCTGCAGGGAAGATCTGGCTTCAGCAAGCATTTATGGAACAGAAATAGAGGATCACGCACATAGGTTGAGACTACATCTACACTAGGCTTTCAGGTTTCCTATTGTATGCCAACAGTCCTAAAGGCCTCTTCTCACAAAAAATGAGGAACTGAAAGTTCAGGCTGGAAAACAGCCCTGGATGATCTCTGAGCTGTTTAAAAGGATTTAGTTAAAAAAAAAAAAGATAACAAATACGAAATAAATAAATGAAGTGATGACAGCAATGTTTAGCAAGTGTACCTGAATCAGCATGAACATTAGAGATGATCAATATCCAGGATGGTTCAGTTTTGGCAAGGGAAGAATAGGAGGGAAAAAAGGAGAGACAGTTGGAGACATTCTTTCATTTATTCATCAGCCAGCATGTCACCCACGGGGAGGCTGATCTAGCTTCTAAGACAGGGTTGGGTGCATAACCAGCAAATGGTCCAAGTCCACCGCAAAGTCTTAGTTTAGATAGAGCTTGTGTCTATACCTAGGATATAACTAGACAGACCTCCTGGCAGGCCTGGCAGAGTGATGTCTAGGCTTCTCAATTTTCCCAAGAGGAAGAGCGTTCCCAAGCTCTGTGACACAACACCAACCTCTGGAGGGAGGAAACCAAACCACTGTTTAGATAAGGAAAGCCTTTATCAAGCAGAAAGGAATTCTTAATGAAAGCTCCTGATGGTGGTTCCATGTTAACAAGATTTTCCCATAAACAGTGATGTTTAATATCTGAATGTTTTCTGATATTGTAACATTCCGAAAAAACATGTTTGGAATCTGCCAGAAGTCCTCAAAGACTCACCAAATGGAAATAATGGCAGTCACTTCCTTGGTCTGAGAAAAGCTTCAATGCTTCAGGTTTTCCTTGTCTGCCTTTTGCCAAACAGGGAACACGTATGCAGGACTGTGAATACACAGTATGGGTTGGTGTTCCACAGAGCGTAGCACCTTCCGGGGGAATTTCAGGCTGGATGTTAGGAAAAATTTATTCTTGGAAAGAGTGGTAATGCATTGGAACAGGCTACGAAGGGGAGTGGTGGGATCACTGTCCCTGGAGGTGTTCAGGAGCCATGAAGACATGACACAGAGGTCATGGTTAGTGGGCATGGTGATGATGGGTTGACTAGATGACCTTAGAGGTCCTTTCTATAAAATTCTGTGAATCCTAATTGTATAATGGCACAGCATGGAAGAGATATAGAGGGGCTGTTTCCCCCTCTTACCCTTTTTTTAAGGGTCCATATATGCCCATGGAGGTCACCATAGCAGAATACCTCCACTCACTTTTTGCTGATGCCATTAAAACCTCTCCAGCCATTAGAGAAAAAGTACAGTTTCAAGGTTTGGTGCATGGGTGTACATCTTGCAGATAATCTGGCTGGGAGCTGTGGAGAAGTGATGGGAGAATTTGGGATGCTCCAAGTTCTTCACCTTAGCCACCTGCAGTGGTCCTGGTCATGCTGTGGGCTTGCTCATAAGCTAAGTGGTGGAGCCCAGGAGAGACAAGAAATTTCTACAGACTCACAAACAAGTGAGATGGCATCCAAAAGCGGAGCAGGCAGCCCACATACTGAATGCAGGCAGTGAAAAGCTCAGCAGGCAAGCTGCACACAAACAACACGCAAGGCAAATAAACAAACAAGTCGAGCAAAGGCCATGCAAGCAAGCCAGAAATCACCATTCGGTGCAAAGTGTAGTTGGGCCAGGGCTGTGAAGATGTGGGAGAAACACATCTGCCTTTATGGGGAGAAGTGATTGCGGTCGGACTAGGGTGTGGATAGATGCAAGGACAACCATGTGTGGACACCAGATGGGTGTGCGAGACAGCTTAGGCCTGCAAACGTGTTAGCGCAAGTTACAGACATCCTGAGTCTCCCTCCAAGCTTGCTGCGCCCAACCTTGCTCCGTGGCAAGGGGGCAAACAATTCGGTCATTGGGTCAAAGAGTGAGGAGCATGGAGCTACCTCAGAGCAGCTGAGTTCTGAGTCAAAGCCCGGTGCTTGGCCTATTGCGTCTTGGAGCACGGCCATGCTCAAAGGCCTCGTGTTGAATCAGAGGAGAAAGCTGACGTGGTTGGCCAAGCCCCAAGGTGTCCACCTAGCCATGCGGTGGGTTCAGTGCAGCCAGGCTGAAGTTGATGAAGGTCACAGGAGTGCAGCTCGGGGGTGCTGTGCACTTTATGCTGCGTACCCCCAGGGGGGGGCAGCTTTGGGGGCAAAGGGGCCGAATGTGGCACAGGGAGGGAGCTGTGCCTCTTGATCAGGTTGCAAGGGCGGGCAACCCAAAAGAGGAGGGCCCGAAGATCACAAAAGCCTTTTTAACATTTAGAGAGGGGAATTTTCCAAAAACACCCCAAGCCGAGGGAACGTGCCCTGCTTGGGTGTAGGACTGGATCTCAAGCACGTTCACCTCTGGCGGTTGTTTTGGGCCCATCTCCTCTCCCCGAGGCCTTGGGGCAAGCAGGGGTGCCATAGTGCAGAGCCACGAAGAGAGCGCAGCCAGCCAGCGGCAAGGATTTTGTTAGCGTTTGGAGGAGAAAACAGGGAATTTCCACATATGGAAAAATGTTCCTTTAAACTGTGATTATGTAAAAATACAAAGCCACAGCTGATAATATCTCTCACTCTGGGGAATGATGGAGAGTGTTTGTTTCTTTAATTGCATTTAATACTCATGAAAGTTACCAGCTTGCCATCACTGCAAGCGAAGCTCGTTTGTTGGATTACAGCACACGCAATACCAGCTTCCTTTCCATGCTCCTTCAGCAACATATTTCATTCTTGTTATTAAAAGACGGCTTCTAATTTGCTGTGAATACTTCATCACCACTGTTTTGCCTGCAAATTGCCTGTAGAGGTGCTAACTAAAATTAGGCATGAGATGAATTTTTAAATGTAGACCCTTGACTATTCAAAGGTTCCTGTCATGCAAGAGCAGAACTCGGGCCAGGTCCTGGTTCCTGCCTTGGGCAAGTAACCCATGTCCTACAATGGCTGGACAACTTCTTGTTATTCTTTGGAACACTTATCATCTTCTTGAATCTTGTCCAGTTTCTGGTTTCACCAGTGGGAAACAATCCCACCATTTAACCAAGGCCTGGGTGGAAAAGTATTTCCCCCTCCAGTTTTGGATGTGCCACCATGGAATTTCTCTTTGATGCCCGTTCAGAAGTTCCCGGTCCTCCTTCCCTCGGTATGCTTTTATCCTATCCTCTCCTCTGTGCCTCCTTGCTAAGGTAAACAGTTTGGGCAGAGGTATAAAGAAATGTGGAGGGAATTCATAGCATGGGCCTGTGAGAGCTGACAAAGGCTATGGTATTGTTGCTTCTTGAATTCATCAGCATTCGAGCATGTAAAACCAGGACAGTCGCTGAAGCTGCAGCGCATGAATCATCCTTTGAAGGAAACGTGTCTCTGCGTGCTCCAACAGGCCCTCCTTTTCAAAGTGCCATTGACAAACCCAACTTGCTAATAGCACAGATTTAAAAAGCTCTCACTGCAAAGGCAAATTATATACTGATCCCTACCTGGAGTTTGGTGCCGTGCCAAATAGCTGCCGAAACCTCCCAGTGAGCCATATAAATCATAGACCAAAACCCCGAGGGAGTTGGATTAATACTGGATCAATGTGAACGTGCCACAAAGTTATTTGATCGCTACAGAGCTGGTATTGACTGTTATACACCTGTTATATCATTACGGATTACATCTGTTGTAAACAAGCTGTTTGATGTTGCAGGCTGTGCTAACCACATGCACCATAATCATGGCTTGTAGCTGCTGTGGTGGCCTCAACATGCCCGAATGAGGCTAATTTTCTTGTTGTGTGGGGTGGCCCAACAAAAGAGGCTTGTTCAGGGTGAGCTTGTGCAGAGAGAGCGGGAGTGTGGAGGTAGGAGAGACGGAAGGGATGGGGTGATCAACTGTGTTGTTCTGGGGATGGCTGGGGAGGAAGATGAGGATGAAAAATAGTGATAGACAATGGTTGAAGGACGGAGTTTTCTGTTTCTGGCTGAACTTTATGACTGTCTTATGGCTGGACAGGCTTAGGACAGTTTTTCTGCAGGAGAAGCTGTTGGTGGTGGTTGGCAGTGAAACAAGGTTGTTCATTTGGGGTTTTATACCATGAAGGAGCACATTCACTCTCACTGAGGACAACATCAGCCTCAGCAATCACTACTTCAGTTATGTGGTCCTGCAGTTTTGGACTTCAGCAGAGCACTTTTATTTTACACCCACGGTTCTCAAGGAAGAATCAAGCCCTTCTTTGCTGGGTGCATTTCTGTGATCTCTATTTTGGCAACCTGACACTTTCTTAAGCCTGCAAGACGAGTTACCTCATGTCGACATCCTTCCTAATCCTCATTTTTCCCCATCTCAGACACCAGGTTTCTCCCTCTAACAGCTCTACTTCTTTTCTCCAAAGAGTAGCAAGGATTTATCCCGAAACCATCTCCACAATGTCCTGTGCTGGATGTCCCAATGGCAGGATTGGGAGCCAACCTCTCCATCAGGGCCATCTTCCAGCAGTGTCCAAAGCAAATGGAGGATCTGACCTAAACCTCCGTTTATATCACTCACACTGTGACTTGATGGTAATATAATATTCCCAAGCCATGGAGCAGAGCAGGACACTCTTCTTCCTCTTATATTGGATGAGAGCAGGCTGAAAAGCAAATAGGGATTTTGTTCCTAGGTGTTGGGACAAACTTTCCCTGGTCCCCCAGGGAGCACAATGCCATTATAATAACAGCAATAATTAGAGGAAGGGAGGATGACAGATTCAGAATTAGAGATAGCATCTCCAAAAAACAACCCCCCAAAAAAGTCTGAGAGAAACGTTCTTTCCTTCTGTATCTGTCACAAGGTCAAAGTCTAACCAGTATCTGTCATTTCCTAAGCTCAATCTTTTCTCTCCCTTTCTGTCTCACCTTTCTTTTTTCTAGCAACATCCTGGAGCTAACACAGCACCATCTGGAAAATGAAGAAAGATTTGTGGGAAAAGACAATGTGGCAAGGAAACATTTGCCAAGTATTTCAAAACTTTTGATTCATGAATTTTAACCATTCACAAAATTTTATTTGCCTGAAACTGAAGAGCAAACAGGACAAGAGAATGGTCCTGGGCTGGCAGTGTCTTGGTGGTCAGGGCAAGCTCTCCTGGCGTATTCAAAATATTCTTTTCATATTGGAAGGAATAGTGGACAAAGAGGATGAAAGTCCATCTTCTCCTTTGGCACCTCCAAACATGTCATGTAAAACAAGAAGGGCTCCAAATGTGCAAAAAATGATGACAAAGCTCAGAACCTCTGAAGAAGAGCACCAATTTGTCTTACCATCCTGGGTAAGTGTGAGCCAGGGATGGGGTGCAGCTGGCTCTGAAAGCCGTGATTTTCAGGCTTGGGTGGAAGCACCAGGGAGACCCCACGCCATCCACCTCCTCCTTTTTCTTTGTGTCTTTTTCAGTGTGTCAGGTGTCTTTTCTGGACTTTACCTGGGAAATTCTGGTAAAGAAATATCCAACAACAGTCATGATGCTCTGGAGGTGCCATCACAGCCCTTCCACCTGTGAAAAAGTTCTGTTTTGCACTGAATTTGTTCTCCTGAAATGCCAGTTGGCTTATTTTAGCTCTTACCCAAACTCTCCCCAGAGGGTACCACACCATCCAAAGGTTACACTGTGTACCTGTCCTTCTGTTGTCAGGAGGAAAATTGGGAACAGATCTTCTCAAACTTGGTTTGGAAAATGAGAATTTGAGTATTACTGCATTCCCACCCTTGTCCTGGGATGCTCACATGTGAAGACATTCAAGGCATGTCCATCTTGGATCTGCATTACTAATGGAGTTTGGATGCTGTGGGAGTGGGCAGAGAATGCAGAGCTTTCAGAGGGAGCTGTCACAGCAGAACCATCCGCAGCTGGGAGGTCTCCTGTACCTCTCCTGGACCAGGCTCTGAGCTCACCCCATTCCTTCCTTGGTTACCAGCCAAGGGCTGCACTGGTGAGGTGAGATCACGATCAGAGATCATCAGGGCGATTACTGTGAAGAATCAGTTCACACTGACCCAACTGCACCAGTGCAACATCCAGCCTTTGTCACCCAGCAGCGTATTACCTAAGGAAAAACTGACTTATTGGGCAACTTCTGAGGCCTTTCCAACTTGTCCAGGCAGTGCAGGAATACTCTGAGATACCTTCCTGGGTTATTCCTCTAGCCAAATCCTGACACATGGACACAAACTTCACAATCCAGGCTGCTCCATGGATAGTGACATTGACATGCTCCCCCTGAGCAGATGGGTGGAGAAATTCCTTCATGCCAGGAAGGATGTAGACAGGCTCTTTCTTTCAGAGAGCACTAACTCACACTCTGTGATAGCAGTGTCCTCCTTTCACGCCACAGTGAGCTAACCACAGAGCTCTCCATCTGCCCTACCACCCCATCAACCTTACCACCTCTTAACATCTTTCCTTCCTTGGGACATCTGGATCTCCATGTGCTGAGGTGATGCCCATGGCCCAAAAAACTGCATTCCCATCTCCCCATCCTCCCTCACTCCTGTGTCTCAGCCCCCTCCCCCTGACCTGGGGATAAATGAGACGTCTACTGTGGCTGCAATATATCATTCTTACTATTTGTTATGAGGTTTTAATGAGTGTGGAAGATTAGGATGTTTGCAACAGCGTAACAATAAAATACATATCTCGCTCATTCCTTGCCAAAAAGTACTTACAAATAATAAAAGTGAGGCTAGCTGAATGCATAAATCTCCTTTCACAAGCCCCCACCCACTGTGCAATAATTAGTACAAAGTGCAGTGCTAATAGATCATCTTACTTGTGTGGGAAACTTGACATTATGCTTTGTTTATATTATCCCTTTGGCAAGAATCTGCATGGCAAATCCTGGCAGCTTGCAAACAAGAGGCTCTCAAGGAAGGTTTCCAGACTGTCGTGCAGAAAAGCAAGCCACAGAATTGCGTGCCGGTCAGGATGCCGAAGCCAGCTGGGGAGCTGAAGCGTTAGATCCAGCTTTTATGGAGTGGAGCTACCAAGTTTCCAGCTGACTAGGAGCAACATCCTGAGACTGATTTGCTAAGGGCTGTTCCCACCCCAGCCACAACAGACCAGTGTGAACCTTGGCTTCAGGATGGTGCCCTTTGCTTAATTATATATTCAGGGCCCAATTTACCGCCTGGGCCTCCTGATGGGAACAGACGGGGTTGCCCAGACTTGAGGCAGGCACTGAGTACAGCCCCTGCGGTCTCTGGCTCTGTAAGTAGAGAGTTTTCATCCAGTGCCCAAATAGCTCCAGCTCCTGAGACCCTTCTGCTCCACTCAACCCCTTTGGAAGTTTGGCTGATTCAGGCTTCACTTCACCAGAAGGTCTGGCTCTGTCCTGGGGTGTAGGGCAGTTGCAATACAGCTTTCCAGAGCAGGAGGAGTTTCAAAACACTGCCTGTAGGCTCAAGGGCTCTCTTCAACTCTCTGATGACCAAAATGAGCAGCAGGTCCATGGAAAACCAGCCCTCACTTACAGCTCTTCATCCCACATTTCCTTTCTCTCTTGCTGGACTCAAGTCCCTTCCCTTTGCTCGTTTTTCCATTGCAGCCCAGGGAGAAATGGACAAACCAGAGCCCAGTGCTTGGACATAGAGATGCATTCCTGCCTGGTGAATCACAGACCATTGGCAACCAGAGGTCAAGGTGTGTTAACAGGAGTGAACATTGTTATGGAGGAGAAAAAGGGTTTTCTTACCAGTTGGGTGAAAAAGAAGGGAAAATTTCCTCTTTTTTTTGAGAAACTTGAGAACCGTCTCCACATTGTCTGTTTTGGGAGTTTAGTAATAGAGTGCCTCCAGAATGAACCTTGCTCTAAGGATGGATCCCAGTACTGGCAGCTAGTATTTTCAAGGTCCTTGAAGTCTGTTGCTCAGTAATTTCCTCTGCTGAGGGTCTCCCCACACTTGGTCCCACTAATCCTAATTCCCCAGGAGCATTTTTCACCCATTCTGTAGGTCTGGTCAACAGCAGAAAGCCAACAGTGCCAACCTCTATGCTTCCACATGGGGTACTTTCTTATTTCTCATGAAGTGCCAGCACTACAAGCTCCACCAGGTTCCCCCTTTGTGGCTCCAGAGCACCTATCTTTGACTCAAGCTGGCATTGGAGCGTGCTGAGCATGACGTCCTCTCAGCACTTTCCCATCCCTTTCTTCTGAAGGCGTTTGGAAGGACTACCTGAGAGATGAGCCCATCTGCCAGACAAGCCCCAGCAACCTTCACAGCAGCAGGTGTGGCTCAGACTCCACCTTCTCCTATGCTTTAGCCATGCACGTCCACATTCATTCCTGCTCTGGCAAAGCCTTGGCTTGATTCCCCATTTCTCTGCAGAGCATAGGTGGGCTGCCAGCCTCTATTCTTGCTTAAATTTCTCTTACTGTTCTTACTCAAGCGTGGCCTTCCAGATGTACCAAGTTTGTCCTGCTTTGTGGCTGGAGAATGGAGAGCAAGTGTCTTATCCAGATGGAGAAATGACTCATCTACCTGGGAAATACATGGCAGTCAACGCAGGCTGCCCTTTGCCCTTCTACTCAGGTGCTGTTGCAAAACCTCCAGAAAAGGGGGAAGATTTTGACCTGTGGGCCTTGCAAATTTACACCCTGCCTGTTTTTGAATTTGGGTATGCATACCCACAGTCCTCTACCACTGGAAGAAACCTGGAACCAAATTTCTGACGTTGTATGGTATTTTTAAAGCTTTGAATTAAGAGTTGGCATTGATGTTCCACATGGGAATGACAAAGAGCTTGCTTTGTAAGGTGTTGGTCAACTGGAAAGAGTATTGCAAGCATGTGCTTTGCCATGCCAGACCCAGCTTGCTGGAACCACTGCAGATAAATTTATTTTATTTTATACGCTGGAGGGCTCAGGGAATTCTGGTAACGTGCGAGTAATCCTGAACAAAGTGAGAAGAAGAGGTGCAGTATTGCCATGCTGGCGAGGCTGCTTCAGGCAGGAGGAACTGGGCAGAGCCCTGACATTTCAGTGAGTGATGAGGTTATTTGAGGGGAAAACATTCAGAGCCCGGTGTCCAGCAGCCAGTGCCGGCAGCAGCCTCTCCCACTGCCCGTGTTGACTCCGCTGGCTCAGGACAATGGCAAATGGGCTGAAGAATTGACAGTTCCCCCACAGAATCTTCCCAGAGTTACTAAAATTAACCTTTCTATTCCCCACTATTGGATAAATATAAAGGTTTTACTTCCCTTAACCTCTTTTTCCCACCCAGTGGGCAAAGAGTTTGTCAGAGCTACAGTTAAAATAATATATTAAGGATTTCCAATGGTGCAAGTCAAACTTCACATTTCCTAATGATTCCAGATGCCTTTTTTGTCCTCAGACATTTCAAGTTAAACCTCTATGAAACTGACCTTTTGGCTTGTCATTCTCGGTAAGGACCCCAGAGATGAAACACTTCTTTCAGTCTGTCACTACTGTCCGCAGACCGCCCTCCCCTCTCCCCCCTCCTCTATTTTATCAGCAAGAACCCATAATTGAGCCCTTTGACAATAGTGGGACTGTGCATTTCTTTGTCAACAACAATGGGCCGTCCAAGTTCATTACTGGAGATTGTTTAAAAATTGATTCATGGGCCAGTAGTAGTAGCTTATTATACAGCATAAGTGACAGTGTGATCTGGATGGAGGCCGAGTCATTCTTGACCAGTCATGTCCAATTAGAAAGAACATTGCACACATTCCTGTTGGAGCCACATTAATGAATTAGTCCTACCACAAACTGAGAGAAGCTTGCAGGACCCTAATACCCTTTGTTCCTAAGGATAATTCAGTAATTTATAAAGAGAACAGTGTGGAGCACATTAGCAAAAGAATAGTAATCACAGGATTCAAACTGTCCTTGCACTCGCCCTTCCTTTTCCTGCTACGGGGGAAAATCCTACAGGTTTCTGGTGAGCTCTGCAGCCTTTAAGCTATGTGTTTTCATATAGCACAGCCTTGCAAGCCTCCTTCATCTCTCCTGCAATTGTGAAAGCAGTGCTGACAGTGACCAGGGCTGCAGTGCTTGCAGCCCCTTGGCTTCACTTGGCTCCTCAGCCTTAGCCAACATCTAGCAAGGATGCTCCACTTCTCAGGGTGGCAGAACAGCACACAGCATATCATTGTCATGCAAAAGTCAGACCCACGCATGTTTCCGTGTTTTGGTGCTTCCTCCTTGCTCTGCAATTAGGCACTGGTGTAACTCATTGTGCTGGAAGAGTTACCTCTGCACCTCGTTAAAAATAAGAAAGAACCATTAAAGGCACAGTCCTCAATCTTAGAAGTCTAGAAACAGTGTGTAAGTCTTAAATAACAGATCTGATATTTAGACATGCTGACATCAATTTAACTTGCAATTCTCTGTCACCAGGTGACTAGACTGGAATGAATGTGGGAGCCATGAACCAGATAGCCAGCACTAACTGGTAGGAATGGAGTCCTCGCAAAGGCTGTGTTCGGGAGAAAGATCATGAGAGGTGAATGTGTCCAGTTTGCCAAGTGCTGACAAAGTCCTAGAGTGGAAGGTAGGAAAGCTGTCAGCTAGAAGAATGCTGAGGAATTTCTTGGGTTGAGGAAATGCAATTAATGAATCAAATATTTTCGGCAGAAAACACTTGTACTTCAATACCATGGGAACTGTGCAAAGAGCCAAAATAGAAATAGTATAAGCTCTCCACAGAGAGGAGGTTACCGATCTTCTCCATTACAAAATCAGCCCCCAAAAGGAGTCCCCCTCCACAGGGATATTTGGAAGTGCACTGCACAAAGCACGGTTCTGTGCTACCCACTCACTGTAGGTGACCACAAGCAGTTACTGCTGCCATTGCCTTCAGTACGTAACAATTTTTGATGTGGAGCAGATTCTGCTGATTGCTCACTACATCCTGTGTTTCGTACAGCAGAAATGCACCCGTGGTTGGTCACTTGCCCTTAATGGCAATATAAGTGGTAATAGTACTTTAGTGTCATTTTCCTAATAACATTCATAACAACATTTGGACTTCTAAAATCCACTTGAGAAGAAAAACAGACCATTTTTGTATAGTGATCCCAAGCTGTGATATTTTAAGAAGAGCTGTCATTTGGTATCAAACTGTGCTTGCTGTGACAGCAGTGCTTATAGAAGTCATTGAATAGCCTGTGAAATTCTGGTGTAGATAACTTCAAAAACCTGTGCTTTTTTGTAATTAGTAGTCATTGATCGCCATGTGCTCTCTTACGGGAAGGCTTCAAAAATGTGCAGTTCTCCACATGGTCTTTCCAACCTTATGATTCTATGAGGTATGGTGGTAGTGGATTGATGGTTGGACTAGATGATCTTAGTGGTCTTTTCCAACCATAATGACTCTACGATTCTATACGTGCTACATCATTCGTGTCTAAGTCATTTGTGCAGAAATATAGCAAATGTAAATATGCAAACGATTGTCAAATTTACCAAAATCTCAAGGAACAGAAGAAATACCATATAACTTGTCTGTAATCTTAACATAATCATGATTAAAAATTTATACAGTTAGAATTTAATTAGTGAATCATGTGACCATAAATGTGTTTGCATGTCTATTGTGAATGAAGGCTGCATCATCTCAGGGGTGGCTAAATAAAAATTCTTTTTGGAATGAGAACAAACCTGTGTTGAAATATAGAATTCTCATTCAGCACTTCAGCAGCACCATTAGTAACAAAGGAATTTGAAAATGAAAGTATGCAAACACACATTAATAGCACAGGACTGAGTAAACGTGTGCTGAAGGCCTACTGAACTGCAGGATTACACTGGTTCTCACAATTTTGATAAGGCTGAAGCTTTTTTTTGTATTTTCCAAGGAAGTGCTGATTTTTCCCAAAGATCTTTCAGCCTCTGAAATACAGGGCTGAGTTCCTCTGTGCCTGAACTCGAACTTGTAATTAGAATCTCCTGCAGCAGATAAAAATGGGAAGGGCATGGTAGTGTCTTCAGGTGCTTTCAGCAGAAATACCAGTTGAAGGCAGTAATCTCCCAATAAAAACATGCTGTCTCAGAGTCTTTGGCCCACATCTTAGCTAACGAGAATTATTATCATACAGCAGAGGAGCCCACCTGCTGTGCTGAGGGCTGCTGCAGAAGGAGGAAATGGGTACAGGGTCTGAGCAAAATCAGATCCCACCCCATGATGGCTCTGTTTGGAACCTCTGTTTTCACAGAAACCATCAGGGTTAAGAACAGAAGGCAATCAACAGGAATAAGAAAGCATCAATATCTTAGACTTCTAGATGGGGAGCTGACTCACAAGCATGTAGACATCTATTCCAAAGCCACGACTTAACTTAATTTTCTGCTTACTAGCCCAGTGCTCTGACCACAAAATTGCTCTGGGTGTGAAAGTTCCCATAATGGTGAAGCAGCAGAGAAGCAGTCAAACTCTCATTTGCCTAATAAAATAAAATGGTTATGAATTGGGAAGGAGGCTGGGGGTTTTGGAGAGCTACTTTTGCAGTAAAAGATGTCAAACCTTATCATCACCTGTAGTCACACACACGTTTCTCATCACATCCTGGCCATCCTTCCCGTGCTAATCCATCTCTACACCAACCTCAATGACAGCTTTATTTTTGGAAAGTCATTTCAATACAAATTTGAAGGGACACTCTGAGAAGTTTGATGCTCAGTCATAAGGCAGAAATCCAGGCTGGTGGCAAGACAAATCTCTCAAATATCCCAATGTGAAACCAAATCTAGAAGTTCCACTCTCCATGGTAACAGATTCTGTAGTTTAGATTCATAAAATGTTGCAGGCTATTCAGGTGTGGCATGGTCACAGCCAATGCAGTTAATTTTATACAGTCAAGTATGAAATATGTCCGTAGGTTTCTCCATGTCAATGAATGACAGGAAGTGCTGAGCTCATTGCAGAGCATTGACTGTGTGCTCACATCCACTGGGCATGTTTCAGCATCTCACCTCTGTATATTCATGTCTTGTGCACTAAATGATCATTTGGAAGATGTTGAACATGAACAGGAAAATATATTAAGGGCATTTAGCACATTTTGTTCATACTTAACAAGTACAAGAAACCATGTAAAGGTAATAACCTTTTAATACATGACCCTTCTACATCTTGCTGTCAAATCAAGAATTCCCTTGAAGGAACCTGCTCCATCACACACCACTGAGTTTTTGCAGGGGGTATGCTATATCCCATTATGGGATGGGCAAACAAGTGAAAGCATGCTGGGAAAAGCAGAGGAAGGAAATTGAAGTGATCTGGAAACTGTAGGGCGTTTTGAATACCCTAATTTCTGCATGAGTAAATTTCAGTATTTAATCTGCAGAAAGTTTCTCTTCCACCAACAGCCAAATGTACACAGGCAAAACGGAAATCACTATGAGAAGACAGGGATGTTTGTGCATGTATTGAAACATGTTAGGGTTCCAGTGTCTGCAACTGGAAGAGAATTTGCTCATCACCACAGATGCAGAGTCCAGCTCAGATATATGAGGTAAGTATGCATGGGGAAACACATGGGTTCTCCTGTGTGACAGCAGTCAGCCCTCCATGCAAACACAGTATCTGCAAGTTGCCCTGTATTCCATGAAGGGAAAGTTTTACTGAGTGAGAATTACAGTGCTACCACCTGGGAAGAAGAGCTGCAGAGCTGCAGGCAGGAGCCTCTTTAAACAGACTGATGAACCTGAGAGGTGTTCCCAGCCTCCAACCAGCAGGTGGATCTCAGACAAGATCAGGAGTAATGTTATCTCAAGTGCCTTTCTGCCAAAGTTTCCTTTCCCTTTCCACTCATGGAAGTCTGTCCATGCACTCTGCATTGGACTGGGTAATGAGAGTATTTATGTACAACAAATGCTGAGTTTCCGTTGAGCTGATTGAGACTTTGCCAAATTGTGTTTTGTTCCCTCTTGGCTAGTTTTCTTTGAGCTTTACAGCAAAAATGTCACATCTTTTCTTTAGCTGGGTGTGTTACATTTGATTTTGTTAAGCTATATCTGATGGCACTAACCAGCAGTAAGATTCAAAGTCATGCAACATGTTCTGGCACAGACAGCATTATGAATTTACACATATGGTTGTTCAGATCTTGTATCGAATATCCTCTGGCATCAGATCTGAAATTAATTGTATATGGCAACCAAAGACACACAGTATCTGTCTGAATAACACAAAAGAGAGAAAGAGCTTTGCCGTATCACCAGCTCTCATCTGCATGAATGGCAGGCACCCCAGCCAGCAGTAGAGCAACCCTGTTGCTTTGAGCCTTGCCCCGTGCTGTTCCCATGGTCCCTCTCTTCCCAGTTTCCTTTCTCTTTTCTGGACCCATTGGTGCCACAAAGAGCTAACCAGCCATCTTGTGGCAAGAAATCACAGAATCACAGAATGGCCAGGGTTAGAAGGGACCTCAAGGATCATGAATCTCCAATTTCCCTGCCATATGCAGGGCCCCCAGCTTCCCCATTTAATACCAGACCAGTCTGCCCAGGGCCCCATCCAACCTGGCCTTGAACACCTCCCGGGACAGGGCATCCACAACCTCTCTGGGCAGCTGTTCCAGCACCTCACCACTCTCATAGTAAAGGAAGTTCCTCTCTGTCTTCTTGTAATAATCTTGTCCATTAATCTGGTTTGGATATTGACTCCTTTGGGCACAGTTAAGCTTATTCGGTAAGGTTGTAGGCAGATATCCAGTGTATGAGACTGCTAAGACAACACCATTAGGATTTTCTGCAGGCAATTGATTTTCAGCCCATCAGAGCTGTGTGCCATGAAGAGCAGTGTGGAAGCAAAAAGTCACCACTAGCCAGGAGTCCTTTGGGAAGATCAATGGAGCAGAGGGAATGGGGTCTGGGAGCAGCATAAGGACAAAAAAAAGCTGTATTTTCCATTCACACAGACCCACCACAGTGATGTATTCTGGAGTAGAGATGCTATTCCCTCACTCCTAACCCCACTGACATCCTTGACTGTTCCCAGTGACCCAGGCTGGTCATAACAACTTACTATTACATCATTAAATTGTATTATTTAGATTACAACTATGGACTTGCTACAAGTCTCGAGACTTCAGTATGTGGTTCTCAAGGTAAGTCTTCCACTGAGGAGTTCTGATTACTCATCTGATTCCCATTTTCTTTTTCAGCTCATGCTCTAAAGTCCATATGTTTCATGAAACTTCCTTTTTCTGTTTACTGGTGTCATCAGTAATGTCCTGTGTGCCATGGTACATGGAGCCAGCCAGCTCTGCCATACCAGCTAACACTGGAAGACTTTAAAAACCCTAGTCCTTCTCCTCACAGTAATGAAACCAGGTCACAGGATGTGAGGAACTGCATTCATAGAATCATAGAATCATTAGGTATGGAAAAGACCTCTAAGATCATCTAGTCTAGTCATTGTCCCATCCCCACTAACCGTGTTCCTTAAACACCTTCATCACTTCCCTTGGTAGCCTGTTCCAATGCATTACCACTATTTTGGAAAAGAAATGTTTCCTAATATCCAACCTGAACCTCTCCTCTTGTGCAACTTGAGGCCATTACCTCTCATTCTATCTCTTTTATCTGGGAGAAGAGACCAACTCCACCTCACTACAATCTCCTGTCAGGGAGTTGTAGAAAGTGATAAGGTCTCCCTTGAGCCTCCTCTTCTCCAGACTGAACAATCCCAGTTCCCTCAGCTGCCCCTCATAAGACTTCTGCTCCAGACCCTTCACCAGCTTCATTGTCCTTCATGTTCCCCTTCATGGATCCTCCCACCTCTTATGTGAACTTCTCCAAATCCACTAGCAGACTTTACAGGAGCTGAGAGGAAGGATATTTTTGTATATCTTTCTTCTATTCTGCCTGCCATAGGCTTCTTATGTCACCTTGAGCAAGCCAAGAACAGGAATTTAGGCACTTTCAGCGCTCCCAATAGAAATTGACCTCAAGGTGAATTGGTGCTTGAGCTGAACTGGAGCACTGATGCATTTTCAAAGTTGTTAATATATTTACCTCTTGGCTGATGGGGGAAAAAATAGCTCATGAAGATCATGAATACTTTGCCTAGAAGTCTCTATGAACACGTGAAGTTGTGTGTCAGTAGTGCTCTCTGTGTATGGGCATACGAGGATTTCTGTTTTCACCTTCAGCCATCTGTAGATTGGGACTCTGCTGTGAACTGATTTCTTTGGTTTCCTCTGAGGTAGTGGAAGTAGAGCAGGAGCCCTAGGAAAGTGCAAAATCTTTCTGTGGTAGGCAGGGTGCCTTTGTTTTCCCCTCAGTGAGGCTACAGGGAAAATAGATCTAACAATCTGATACTGACAATAAATTGTGTGAATTCAAATTTCAGTGTCCAAACTTGATGAAATCATATCCCTCCTCATTAGAACATATCCAGCTTCAGAAGGAGACTGGGATTTTGTTTCATCTGATCGCTGTGTACCTGTCCATACACCTTACATAATGCCATTAATTCCATGAATTCACTCAAGACCTCCTCACTGGGAGTCTCTGGTGTGGAAGGCAATGTGCAAATGTATAACATCACCATGGGCCTGTTTGTAACGATACAATGAAGCATTAAAATTTTGGGATAAAGTTTCTGAATATGATTTTAGACAGCATGTTAAAGTCACTGGGTCATTGCTTTGATAGCTCTGACTGTGAATTGCTCAGGTCTGCTCAAGCATGCAAACCCTTCATGAGCCATTCTGTGACAGTGCCACAAAACACTGGCTTCACATCACAGCTTCTCCAGCTAGACCAGTCACTGGCCAGTGTGCACCATGCAGTGGCATTTCCCACACAGGAGATTCAGGTGCCTGCCATTAACTGAGGCCTTAGAATCATAGAATCATTAAGGTTGGAAAAGACCGCTAAGATTATGTAGTCCAACCATCCATCAACGACAAACAACTACTCACTAAACCATGTCCCTAAGTACTACATTTACTCTTTCCTTAAAGACTTTCAGGGACAGTGACTCTACCACATCCCTGGGCAGCCTGCTCCAGGCACCACTGTTTCAGAGAAAAAATTCTTCCTAACCTCCAACTTGAACCTTCCCTGGCAATACTTGAGGCCATTCCTTCTTATCCTATTGCTCATATTCCTCTGCTTTTCCTGTGAAGGTCCCAGTCACACAGTAAACATGGGATCCTGGTTCATGGTCACCCATCTCTGATGACAGCTCGCTTTCCTCCATCCCAGTCAACCATGAAACTTAAAGACTGATTAAAGACTAAAACAGATCCGTGGCCCATCTTAGCAAGGAGTTGCAGCCACAGGTCAGGACGGGCACCTCTACCAGGCCCAGGCATTGCTGAGGGCAGCGTCTTGGAGAGCTCGATAAACCAGAAAGTTTGGAGAACCCCAAAAAGAAAGCCCTGCTAAATCATTGCTTTTCAAAGAACCTACCCTGGAGCTAGCTAACTGATCCTTTTAGATCTTTCCTAAGTCAGATAAGAAAAATTACCTGGCAGTAGTCATCAAAGGGAGATTGATGCATAAAAAGTCAGTTGTGTGGAGACCCTGGAATCAAAGGTAGAGGGTTTTCAACAAGACTGATGGGACTCAGAAGCACAAAACCCATGGAAATTTCCACCCCTTCACTGTTTGTAAGAAGCGAGGTTTGAACTACTGCCTTTCACTATGAATTGTTCTTCCCAATTATATAAAATATCTTCTGTGTTCTCTGTCTCACGTGACAACTTGTTTCCAGGGACTTGAAGATGAAGAAGGGAAGGGAAAGGCAGATAAAGGAATAGGTAATCTTTTACTGTTATTTTGGCTCAATGGGAAACAAGTGAAGGCTACACACAGGTAAAGGCAAATGTCTTGGCCATGTTGGAAGTTGAGGGGTGATCTAAGCCAGACTGGCTGCTCTTGTGTTCTTTTCCTAATGATGAGAAAAACACTCAACAATTAGATGGCACTTTAAAACAGTATCTGTCCCTCACACTACACTTTGAGGTAGATAAAAGCGGTAAACACCACTGTCTCCATTTACACTTCGGGCAAAAGTGCTTTCTAAGATGTTGTATCTCCTTGAAGCAGAATGGTTCTTACCCTTTGGCATATGCCTAAGTAATATCTAAGTCAAAACTGGCCAAGGAAGGTTAAGGTCTCCTCTTTGAAGGTCTACAGATGAGACATAAAAGAAAAAAACAGGACTGAGCAGCAGAAATGGAAAGTGTACAAACAAGGTGTTGCCATAGGATCCAGTCTGCATCTTGCCAAAATGCCCATAAGCCAGAGATCTTGTCTTATGTTGCCATATGTCACATGCTATAAATAAATTAGTTTGGTTTTGGCTGCTTGCTATTCCTCTTGTTATAATCTCTTCTGTTTCTTTCTATGTATAATTAAGAGCCAAACACTCAGAAGAGAGGGAAAGTTATTAAATGACCTGCTGACATTTTTTTTGAATGGTAGTTACCTCTGCCATTCAAGAGGCTGGAGAAATTTGTGAAAAAAAGGAGAAATACAAATAAGGTGAAGAAGGTACACTTCCAGGCTGAAATCCAAAGAGAAGCATGGACTTACTTTCCAACTCCAATTCCTACCTTTTGGGAATTCGACTCAAAACAAACAACAACAACAACAAAACCAACAAACACAGTGCATTAAAAAAATGTGGGAGGACAGTGGGGATGTCTTCCCTTCCTTTTCATTTCCTCAGGTATGTTCATATTATTTTGGTCACTGAGCAACCTGTAGATGTTGTGAGTCTCCGTTCCTGCTCCACAGTTTTTTCCTGGGATGTCAGAGTGGTCCATCCCTACACTGAGGACATGGCTTCTGGACGTAATGTGGGTAGCATAACTAGGCTTTCAGAACTAAGTATGAGTTTTTGGTGTTCCTCAAGGATGTCCTATGCAGATAGGGGTAAATAATGCAGGGTATGCAAGTCAAGACCACTAAAATGTATGCTATTGTTGCCCCCTATAGCATTTATCTGGTTTGTCTCTCTACTCTAGGCTGAGGTCTATCCATTCCAGAGTTCATATATGTTTCCCATTAGAGTATATGAAGAATCACTTCAATTCCATGCTGAAAGGAAATAAAAGCTTGAGGAAAGGCAGCTCACAGTGCTGATGTCCCAGGTGTCAAAGGGGAGAAATGTGATGAATGACATCGGAAAAGCTTTCCTTTTCCAGGCCCAGGCCTGCATACTGGCTGGTGTTTCAGTGGTTTTCCAAGGAAATGGAGGAATAGCCAAATCACTTGTACAAGGACAGTCAGGGCTCACGTTGCAAATGTCTGTATGGTAGATGCTTACTTCTGAGATGTACACTCCACCTTTATACATCTGCAGATCATCAAAGATAAGCAGGGCATGTTTCATCAGCCAGATGAAGATGCTGAATCAAAGAGCAGTGGAGTTTGGCTCTGAGAAATCCTGTTCCTCTTCTGCAAAGAGAATGGAAGAGCTGCTGAGGTACACACCTACCTCTGACCAGAAGAACCTCACCCATGTTGTCTCTAAGCATGCTGCAGGAATATTCTTCAGAGAAATTGAAGCCACTGGGTGTATCAGGGGATAGCAATGTTGACATTAGAACCTGCCGTTTTGATTTTGTTCCATGGTAGAATATATATACATTCATGAAATACTATTTAGAATATTAAAACATTGAGATTTTGGAACATAATATTGAGAGTAAGTCCACATCTGGATACTTTCAATTTATGAACATTTTCCAGGGTGTTATTTCAAGGAAAATATGACAGTAGTGTCATACTTTTAACCTTCTTTCAGTTTTAGAAATAGGCAGTTGACTAGAGAATTTCCTGCAAGCAGGAGATTCCGTTTTCCTGAAGAGGTCCTCTTACAACCAAACCAACTTTTGTGCAGGAAGTCAGTCTGATTTCTGTAATGACCCTTGAAAGTACTGCAGTGCTATCTATGGTATTTATACATAATTATAATCAAATAGTGACTATTCTCCACCATTTATTGTATTTACAACATGCTATTGAGAGAGTTCTCCATGTTCGCCAAACTGAGGTGCTCTCACTGTCTAATCCTTTCAAATATTTTAAACTTCTGAGGGAAGAGATTTAAATTGCCAGCAGGAAAAAGAATGATTTTTGAAAGAATACAGTTATTGCAATGATTGCTGTTCATATTCTTCAAGAATACTTCCTTAGTTTACAGTTTTTGTTTACCAAACTTACCTCTTCCTGCACAATGCTAATTACAAGGATTAATAGATTAAGTGCGTGGAGGCTTTGTTGGATTGTTTATTTCCAAACAAGGTTGAAGTACTTTTTAGAACATTTGATAATGAAAAATGACCTACCCACTGACTTACCTAAAGTAGCTGACACTGCTTTGTAACATACCCTATTTATTATCCATTTCCAATTAACTCAGCCCAAAGATGAGATTACAACCTGACTAAAGGCTACAGCCCAGCCAAAGCACTTACCCAATGCTTTTTATAGCATTTTGGTTTTAAAGACTCTGAAGATCAGCCTGGAGATTCTAAAATGCCAGGTTTTTAGAGGTTTATTGTAATCAGTAATAACATTTTGTCTCTTCTCAGAGAAACATTCCAACACTATTTAAATACAGATATGGGAAAATCACTCTGAGGGTGTCTTAGTACTTACAAGAACAACTTTTGCTGATGTTCAGTACAACAAGTAAAGGAAAACCTTTTCACAGACTTCCATCTGCCCTAGCTGAAAAAGCAGCCGAAAAACAAGCCCTTGCTTTCTCTTTAGATTGGGAAAGTATCTCCAAAGCACTGGGGGATCTACACTTTTGTTCTGTGTTAAAGGGAAAACTCCCTAATCTCAGACTATTAGGCTCACAAGGCAAAATGGCTAAGTTTGAACTGTGTGGAACCAATCATGTCAGCACCAGTTTCCAGGCTCTTACAAAGCCAGGGAATTGCCTACTTGCTCTGGTGTGGATCGGGGTTCATTCCAGGCACCTGCCACAGCTGTTCCTGGTTATATAGTGTAATACAGATTTTTTTTGGTCCCTTTTCTTCTAGTATTTAAATAACAAGCCCTGTATAAGGGTTAGATTGTGACTTTGAATGAACATAGGCAGGATTTTCTTGTAATAGAAGAACCTATGGGAAGGATTTGGAGGTAGAAGTTGGAATTCAGGTGCATTTCTTGGGATGTTGCAGGATAACATGAGGTGAGTGCTCCTGCTTGGCCTTTTGAGCTTGCACCGTGGGCTGGCTGGAGTTCAGCACAGACTGTAAGGGACATTACAAGTGAAATAACTCCATTTCCCTTACTGTTGTCATTTATGTTAGAGACCTCCACCTCTTGTCTGCAGGAACAGCAAACACTAGCATCACCTGCTCAGGAGGGACTACAGTGAACCTCCAGTCCAACCCCTCCATCAAACCAGGCTCAATTCTGAACTCAGACCATCTTACCCAGCTGTTGTAAACCCAACAGGTTTGGAAGAAAACGGGACAAGTTAGGATCCAGTTCAGCTTTCTCTAAGAGCACATCTCTCCTTCCTGCTTTCCAAGCAGCTACATTTGTTATAAAGGAGATGGCCTGGCTCCAGCAGCATGCTCCATGTGAGTAGGCACTTGCCTTTAGGGTGCCAGGATCAGCCTGAACAAAACTCCTTTCAGGGCTGAGGTTTGAGCTTGCACTGCTCTCCTACTAACACACATAGCTCCTTTCTGCAACTTCCCTTGCAGACCAGCAAAGGGCAGGAAGAAATGGGGCACTCCAATGTTTTCGTCCAACTTAAAGTCTGTGCTTGGAAAAAAAGCAGAAAGGGAAAAAAAAATGGCTTTACACTTGGAGTAATGTTCTTGGGACCAACGTGAGGGGAAAAAGAAAAGCAACTTGTGTGTGCACAGATCTTACTGTGGAAAGATCTGTTTCCTAAAAGGGTTAATGCACCCTCTCTTCTTCCCCAGTAGCTCCATGGCCCTCACAGCTTTCATTGTGAAATGGGTGCAGGTGTGGGCTATGCTTTGTTGATCACAATCCCTTTTGCAGAGGAAGCTTTGAATATGTTTGACATAATCAGCTCACAGCCTTTGCCCGCACTCTTTCATAAACAGGCCATTTTCACATCCTTTTCATGGGATCCGACAAGCGGAAAAATAATTAATGTTACCTCAGCCTAACAGTGACCCAGCTTTGATTCAAAAAGACGGCATGTTGCATAAACTAACCATTTAATTGAGTGATAGAAAAAGCCCGCATGTATCAATTCTGCCTCCACGTATTATGATTACTGGGGCTTTGCAAGGATTGTGCTCCCTTGGTCATAAAGCAGAGCTTAAATTCGAGCCCATAAGGTGCTTTCAGAAGGACCAAGTGAGCATGAGCTGGGGATTATCCATGTTTACAGTGGTGGGACATGGGAGCAGGGGAATATGTGGGTGCTCAGCCACCATGGCGCATGTTCATGTTAAGTCCAGGTCATATCACAAATCCCTGTAAATTGAGAGTGGCCAGACATTATCCAGCCACAAGCCATTCGGGATGATGAGGGCACCACACCACCAACTTGCCGTGACCTTGAAGCCAAAGATAACCAGGATACAACACAGTTAGGATTACACTTAATATGTATAGGACAAAGTCACCCTTGAGGTGACCAACCAGAAAGAAATGCCAAAGATGAATCTCAGTTACATTAGATAGGGTCTTGAGGCACCAGTGGCTCCTTTAATGAGCCATCTCCTCTTGTGGCTGCAGAAAGACAGCCATTTCAAAGGAAGATAAACCAAACCAGGAGCCTCTACTATCAACTACTGTAAGTGCAGTTTGGAGGTGTCCAGCACCAGTGGTGCCTGTGAAAAAGTTGTCCAACACAAGCTAAGCACTCGCTTTATTTATATTTGTTATCATTCTTGTCCAGAGCTTAGGAGTTCTAGAAAAGATTATTTGATGTTTCTATACACACAATTAAATGTCAAATTAAAATACAATTTAGGACAGGAAGGAGAACTGGAAATCCTCCTTCTCGTAAAGTAACAGATAGCACCAGAGATGGATTTGGCTCTCATCCCAGCAAGGCAAACTTCCTAATCCATCCTACCTCTGGGACGTCAGGGTACTGAGTCCTTCCTTCAGTTGTTTTTCATCTGCAATCTTGCTAGGTTGGCAGGCATCTATGTCAGGCCCCAGGTTCAACTAACTGGGACCTGCAAGCACAGCATTGTTGGGTAGCTACAGCAAGCTCCTTCAGATACCAGCAGTGCTTTAAAGGGCTGCTGAGAAATGTACCTTTTCAAGAAGATCTCTTCCAGGGAATGTGTTCACACCAAGTCAACTTGAAACCTTGGAGTTCTCTGGAGGGCCACTAGGTGGTCATAGAATCTAGCTGAGATCTACAGGGGTTAAATTGTTCAGGTGCTTCCCAAACACTGGAATGAGCATCAGAAATCAAGTCTGAAGAGCTGCTTCCATTACAAACTCAGCATTTGTAATGCAAAAGCTCTACACTGACGGAAGGAAGAGGCTTACTTAAATCACAGTGAGATCACCAGAGACAATTCTGCTGCCTCCTTGCCAGCTCTCATACCCAATCTATCTCCATCAGTACCTTCTCCAGTCTATCCCTCCACAGGGAGCAGTCTATATAATCATTATACTGCATAATTCCCATTCATTTGCATTTGGGAATTCAAAAGGATACAAACAAGGATGCTGTCAATGCCTAATTCTGCCCTCATCAGAACAAAGTAGAGACAACATGAGCAGTGCTGAGATACTCCTCTGAGGGAGGCACAGAGAAATTCATGCCCTGGTGAGGTTTTACCTCTGCAGAGCCAGAATGTGCTTTGAGACATGAACTGCTTGAATGGTCTGAATGTGATGTCATCACGTTCACCTTTATTTTGGAGGAGACTACAGATTTTGCAGCCTGAAGGGATGGCAGCTTGCTTGAGGCTCGATCCTGCCTGCCCTGATTACAATGGGTATTACCTTACCCTGCCCGCTCGTTGCCGCAGGAGCACTGAAGGAGTGGGATGCTCTTCAAGGTGTGCGTGGGGTGGGGGATCAGCCCCCCTCAGTGAAAGAGTTTTAATGTGAAATAAGATCAAACATCACTGCCACACCTCTACCTCCAGCAGTTTCAGCCTACACAAGAAAGGGGAACGTGCAGAGGAGCAGAGCATGAATACTCGTGCTGTGGCTGAAAACACTGTGGAGGAAGGAGAAGAGGGAAAGGGAAGGGAAAAAATACTTTTCCAGCACTGTGTTAGTATCTTGAGCTGGAAAAGCAAAATTGACTGCACTAACACCCATGGATCTATTTGGATTTGCTGCCTGGGAGCAGGAAAACTTGAGAAGATTATGGAAAGAGAAAAGAAGTTGAGATAAACACACAGTACATTTTAATACTGGTGGTGGGACAATTAGAGATGTAGCCAAACTTTGGAAAATCTTTATAAACCTGGAAGAGATTTAAGTCTGAATGCGACTTGGTGTGACACATCATCACTGGTGTGCCCAATCCTGATTTTTCTTGAGTAGTCAGGTGTTGGAAACATGGCCTGAAATAGTAGTTTTGGGGCTGAAAATGTTGAGGAGGAGAATGGAAAATGTAGTGGACTTTCTGCATCCACTGGAACAGGAGAAGGGAGATTTTCCCTTTACATCTAAGACTGCGGTTGATGGACTACAGACAGCAATGCTGGTGGAAAGCCTACATTGGTCAGAAGATAAACTCCCATTCCTTCCAGTGAAACACAACTGCAAAGACTCACTGCACAGGAGAGCCCTCGTTGAGATCTGGGGAGCAGTTCATCCATTCCTGAAGTAGACCTCAAAGAACAAACCAGGTGCAATGCACTGATCTCACTGCATCTGTTAAACGGGGACAAGGGTGACTGGTTCATACAGAGATGCCTGCAATGGGAACACCTGAAGCTGGTGAAACCAATCCCACCCTTAGGAGAAAGTGGAGTTTTTTGTGGGAAGCTGGAAGCCAGGTGTGCAGTGGGCAGAGAGGGCAGGATGCAATTTGCAGGTGTCTTCTGAAAGTGAGCAAGGTGTCCAACTCCTGGAACAAGAAAAGCAAAGAGACTCTGTGTAGTCATAGGAGTCTCTGGGGCAAGTCTGCTGCTGCAAAGTGCTGTATGAAAAAGATTAAGATCCTTTCACGGTGGCTTGGAGGCAGCAGTCAGCATTCCCCTGCTTCCAGCATCCTTCCCCTCTGCAGTACCGAGCATCATTTTCTCTTTGTGGAAACGGATTGCCAACAGCATGGGGCTCCATCCATCCACTAAAAACTAGAGGAAATAGGTCTGAGAGCAGGTGTGCTCCAAGCATGGCAGCAGCTACATGGAAGGACATGAGTGCAAATGGCATATGTTTGTGAGGAGCAAGAGTACTGCTTGGAGAGAGCTCCGGGTGGGATCAGGTTGGTGTCGCGCACAGATACAAACATCATTGCACCAAGGGTGTAGCACTGGAACAGGTTGACCAGAGCAGTTTGGATGTACCATCCCTGGAGACACTCAAGCTCAGGCTGGATGGGGCTCTGAGCACCTGATGGAGCTGTAGGTGTCACTGTTCATTGCAAGGCAGTTGGACCAGATGGCCTTTAAGTCTCCCTTCCAACTCAAAAGATTCAATGATTCCTGCTGAAATACCTGAGCAGACTGAAATGAGTGAGAACAGATCACATATTACTGGTCACTCCAGCAATGAGCTACTGGTGTTATTCCTGGCAGGTTCAGCACATTTCCAGTTGTTTTCTGATTTAAAGCAAGACTTAGACAGTATGGAAATCCCCTGAGAGAGAACCAGTCCCTGCTGAGCTGAACTGTGGGGTTTGGAGAGAAGATTAACTGCCACTGGATGTTCTTGGCAGGAGCAATGTTCCAGCAGCAATACCCATGCTCCTCTGTGGAGATTTAGACAAGAAATGATGGGGTCCGCTGTGCTTTCCCATAACAACACCAAGGAAGATGGCTTCAGAGGTGTGCCAGACATCAGGGGAGAACAGTTTTGTGATGCAGGCTCTGGGAAATGAGGGTTTGATACCTATCTCTGTTGTGGCACTGTGTAACCTTCAGCACATTGCTTCTCCATAGTGCTCCTTGACCCCTGGTGGTAAAGCAGGGCCAGTAACACTTCCTTGGTCATACCTCAGATCATCACTTTTCTAGGAAGGGAATGAAGTTTCACACAGTGACAAGGAGTAGCTGTCTGGAATGAAGCAGCATTCAGAGATATGATAAATGACTTTAATATCTATCACATGTACACTGCTCTGGGCTTACTGCTGCTCACATGTTCCTTACAAGCAACACTGAAAATAAATACAATCCCTTGTTCAAATATAATAAACACATTCCCTGGGGTATGGACAGAAACATGCACCTGAAGAAAGCACATCGTCTGTATTAAAGTAGCCATGTTTGGGTTTTTTATTTTTTAGGGAGAGATCTGCTGAAGCAATTTGAGTTTCTTCAATGCTCATTCAAATCTGGATTTGAGCTCTGGACGGAGGTCTACACTGGCTTCTACGAAATGGAGACTTGAAACGATACTTTCAGCTGCACTGCTGCAAACACATGAATGTAAAATGGCTCTGTTGGATCAGGCTGTCAATCTCACTGTCCATCTCAAACAGTGCCAAAAAGTGGTTGCCTAGGAAAGATTCTATCACACAGTGGTACCTCATGAAAACACACTCCCACATTTATATACTCTGTAGTTGAAGCACTGTCTCCCCAGTCCCTGTTGGGTTTCCCTTCTGTGATCCTGTCCAGTTAAGCTTCCATCCTCCTGAAGCAAGGAGGTCCCAGCTCATTCCCACTACCAGAAGAGACCTTCACCTCTAGTCTCGAACTTGTTACTTGGTAGGTACCCAGATGTCCACTTACTACAATGGAGGACCACTTAGTGAATGTAAAGTATGAAATTTGTCCCCCCCAATATAATTTGACAAAATTTTTGTATCATTCACATTGCTTAAGGAGGGCTAGGCTTGGTTCTGCCACATAACAGCTTAGACTTGGAGCTGAGCACCAACCCTGTGCTTTTGGGATCGTTGGTTCTGCTCACACCAAAGCTGGAGTTGAGATGAGAGAGTTGTGCCTTCCTTAGAACCAGTCTAGGAGGAAAACAGCACAGTTCAGCCCTGCTATTTAATTAGATATAAAATGAGCACCACCCAAAGGGTCCCAGGGTAGCTTAACCATTGATCCTGACCTGATTTGTCTCTGTTTATTGTAAGCAAGGCCTGGCTGCACGGTGAAAGCTTTGCTTTGTCAGTAAATCCCAGACACAATGCAGTGAAGGGAAGGAAAATGATCCCAGGAGCACAGGGGAGATGGCTTCTCCTCTCCTATGGCAGGCAATTGCCAGGATCAAGCCCACGATATTTAATTTTCAAATGTAATCTTTAGCTCCATTTACGTGTCCCGGGGCAGTCTCATAGACACCACCTGAAGTATATTAGAGCCGAGCTGATTATGGGTCTGCTCCAAAGCCCTCTGAAGTCAGTGGGAGTCTTTCCCCTGACTTCACTGTGTTTGGGGCAGGCCCCGGATGAATATCCCTCGGGTGAGACAGTTTAATCATCCATTCAGCAGTACACAAAGCAGATCACATACACTTTTAGCCTGCATTGTATGGTGTTATGAAATGAGAAGATTATTTGATATGATTCAGAGATAGCTCAGGTATAAGGCAAAAAAAAAAAAAAAAAACAACACCTTTGATGTTTCACATTACACTTCAGTTATTCCTTGAGGGGCCAATTCTCGTCACCTTACCCAGGTGAATCTTGTGCTTGGTAATTTGGACAAAAACATTCCATCAGGCTCCTTTTTAATAGAAAACATTTGGGGAGTGGGAGTTCAGCTTGATGGAGATTTCTGCCAAAAAGAAGGAAAAATAGAAGGTAAATCCATATATTTCTTCCTTCAAAAATCAGAGGAAAAATAATTGGGAATAAAGTTCCGTTTTGGAAGATTTTCTAAGAGGATGGTGAAATTGGACTCTCTTTTGTCAACATTTTCCCAACAACTGAAGTCTCCATATGGAGCAGCTCTTTCTAGGTGACGCATCACCCACCACTTTTACCATCAGCCAGGCCTGATTCTCATCTTGCTCCTCATGGGTCAAGCCACAAAATGAAGCTTTGCCCTTCTTCTTTCGTGTGCTATCAGAATGAGACCAACAGGACTGCTTCCCACCAATGAGCAGGAGAGGATTTAGATGCATGACATTCAAAGTCAGGTGAAGCCTGTAGGACTGGTGGGGCATTAGCTAGAGAAGTCTGATAAAGGTTTTCCGTTGTTAGAAATAGAGCAAGGGAAAGACATCCCAAGAGTGATTTCCTTGAACACTACTACGTCTTTTGAACATCCTAGTGATTGCAGAGAAATGTTGCCCTCCACCAGTGTTATGAAGGCAATCAATCCTTCTGTACGGGCACAATGTGAACAGTTTTCATAGGCTTGGTAAGTGGCAGCCCAAATCAAAAGCCTCCTTCTTCAGAGGAGATTCAAACCGCAATCCATGGCCAGTAGCAGTAATTGAAACCTTCTTTCTGAAAGAGTTGGCGGGTGATGAAACCCAGTACGGATGGCTGTGTTCTGCCTCTCGAATCCCCTCCCACCACCCTGCAATAAACTGAGTTTTGCTGGGGGTGGGGGGTTTAGCTTCTCTGGCACAAGAGTTTCCTTTGTTGATAGGAGCTGGGTCTCCTCTAGGGGACTGGGCCGATCCAGCTGTACTGGCAAAGCCTTTGTAACATGGAGCAACTCAAGTGCAGACCTGTAATGGGTGCCTGCCTGAACCTTTGCTGGCACATCAATAGGGCCAGAGCTGAGCGAAGTTAAACGACCCCATGCTGGAGAAGTGCCACACGTAGGAGCCAGCAAGCATCTGTGTTACTGATCCAATGCGGCGCTTGAAACGTCTTTGGACTTCTTTTCAAGTGAGGTTTGCCTATTTCAGTAATTGTGTGTGCAGTGAGTAGCTGGAAGAGCCAGTCCTTGGCTGGGGCTGTTGGAGGTGTAACCGTGGTTTCACATCAAATATGGCCATGCTTGCCCAGTTAAGGCAGTATCTTTCTGGCACAAACTGAAGCCCTGGAAGCACTCCCTGCCCATCAGGCAGCTCTGCTGTGTGGGTGCACAGGTTGCCCAGAGAGGTCGAGGGGTCTCCTCCTCGGAGACATTCAAAAGCCAGCTGCACGTTGAGCCTAAGCACCCTGTTCTGGCTGTCCCTGCTGGAGCAGGGTCGGGCCAGAGGGGCACAAAGACCCCTGCCAACCGCAGCCATGCTGTGATGAAGACGGAAGCCTGAAGGCTGGGGTATGGATATTTCCCTCTGGGAAAAGGCAATGCCCCGGCCCAGCCTGGGAGGAGGCTCATTGTCATGGAGAACTGCCCATCGCATGGCCTTGGCATTCGGAGGAGAGGGGATTCAGAGTGGGACCAGCAGGCTAATTGCCTTTGTCTTCTCCCTCCTTCAAATGGGGAATCACAGTAAATCCCCCAAACCCATGACAATAGTCCTACTGCTTTTAAATGTCTTTCGTTAAACTGAATCCTCTTGTCCTCCCTCTCCCAAGACCTGGGCGTTGTTCATTAAAAGAAGAACCTCTTGTAATGACAAAAGGAAACCTAAAAAGGCTGCCATTAGCTCATTATCTCAGCTCCCTCCTGCATGGTAGGTGCCTATTTGCTGAATGCTACTCCCAAGTGTCCCTTGGGCAGGTTCCTTTATCATGAGTGCCCCGGCCGTGCAGAGATGTGTCCGCGGGAGACCTGATCTCTGCTGCGGGGTCACTTTCCCTGTAGGGAGAAGGATTTGCTGCGCTGGGGACCTGCCAAAATCATCCTCCAGCCCATCACTGCCCCTCTGGATTGGGGCTGGTGTACTGTGGTGGGTGAACCTTTCTCATGCTTTGCTTGTCCAGGTTCTGTCTATGAGACCAGTCAGTCAATGTGCCATGAAACATCATGGAATATTTGCTGAGGACAGACTGTCAGAGTCTAGCAATGCAAATTTAATCTTGAAGATTTGGGATCTTCAAGAGTAAGTATTGGATATTAAGAAAAAATTCTTTTCTGGCCAAGCATTGGCTGCCCAGGGAGGTGTTGGAGTCACTGTCCCTGGGGGTATTTAAGATCTGTGGAGATGTGGCACTGAGGGACATGGTTATGGGCATGCTGGGGATGGCTTGGTGGTTGGACTAGGTGATTTTAGTGGTCTCTTCCAACCTTGATGATTCTATGATTCTCTGAAATGTTTATTGGTACTATCTGCAGAAACATACGGCTGATATCTGCAGGAACATACGGAAGTGGAAGAAAGTAAAACATGAAATTAATCTTCTGCTTGGAAGAACATGAGCTGGACACATGAAAATATCCTAGAGTGGCCCATTGCTTGCTAAGGTTTGACAACAGGATGATGGAGCTGAGAAGGGGTGAAACAGGCAAATAGATACATGAATAAGCAATTCCTGGCTTCACTTAAGAACTGGTTCTAAAACTTGCCAAGCGTTGGAAATCCCTCCACCATTTTTAGATCAAACCCAAATAAAGCTGTCCCACACCTGCTGTGATTGAATCATAGAATCATAGAATCGTTTGAGTTGGAAGGTACAGTTAGAGGCCAACTGGTCCAACCCCCTGCAATAAACAGGAACTCCTTCAGCTCCATCAGGTGCTCAGAGTCCCATCCAGCCTGGCTTTGAGTGTGTCCAGGGATGGGGCATCCACTACCTCTCTGGGCAACCTGTGCCAGTCCCTCACCAACCTTACTATAAAAAACATCCTTACATCCAATCTCAATCTCCCCATTTCCCTTTGTCTTGTGAAGGAACTTGGGTAGGATGTGCTGACCACCGTGGCATTTTGCTAGTGGCAATCTACCCTTTCTCTCCCATTATCAGTACCTCTGCATCACCTGAAAGACAGTTAAAAATCAAGACATGGAGGAATTATCCCTAAAGCCAGGAAGATTGTATCTCTGCTGGGGAGGGGAGAGCAAGAGAGGGATGAGGCAGGAGTTGCCGCTCGCCCACTGGTCTCAGCTATTGCACAAACAGTGACTGGCCATTGCAGGGGAAAGTACTTGGTCCCAGTCCCAAGCACATGGATGTCATCTGACATTTCATCATGGCTTCATTATATTTTGGATCAGGCCAGTGATTCATCTTGCATTACTGCCATACATGTTGAGCAGGTAGCCAGTGAAGAGGCACTGCATCACGCTGCCAATGATTTTATTTTCTAAATAGCCAGTGGAGATGGCCTTACATCATTCCAGATGCACATACAGTTAATAGATGCGATTTCATGCTTAACTTCAGTGTTGATGCTACATTCCTCTGGAAGAAATTTATGTTCCATGGCTGCACACGGAACCCAGCGAACAGTGTATGCAAACAGCAAGAACTGGGGATTAATGGCTTTGCATAAGGGATGCTGTAAGAAGGATTCTCAGTAGTGTGTTTATAGTGGAGGGCTCAACCTGGCCTGCCAGGTGACCCGTCTGACTTCTCGTTTTAGGCAGGTGCATTCTGATCTGAAAAACTGATTTGCAAAATGGATGAGGGTCAGCCAAGCTCAGCCTTGGTGCTCCCCGCTTGCCAGCACTGCACTGGAACCAGCCCTGTTTCTTTTCCTTTTGCAAGCTTTTATTATTTCGATTAAACCAGGCTGAAAAGAGACAGTTGTCATTCAGATGACAGTCAAAAACAAACACAAAAGCCCAGAATGCCCACTTCGCACGGGGAGACCACAAAAGGCAGCAAATCAGCTCATGTGCATCTCCTCTGGGCAGCCTTCTTTGTCTTCCTGCAGATGAAATTGTTCACAAGGCTTTGCTCCTTTCATCCCGAACCCTGCGAAAGCAAAACCTGTCTCCCACAGAGCTCCAGAATGCCTCAAACACACTGAGGAAGAAACAGGCAGAAATCTACCACATTTTATTCCCAACAGCTGTTCAGCCTGAAAAGTTTTATTAATGCGCTAACAAACAAAAACAAAACCAACAAAAATAATCAAAACCAACGAAAGAACCAAAAAAGAAGGGGAAACGGAGTAAAATAAACTTTAACCAAGTTGAAAACATTATAAATAAGTACAGCTCCGGAGCATAATTTACAAATATAAAACCACATAGAAACATATGTACAGGAGAGTTACATTACATACAAATATGTATAAAAATACCCCAGTGTTTATTCTCGTGCTAAAGCTGCAAGGCTAGAGTTATCTTTGGTACTAAGCTCAGAGGAAAAGGTGGCTGTACAAAAACACGGCCCTACCTGCACAGCGTGCCATACACGGGATGGCAGAGCAAACCTCCTGGGGAGCTTGAGGAGATTTTGGGCAGCTGTTTTCCCAACCTGTCCCCTCCCTGTGCATCACATATTGCAGGACCAGGGCAGGAAGGGCTGACAGAGGCAATCGCTGGCAGAAGAGTTTTTAATACATTGTACAAGGCACTTCATAGGAAATCTCTTCATTATTTTTTTTTTCCTGTTCTCTTCTAAGACTCACAGAACATCTACGCATGGCTCTTGCTGACATAGCGTTTTATGATTATAGTTTTTTCAACTTCTTATTCTACATTCAAGATTAAAAACATCTGAAAATGTTCAGTTCACTTTCATTGGCAGAATGGACCCAAAGCACCTAACATTTTCCAGGACGGGGAAAAGATTTTGCATCTGTCTTCCGCTGGTGTTTGTGGGGTGTTTTTGCTTGGAAAGATGAGATCTGTCTTCCTGGATGAACTCCCGGGAAGCGTCCACATTGAAATGCTGTTTGCAAAAGCACGCTGTCCTCCACGCTGCCACGCACACACCTGCATCTCCCATTCCCTTTGCAGCACTGCCCCGGCAATCCTACACCTCCGTTCCATCCCGGGTGTAGATGAGGCTGTTGACTGTGAAGTTGTAGTAGTGGTTGTACTGGGCGCCCTGGCTGCCGCTGCTGGGATGGAAGGAGCTGTAATAGGCAGGGGAAGGTCCCGCCACTCGCTGCAGCTGTTCTGGTGAAGGCACCTCTTGAGATGAGCTGCTGGAAGGGGTGAAAGTGCCACTGCTCAGCTGTCCAGCAGAGAAGTTCCTGTGATGCAGGTCAGTGCTGAGCCCCCCCGTCAGCCGGCTGCCCCCACCGCTCAGTGAGCTCATGCCGCTGAAGAAGGTGCTGAGGCAGCTCGGGGTGGATGAAATGATACCGGAGGGAGAGGAGCTTTTGGGATGGTCCCTGGCAGAAGGCGATGGGTCCAGCTCTGGGGGTGGGCTGTTTCCACAGGGTTTGCCTGCGGCTGGGATGGGTCGCTCTTCTTCGGCCTTCAGGCCCCCGAGCGAGGAGGCCGCAGCCGTGGTCGCGGGGGTGTTGGGCTCTGAGCGTCGCTTGCGCTTGCGCCGGAAGTTCCCGTTGTCAAACATCTTCTCACAGTTGGGATCTAAGGTCCAGTAGTTTCCTTTTCCTGGTGGAAAACAGGAGAAGCAAGAGAGAAAGTCAGCTTCTGTGACAGAGAGCCCTGCTGCAGAGGGATAAGCGGTATCCATGCTTTGCCCAACCAGCGCAGCACCCACACCTGCTCCTCCTCTGCCTGTTGTCCAGTACAAGAATCCAAAACCTGGCCCTAAAACATCATCACCCCCTCCCATGCAATGCCCAAGTGAACGTTAAGGCCACATGGAGACGGGGACTCCCCACCACAGCTTCAACCTCTACTTCAGACCTGCCTGAAGGGAACACAAAGCAGGGCTTCCTTGGCTGTGGGTGCCTCTTGGCAAGCAGGGATACCCACATCTGCAGCACGGCAAAAATAGTGGGGACCCTGCCATGGCTCTTCTCAGAAGAGCTGATGGAAAGAAAGGCCAAGAGGTAATGGCTTCAAGTTGCACCAGGGGAGGTTTAGGTTGGATATTAGGAAAAATGTCGTCTCTGAAAGAGTGGTAGTGCATTGGAACAGAGATGGTGGAGTCACCATCCATGAAGATATGGCACTGAGGGGCATCGCTTTGTGGGCACCGTGGTGATGGGCTGACAGCTGGACTCGAGAGGTCTTTTCCAACCTTAATGATTCTGCAATTCTATGAAAGACGGGTTCAAGCTGCCCTATGCCCACTACTTTGTTCCAGGGGGCTGTGGTGCCATTAGCTGCCTCCACACAGCTAATGGGAGCCATGGCCTTGCTGTGTCCCCTCAGAAGTCCCAGCCCTGAATGTTCCCATCCCACTCAGCACTGTCCCAGCACACCCCTACGCTACACCCACTCCTGGGCACCAGCTGTGCCCTGGGGACAGGCCGGCGAGAGCTGGGCAGGGAGGGGAGCCGTGAATCACGGCCAAAGGATCCAGGCCTTGCACAACCAGCCCTCGTGGCCTCAGCCCACCCGGCCTGCCCAGACAGGGGGACTGAGGATTGGGGCCAGCCGCCATCCCCTACAGGAAGCAGTGGGAGACCCGAGGAGGGCAAAAGGAGCTCGATCTTCTCAGAAGGGGACAAAAGGTGGGAGAGGTCCTCAAAGCCCAGGCTTGGAGGGGCTGAGGGCACCTGATCTCTTCATAGTGGTGGGGATAAGGGAGCCTGGGGATTGCCATGAGTGGACAAGGGAGCCTGGGTTCCTCACAGGGATGGCTGTAAGTGACCGAAGGAGCATGGGCTCCTCAGCACTGAGCTCATGGGGTGCAATCAAAGGGATGGCTACGAAGGACAAGGAGAGCGTGGTCTCCTCACGTGGATGGTCACTGAGGGGACAAGGGAGCTCCTCAGAGGGTTGGTCAGGAGGGGTACAAGGACCCGAGTCCCCACACAGCAATGGCCGTGAGGGAATGAGGGAACAGGTGAGCCTGGTTCTCTCACAGGGATGGCAATGGCGGGGTAAGGGAGATGGTCTCCTCATAGGGATGGACACGATGGAGCACAGCCCTCTCGTAGGGACGGCCGCGAGTGGACAGCAGAGCACTGTCCCCCCATAGGGATGGTCACGAGGGCACAAGGGAGACCGGTCCTCTCACAGGGATGGATATAAGGGGACAAGGGAGCCCGGGGACCGCACGGGGAAGAGCCCACACTCCCGCATCCCCTCCCATCCCCGTCCGGGGGCTCCGCGCCGCCGCCCGCCCCCCATCCTCACCGGGGTCGTCCTCGTCACGGGGCACCTTGCGGAAGCAGTCGTTGAGGCTGAGGTTGTGGCGGATGCTGTTCTGCCAGCCCGCCTTGCTGCGCTTGTAGAAGGGGAAGTTCTCGGCCACGTACTGGTAGATGTGGCTGAGGGTGAGCTTCCTCTCGGGGGCACTCTGGATGGCCATGGCGATGAGCGCCGAGTAGGAGTAGGGCGGCCGCACCAGCTTCAGCAGCTCCTCCTGGCTCGCCAGGCTCAGCCAGCTCAGCTCCGCGCCGCCCGCCGACGGCGAGCCGGGCCCCGAGGGCGAGCCCACCAGCTGGCCACCCCGCGAGCAGCCGTACGAGGCGGGCGGCAGGAAGGGCGACGCGGCGGCCCCGGAGCCGGGCGGGCCCTGCAGGTACGGCGCTGGGCTGTTCATGCCCCACAGGTAGCCGGCGTTAGCGGGAGCCCCGTAGTCCCCCAGCGCGTACCCTCCCGCCCGTTGCCCCGACGAAGCGGCGGCAGCGGCGGCGGCGGCGGCGGCCGCGGCGGCGGCGGCGGCAGCGCCGGGCGGGTGGAGGCTGGGCTGGGGGTAAACGCTGAAGTTCTCGCTGCAGTACACCGCCATCTCGGGGGCCTCCTGAGCGCTGCGGGGCTGCGGGGGCACGGGGGCGGCCGCCGGTGCCGAGGGTCTGGGCTGAGCCTGCTGCAACTCACCGGCGCTCATAATCCCTCGGCCATGCAGGGCGGCTCGCGGCTCCTTACCCCCCCCGCCCGCCCCGGGCCGCCCCCCCCGGCCGTCAAACCTCCCCTTTCGTCGGACCCCCCAAAATCCCAGGGGGGCTGAGAAGCGGCGGCCTTATAGGCGCTGCCTTGCGGGGCCGGCCGGGCGGGGAGCAGCCAGCGGGGCGGGGAGGGAGGCGGGGAGGGGGGGCGAGGCCGGGCCCCAAAAGCAGCCATAGGGGAGGGACCTGGGGTGTGTCGGGGTGTGGGTGTGTGGGGTGGGGGGGTTGGATCCCGGCTGGATGGCCGAGGGGGTGCGGGGAGCTTCCCCCCGTGGCCGTGATTCCCTGCTATCCATCAGCCCCGATCCGAACTTCGGGAGGTTTGGTGCAGATGAGCACCGTGTGGTGCCCCGACGGGAGAGCGAAGTGTGAAATTCGCTTCAGCTCTTTATTCAGGTGTAATTTTGCCTTTGCTCTTAATGAGCTTTGGATGAGGAATTACCCCGAATTAAACAAACAAACAACCGCCGTGCTCGCTCCCAAAGGGCCGGCAGTCACAAGGCGTGATTTTCTAATAAAAGTTGGGTTTTGCCTTCTGCTTGCGGGGAAAGCGAGGGGAAAAGCGCGTCCTTTGGGAGAGGAAAGCTCTCGGGATCCACAGCTCCGACACCGTCCATAGGGAGACGCCGCCTCCGGCAGATCCCTCGTGTCCGGGACAAACGTCGGATCCACCCGGACAGACAGAAGAATACGAATGTAGGGAATCTTTGTCCGTCACTTCGAAGATGTAAATGCCCGGGTGTTAAATGCCATTGTTCTATCATTCTGTTTTCTGCCGATAAATAGGCGTAAAAATCCCCTTCCCGCGTATATACAAATGCGAAGAGCTCTCCCCAGGGCTGCCACCTCACATCGGCATTTTGGGGAGAAGTTCCCATTGGTTTCATGGAGAAAATTGTTAAAATCGCACATGTACAGCAGTGGAGCTGTTGCAGGGCAAATGTCCTGGGCTTCCCAAATCGCGATATCCGACCCTTGTGTCATCTGAGCAGGGATGTAAGAAATGGAGCATTTTCACCATTATATTTCGTTTTAAAACAAATGGACAATTTTGGGGAAGGAAAATCACAGGTGTGAGAAAGAAATACAGTTTTGGGTTTCCTGTTTTAATCATAATGGGCTTTTCTCTTCTCTTCTCTTCTCTTCTCTTCTCTTCTCTTCTCTTCT
>NW_024885526.1:0-18736 GCF_019232065.1 Centrocercus urophasianus
AGGTGCAGGATTCGTGCCTCGGTGCAGCCATCAAAGCAGCTCAGCGCCTTCTCCTCTGCCTCGCACTGGGTGCTGCACACAGCCTGGGGGGCAGCGAGGCTGTGAGGGGCTCTGGGGTTCCACGGCCCCTTCCGTGGGTTGCAGGGCACGTCCTTGTGCGAGTCTGAGGCGTTAGCAGTTGGAAAAGCAGCAGCTCCCCTTCGTGGGGCGGCTCTCAGGGTGCAGCATCCCCTGGAGCACTGCATGAGGCTCTGAGATCCCCCAGGAGAGCCCACCAGGAAAGTCACAGTCTGGCATTCGTGTCCCACGCAGGCAGGGCGGGACCACAGCGTTGCTGCTTTCTTTCCTGAGCCCCTTTTAGGCAGAATTCAGCTCGCACTTCCCCACAAGACAGCGCCGATGGAGCCCGCGTCCCCATCGGGGATCCTCTGCAGTGCTGGGTGGGAGGAAAGGAACGAGGCCACAGGCAGCACCAGCAGTGATCACAGCATGAGATCCCTTGGGGGCCACCCCAGTACCAACACCAACGGGGGGACCAGTGCCTTCCTCACGGTGTTCTCAGGACGTCTGTAAGAATTCACCCGGCAGAGCAGAGCGGGACACAAGCACGGCAGAGACGGGGACGAATGTGGGTCAGGTCCAGGTGTGGGCAGCGTGGGACCCCCACCTTATGGGGGGCAGCAGGTGGGCGCCCCACAGTGAGGGCTGGGAAGCACGTTAGTAGCTCTCTGTACGACACCAACCGAACTCAGAAGCACGCAGCAGTGTTAGTGTCCCTATGGAGCTGCACAGGGGAGCGAGCGCACGGGGACAGCGGGGCGCTGGAGTTGGGCTGCGGCCTCGTGCTGGTTTTCAATCCGACAACAGGGAGAGACAGAAGGAGGGAGTGAGGAAGGGAAACAAAGGAGAGGAGGTTCCTCGTGCCTCCTGCTTCACCCGAGCAAAGACCCGTGGCTGCGGCCCGCCGTCCGTGGGGGTGATCGGCTCTTAATTCTACTTCTGGCTGTTGTAAGCTTTGTGCCTCTGGTTCATGGGGTTTTCCGGAGACTTCATCCACTCCTTCTTGAGGAGCTGCTTGAGCTGGGACAGCCTCATGTTCGGGTTCTCTTGCTTGAGGCGCGGCAGGTTGACCTCTTCAAAAGCCGTGAAGGCGGCTTTCATCCGGCGCTCGGGATGCCGGTCCGCATCGTTGGCAACGCTGGTGGGAGGGAATTCAGACAGACATGCATCAAAAACGCCTCCCAGCAGGCAGGCTCTGATCCCCTGTCAGCATCACAGAGGGAGCACAGAGCAGCTCTGGTGACAAAGCACAAAACCCCGCGACTCTTCCCCCCCTTCCTCACTTTAAACCCCACGGGCTCATTTAAGGCAGCGGGATTTGCTCTCACTGCTAAGGCAGGAAGTTGCGAGCGCAGCATAAGAGGTTCAGACAGGTGAGGGGGGATGTCTGCACCCATTTCTTGTAAGGAAAGCAAAGCCTCAAAGAAAAGCACCCTCACAATAAGGCCAGCTACCTGAGGACGGCAATGGCATCCTCGATCGTCCTGGCCTCCACTGTCCCTTCCTCCAGGACCCGCCTGTTGACGTTCTCCTCCAAGGGAACCTCCAAGTGAGTCTTCTCCTTCTCCACTGCACAGGGAAGGGGAAAAAGGAAGAGCTGTTATCGTCAAACCCCGGCTGTAACGTCGTCAGGAGAGGCTCAGCCTTTTCCAAAGCACTGAGGAAAGTGCAGGGAAAGCTCAGCCACGGCTCCCCAGCCTTGGGAAGTTCGAGTGCCCGCTTTGCAGCCCTGCTTCTCCATCTGAAGGAGACAGGAGGTTTCCTTTCCCCCCTACACAAATGCTGGGCACATACAGCAAAGTTGCCTGCAGCTCCTCCTTTCCAAGCGCCTCCCCCCCCCCCTGCCGTGCCCCCACTGTTCTCGGGGCCTTTCCGTGCTCCCACCAACCTGTGTCTGCATTCTCCTTCTGCTGCTGGTCTTTCCTGATGGTCTCCTCAATCTGGGCCCTGGTGACTTTGCCCGGCGTTGCCTGTTTAGGTGACTTCCCCTTCAGCTTGGAGTCCTCCTCTTCCAGCAGGCGCTGCAGCTCCTTCTTGCGCTCCAGCTGCTCCAGCCGCCGCTTCTCCCTCTCCTCCTGGAACACAGAGTCACCAAATGTCCTCCACAGGAGCAGGACAGCATCCCTTGGATGGCAACAGGCCTCTCTTCTACAACCAACAGAGCACTGCTCCCCCCCTGCAAGAGACACGGGCTGCTCCCCACAGCAGGACCTGCCCCATCTACACCAGCAACCAGAAGGCGCACGGGGCAGCAGCCGGGGCTGCTAACAATCCCATCAAGTTCTCCACTTTAATTATAACAAGCGGTCGGAGGTTGAAAGTTCAGCAGTTGTTTTGCAGACAAGTGTGTGGAGAGGCTGCTCGGGGTCCTCGGGTCTGGCTTGCATTCTTCCACAGAGGCAGGGCAGGGGTGAGGCAGAACCCAGCCAGCAACACGGCTCTCGTGTTGATTTGAAGCACTCCACGGGGAGCTCAAGAGCCACTTTGCCCTCTGAGGGCCGCTGAAGAGCCTGTCAAGGCCACACCAAAGGCCTGCAGCAGCTTTCAGCACATGGCACCGATCCCTGCCCTCCCAAAGCTTGCAGAGTCTGGAACAAAAAAACACCCGAACGCAACAACAGCCACCATCGCTGCGTGGGTCAGGGTCACGTGCTGCAAAGCAGTTTGTATTTAGGTTAGTTATGAGGACACTTAATTACGGGTGTCATCCATTATTCACGGGGATGGCACCAGAGAGTGACTGAGCACCAGGCAGCAGGGTTTAATCTGGGCAGCTGCACAGCAGCTCTGCACTCAGCTGCGCTCGGCGCCGTGTCAAAGCTCAGAGGCAGAACGAGGCACAGCGCGAGGCAAAAGACTTGAGACTTCACCAGGCCAACAAAAAAAACCCACCAAAAAAACAACCAGCATTCAGCTGTGCAGCTCAAGAGTTTACAGCAAAACCCATCACGAGGCAGAAGCAAAGCGCTCGGATGCTGAATCAAACCGTGTCCTGGGGCTGCTGCATCCCAGAGCAGAGCTTCACCCCAGGCTGAGGTGGGGAAACCTCACCGGGGCTCCAGCCAACGATGGGAACGCAGCCACTGTGGGCACAAAGCTTTTATTGCAGTTGGCTGCCTGCAGACTCGAGGTCATTAAACACACAGTGCCAATGCCTTGAGGCACGATGCCCTGGCAACCAGACCGTGCAGGATTTCAGAGTGCAAGCTCACTTATCACACTGGCTTTCCCTACCCGAGTCTTTCTGGGTAGCCTCCTCATTTTCTACTAAAGATAAAGCTCCCAGAGCTCACAGATGGACTCAGCCTCCCCGATCAGGGGGCTGCTGGCCCGTCCCCAGGCAGGGATTGTGTCACAGGACTGCCTGTGTCCCCAAGGACAAACCTGCAGTGCAGTCTGCAAGAGCTCTGCCTACCTTGCGGCCTCTCCATTACATGCAAAGCACACGCAGGAGAAGCAGAACTGTGACAGGATGTGGCAGCGTGCCCAGGACATCAGCTTGTGCAAGGAAACGTCCCCTGGCTGCGTCCCATTCCAACACAGGTGTGGCTGAGCAGGGCCACCAGGTGCTGGGCTGCAGGACAGGCTGTGGTTTGCATAATCCAGGAGGCAGAGAAGGAGCAGAAACAAGTGCTACCGACCTAAGGGAGGGCAGCAAAGGCATTTCAAAGCAGTTATTTATAGTTGGAGGAGCTCGTCTTTTACCCCTGCTTATCACAGAGAGCCATCAATGGAGGCAGGAGCCTGGCAGTCACACAGCCCAGCTGGGATGACAGCACAGAAATGTGGGGACGACGCTCCAGCATCCAGCCCCATCCCAACAAAACTCCCCATAGGGGACACAGCCACCTCACGAAGGGCAATCAGGCTGGAGCAGGGCGCACAGCTCATCCTGCCGCTCCTCTCCCCCCTCCTGCTGCTGGGAGATGCTGCTCCCTGCTCTGGCATTTGCCATGGCGTTGCTATTTGTGGAAAGCAAACAAGGCAGCACTGCCACTAATTTGTCACAGGCCACGCAAACCCTGCGTGCTCAGGTTTCCCTGGAGGACCTTCCACTCCTCGGCTCCCGCTGCGCCCGCAGGCGATGCTCCATGGACATCCCTGATCCTGAAGCCTTTCCCAGCTTGGGCCGAAGCAAACTAATCCTACATGAGTCAGCTCAAACGCCCCGATGAGAGGGCAGCTTGCATTTGCGTAAGCGAAAAGTACAGCAGAGCTATTAGAAAACTGGAGGAGAAATGAACAGTTTCCTCCCTCAACGCTGCTGCGCCCCGCGGGGCACCAGGAGGAGAGGTGGGCGAGATTGAAGTGGACGATTCTGCTCACGAGGATCTGCATGTTAAAATGCTGGTTTCCAGCCTCGAACCGAATTGCCCTGAGCAAAGAGAAATTCATCAGCTTTCAGAACAGTTCCCCACCTGCGAGACAGGAGGAGAACAAGGTCCCACGCACGTGGCTTCGGGAGCCAGCGGTCAATAGAGGCAGCAGTGCTCCCAATCAACCTCTTAGCATGCAGCCCCGAGGAAGGCGGAGAGCCTGCTGCCAGCCTGGCCAAGCTCCTGGCATGGCAGAAAGGCAAAGTGATGCAGAGAAATGAGGGAGCTGCAAAGAGAGAGAAGCAAACCCAGCGTGCAGCACGTCCCACTGCTCTGCAGGCTGCCTGCTGCACAGCGGGGCTCGGAGATGGGGGTCACCCCCTGCCTTCCTCAGGCCCCACACAAATACTGCAGTGATGCTGGAGCAAAAGGAGGTTTGTTCTGGGCTCTGAATGCCAGCACTCGCCATCGGGTGCTCACTCTGTTCTCTCTCTGCCCCTGTGTTTCTCATTTAAACCACAGGATTGCAGCTTTGCCAACTTGGCACCACACAGCCATCCCTCCCAGGAGGGACAGCAGTCACTTCACCCGTTTCACATGTCATCTGAGTAAGACCCACTGCTCACAGCTGAGTAATTCTGCACTGAATCAGAGGCACAGTCACTGCCGGCCCGCAGGACGATGCCGAGGATGCTGGATGAGCAGGAAGGTGGCGAGGGCTGAGCAGCAGGGAGCTCAGCAAGCACAGCACAGCCAGAACGCAGCCTGAACTGAAAGAAGGGCTGCTGTCCCACACAGACAGACAGCAGGAGCTGGGGAAGGAGATGGGAACTGCACCTTCCCAGCAGGGACTGCAAGCTGCAAGCCCTCTGCCCTTGGCAGATCCACCACCAGCCCTCCTCCTGTAACACCTCAGTGCTTTTAATGCCTTGTCAGCCTTCCAAGCCCACCTGCAGCTTCGCTCAGGACACGTCTGCAGCCGTTCCACCAAGCAGACACACTTCAGCTAATCGTGTGGAGAGAAGGAAAGGCGCTGCAGCCAGGAGGACTGGGAGCCGTGCGCTCTGAACCTCAGCCGAACTGCGTGTGGAGGAGGGCAGAGCCAGGGGGGGAGACACCTGCACTGATGGGGAAACAGCTCCACGGGGATCAGACCTGGTTCTTTCAGCAGGGAGGCACGGAGATGCTGTGCTTTCAGCCAGAGCTCTCTGGGGAGGATGGCAAGCTGTGCCTCGTGCCGCAGTGCCAGAGGAGGCACACACAGACACACACACACACACACACACACACACACAGTGGGCTGGTGGCTGAGCTCAGATGTTCCTTCATGCATCACAGAGCCACCAAATGAGCGCCATCCCCTGCCAGCAGGGATCAGCCGCCACGGCTGCTCTCGGAGCTGGGTGGCGTTTAAAGAAACCTCAAAACCACCGCGCAGAGCCGATGGATCCCCAGGCAAAAACGCGCGCTGGGTTCTCATTCACTGCTCAGAGGCCCATCCACGGGGAGAGGAAGGGATGAAAGGCGGTTTGTTCTGCACACGTGTCCCGCTGGGCGATGGCCCAAGGCTTCCAGCCGTGCCCACTCGCTCCCGACGCAGAGCTGCTGCTTAACGTGTTACTGCCATCACCTGGAGAGCCGGGGGAAGAACTGCGAGAGACGCGGCTCTGCACGCCGTGATCGGCAGCAACGCACCGCCAGCAGCCAGCAGGGCGATTTGCGGGCCGGCAACACCAGCAAAACCGGAGCCCCTCTGGCAGGGCAGCTCCCCACAGAGCAGATTGCTGCTGCATTGAGCCACGGGTTGCCGGGAGGTTCCTGGGAAGGAAAAGCACTCAGACAGCATTCTGCTAGAAGTCAGACCCAGGAGCTGCCAGCAGGAAGATGCTCCCACATGGGGCTGAATTTCTCTAGGATGTCCCAAACCCAGGTGACAGGAGAGAATGAGCTCCTGTTGAGCAATCTCCTCTCTCTAACAAGTTGTGTGCTTGCAGAGCAGTTGAGGGGGGAACCAGAGCGCTGAGTTCTCCACAGCCTTTGTGTGAGGCTCTGAGCTGGACCCAAATTTCGGAGCTAACAGCCCAAGTGCCCCTGCTGAGGTTCCCATGCCCTTTTCCTGCAGGAGGCTGTTTTGGTAGAGCAGCAAAGTAGGTCACTGCTGGCAAAGGGAAAAAAAAAACCAACCCTTAAGAGGCGCAATAATAAGACCTTGTTCCAGGAAATAATTAAGCAGCATTACAGGATTGCGCTGGGGAACAGCCCCCAGGACTCCAAATTCCCAATGTCCCGACCCCCCACCGCGGGGCGGGGGGGGGAATTCACAGCCTCGGGGTCATGGGGACACGTTGGCCTCCTGCCTGCCCAAAGTCAGCACACGGAGCTCAGCCAGTGCCAAACAGAGCAGCACAGAATCAGTAACCCCATAAATTCCGTTTGTATCTCCAGTCAAACCCTTTCCAGGTAGCGAAACAGCAAACAAATTGCTTCAGAAGAGGCAGATAAGCTGCCCTCAAGAATCACTTCCAAAAGAATGAGCGCAGTCAGAAGTTTGTCTAACGCTGGGGCAAGATAACACTGCAAACCAAATAACTGCAGATGAGCTCTGATGAACTCCTCTGGTTTTTGAGGCAGATGTGCACTGAGTGGAGTGAGCTGCTAAGAGCAAAGCAGGGAGAATCTTATTTTTTGAGAGGTAATTGTGATACGTGGCACACTGAGCTGGGGAGGAGAAAAAACGTATTAAACTCTGTTGATTTCTTGAATTTCTTTTTGTAGAAGGAAAAATTAAGAATGGAATCCAAAGGACAGAAACAAAAAGCTAAAAGATCTGCCTGATCAAAAAAAGCAACACAAATAAGAAAATCAAGCCCTACAGCAGAGTTGCAGAGCATTTCCTTAACTCCACGGCTCCCATAAGGCAGCTCTGACTCCCTTCCCTCAGGAGGCGGCTCTGCAATCAGTGCATTCCTCAATCACACACCCAACTCACACTCACCCCCACGCTCCACTCCTTCAGCTCCCACAGGAGCTGCTCACATCGGCTGCTCTGCCCCAGAGCTGAGTGCAGGGCGACGTGCGCAGAGCCACAGCTTTGTGACAGAGGGCAAGAAGTCACCCTTCCCTCAGGAGCAACCTGACAGCCACCCACCTTCCTCTGCTCCTTCCTCATCACGTGTTTGTCGTCATCCTTCCAGTAGGCATCTTCCAGCTCCTGCTGCCTCTTGGCATCGGCTGCTGCCTTTGCCTCCGCCTTCCTTGCACGGGCAGCAGCCGACTTGGTGTTCTCCCCTTGGAACTTCTTGGGCATCACTCACGGTGCTCTGCAGAGAAGAAAAGCAAGCAAAGAGCTTCAGAGCAACGCCAGGCCCTCGGGATCACAGGGATACAAGCAGGGACGGAGCCCGGACCCAGAGCTTTGTGATCACAGCCCCGCAGCTCGGGGGGGACCTCAGCGTGCCGCTCCCACATCTCCGGCGCTGGGCGATCTCCGCTGTGGCAGCAGCCCCCCAGCACCGCCCAGCCTCCCGCACCCAGCAGCGGCCAATCCCGGCTCCCCCAGCCGCCCCCGACCCCCGTGCGGGGTCACAGCTGCCCGCGGGAGGTGGCGGAGCCGCAGGAGGGGTCACGCAGCAGCAGCACCGCCCGTCACACGGACGAAGGGCCCCGCGGAGGGCACGGCCCGCAGACGCGACGCCAACAAAACGCACCCGGGAGGCCCTCCCCGCTCAGCCGCCGCCTTTTGGAATTGAAACCTCAATTTTTAACGGCAATGAGATCCGGCGGCTCGCGGAGCAGCGCTTCGGGCCGGATCTCATCCCCGCGGGGATCCCGACCCCCTTCCCGAGCTCCCAGCCGCCCCGATCCCGCTCGTCCCGTTCCTACCCGGCTCCGCCGCTCCGCCCGTCGCGCTCTTTGTGCGTCATCACTCCGCGCGGCGCGTCCCGCAGGGTGAGGGGAAGCGACGCCCGCGGCCTCGCAGCGCTCCTGCCGCCATCTTTGTTGAGGGCACGGTACGGGCACGGCTCCGGGAGAACGGCGGAGGAACGGTGATGAGAGGGATGCAGCCCGTATCCGTAACCGCATCCTCATCCCCGCTCGCATCTCGGGGAGAGAACCGCGAGAAAGCCGCTCGACTCCCACCGCTCCGTCCACCCTCGTGCCCGGCATAAAGATGGCGGCGTGGTGCCAACACCCGAAGATGGCGGCGGGGGTGTGTGGCTATGTGGGCGTGGCCTATCGGGCGCTGACACCCATTCGGGGCGGGGCCTAACGGGGCGTGACCCGTTGGTCCCGGTGGGCGGGGTCGGTCGTGGCCACGCCCCCTCCTCGACCCAGCATGGACCTCCTCATTGTGCCCCCTCCCAAACCACGCCCGCCCCCCCCCCCCAGTCCCCACTCCCACACAGTGACACACAGATAGCTGTGTCCCATGGAGACCCCGCCTCATTTATTGTCCCCTCCTGGAGGGGCGACACCGACACAGCGGGTGGACATCGGTGCCCGTGCCCCTCCCCCATGTCCCCCCTCTGCCGTGGCCGTGTCCCTACACGTGGCTTTCCTGCAGCAGCTGCTCGGTGACCCCGCGGTGCTGGGGGGGGGCTTCGTGCCTGCCCTCCCAGCCCCAGCAGCACCGGGGGGGCTTCGGGACACGGCCCCCCCTGAGGGTCTCTGCAGACCTGCGGAGAGGGAACATGTGAGCAGAAGTTGGGAGGGGTGTTTTGGGAGTGGTGGGGGGGATCTGAGGGGTGTTACCTTGGTGGGACACCCCCCTGAAGGCGCCGCACCCCCAGCTGGGGACACAGAGGATGTCTGCTTGGTGATGTCCCACCAAAGCACACCTGGGGGCAGCTGTGCTCGCTTGGTGGGCCCTGCGGGGGGGGGGAACAGAAGGGTGAGAGGGAGCAGTGTGGGGCAGCCCCCCACTCTAAATGTTCCCCCGGTGCCCACAGGCTCACCTGCCAGGTAGCTGAGCAGCACTCCTGCCAGCACAGTGGAGAGCGTCCCCAGTGCCCCGTAGTACAGATAGGAGATGGCATAGAAGTCACCCACGATGGGAGGCCTGCAGGGTGTGTGTATGTGGGGGGGGTGTTGGTGGTGACGTCGCCGCCATCAGAAAGGCAGTGTGACGTCACAGCGGACAAAGGAAAGGACAGTGTGACATCACAACGAGCAAGGACAGCGGTGTGGTGTCCCAGAGGACAAGGACAGCGCTGTGACAGATGAAGAGGGAAACCGGCGCGACATCACTGCGATCAAAGCAGCACTGCGGTGTCACAGCAGTCAGCGACAGCGGAGTGACATCAGAGCGAAGAAGGACAGCGTGGTGATGTCACCGGGAGCAGCCCCCAGCCCACCGTACAGGAGCAATGGTGTGTCCCGTCCCCATCCCTGCTACCCGTCCCTTCTCACCTTGCAGGCTCTGTGCCGGGGCGCCGGGGGGGCAGTGGTCCCAGCAGCAGCGTGTGGTTGGTGCTGGCGGTGCGGTTGTAGAGCGGGCAGTGAGCTCCGGAGGCAGGCAGGACACCAGCAATGTCGGCAGGGGCCGGGTAGAGGCTGCCACCCACTGCCACCCACAGCGAGAGCGCGAGGCCGACACCCAGACCCCCAAACACACCCTGGGCGAGCAGTGGGGTCAGCATGGTACTGGGACCCCCAGCCCCCCCCCCCCCCCCCCCCCCCCCGTCCAGCACTCACAGCTGTGTTGCACGCCGGCACGAACATGCCCAGCACGAAGGCTCCCAGCAGAGGGCCGCCGATGACCCCCATGACGGTGAAGGAGCCCTGCAGGGGGACCCTGAGGTGCCTCGAGGGCTCTCCATCCCCCAGCCGTGTGTGATGGGCGCGGGTGCAGAGCAGGAGGGGTAGGGGGGGCTGGGGACGACTCACCTGCAGCACACCACCGCCCAGCAGCGAGGCCAGCGCAGCCACCGTGATGCAAGCAATGCCATAGAACGGTGCTGTGGGGACGGGGGGTCGGGGGGGGAGGGCTGTGACATGGCACAGCAGTGCTGCACGGCACGGCACAGTGCAGGACAGAGCAGCATGGCGTGGCACAGGGTGGGGTGCACGGAGTGGCACGGTGCAGCGCGTGGTGGCACGTTGTGGCACAGCGTGGCATAGGGCAGGGTGGCATCAGGGCCGTGCAGCAGTCCCGTCCTCACTCACACAGCCCCTTGGAGATCAGCATCAGCCTCCTTGGTGACAGCGTGGGCAGCCGGGGCTTCACCAGGTCCTCCACAGTGACGGCTGCCATGGCGTTGATGCTGGTGGAGGCGGTGCTGGGGGAGCACGGCATTCAGCCCCACGCCAAACTGAGGGTGGGGACGGCACAGAGCCACCCCCTCCTTCGGGATGTCGGGGTCCCCAGGCTGCCTCACCTCAGGGTCCCGCTGTAGGCACAGGCCAGGAACAATCCAGGTACCCCAGGGGACGTCTGGAAGATGTCGAGGACCAGGTAGGGCATGTACTGGGGGGCACAGCTGTGTCAGGGGGCAGCAGGACCCCTGTCCCCATCCTTCTCTCCGTTCCTCCTGGCTGCTCTCAACTGAGTGCTCAAGAGGACGGATCTGGTGCAGCCGTACCTGGTCGGGGGCCGAGATGTGGCCGGCCAGGAGGGGGTCACAGTCCTTGTAGAGCACAAACATCACAAGGCCACAGGCCACCGCGCTGGAGACGATGCAGAAGAGCCCCACTTGATTGACCAGCAGCGCTCTGCGGGCACAGGGTGCGATCAAAGCACGGCTCCCCAGGCTCAGCAGGGCTGCAGGGGTTGGGCAGGGGTCACACAAGGCTGCAGGGGGAGTTCAAGGGTGCAGGAGACGTGCAGGGGTGCAGAGTCTGTGCAGAGGTGCAGGATGCATGCAGGGTGGTGGGGCTGGCTTCCCAGGGTTCCACGCATCCCAGCCCTGCAGTGCAACCCCTCACCCCCATGCCGGGGGTTTGTGCCCCCTGCTGCCCCTCGCCTCACATCCTCGCCTCCTTCTCGCTCTTGCAGGCCACGTAGCGCTGGACCTGAGCCTGGTTCACGCCGTACATGGAGAGCCAGACCAGCGTGCCGCCCAGCAGGAAGGTCCAGAAGGTGTAACGGCTCCGTGGGTCGAGGTCAAAGCTGGGGGCAGAGAGTGAGCAGGGGCAGTGCGGGCATTGCAGCACCTGGGGGGGGGATCGGGGGGAGGAGGGGGCATACAGGGACTCACTCTCCGAAGTTCACCCTGGAGCCGTTGGTGGCGATGGCCAGTGCCCTGGTGGGGCCCCCCGCAAGCAGCAGCCCCCGGATGATGACGGCAAGGAACCCAGAGAGCATGACGAAGACCTGGAAGACGTCGGTCCAGATGACAGCCTTCATCCCGCCCTGCGCCAGCGGGAGCACAGTGAGCGCCGGGAAGCCAGAGCCCACAGGACCCCCCTGGAGCCCCCACTGTGCACTCACTATGGTGGTGTAAAAGGTGCAGATGGCGCCAGTGGAGAGCAGGGACGCCCAGATGTCCAAACCGGTCACTGAAGGGCAGATGATGGTGATAAGCGTCGGTGCTCGGGGTAGAGATGAGGGGACGAGGACGTGTGGATGCTGTCCCACATGTCCCCCCCCGTACCTTGGTTGAGGATCAGAGCAGGAGCATAGATGACGATCCCTGTGTACAGAGTCTGTGGGGATGGGGTGGGGGGTCAGAGCAGCGCCCGGTGCCCACAGGGGGGGGATGTGACGTGCTGGTGCTGCGGGCGCTGGAAAAACACTCGGCTCTCCATTCCAAACAGCCATCCCACAGGGCCGTGTTTGCTTTGGAGCCACGGAAAAAGCACGTGCATGGGAACAAGGGGGCTCTTAGGGGCTGAACACAGCGGGGACCCCCATCCCTACATCCCCAACCTGGGACTCACCGTAGCCATCACGTACTGCAGCGTCCCGCAGAGCCGCACGCTCCGTCCGAACCTCCACTCCAGGTACTGGGGACAGAGAGGGAGTGTGCAGGTTTGGCTGGGAGAATCCCATCCCCTGCCTGCAACGCAGGGGGATGCAGACCCCCATGCCTACCTCATAGGTGCTGGTGAGCCCCAGGCGGTAGAAGACGGGCAAGAAGAGGTATGCAGTGAGCAGCGTGTTGAGCAGCTGCCCCAGGCACATCCAGAGGAACTTGGAGCCGTAGCGGTACGCCTCAGCTGGCACCCCCAGCACCTGGATGGCTGACATGAAGCTGGCCGACAGCGAGAGCCCCACTGGCACTGCTGCCATGCGCCGGCCACCCATGAAGAAGTCCTCTGAGGTCTTCTGGCCTCCCTTGGACAGCCCGTGGAACAGCCCGATGCCCGTGGAGACGAGCAGCATCAGCCCGAACACGCCGTAATCCCAGAGGCTGAAGGTAAGGGGCTCCGATGCCCACACCTCCAGGCTGCCCGGTGGTGCCAGCATGGTGGTGGTGTGCGGACGGCCCCCCCCCCCCGGGCACACAGGGACAAGGACCTGCAGGTGGGACAGGGGAAGGGGGTCCCGGTGTGTCCAGGGGCAGCGGCACTGCAGCGAGACACAGAGCACAGGGTGGTTATCGAGGTGCAAGGTGCGGATGAGTGAGCATGGAGAGGAGCATCACTGCATCGCCATCCCTGCGCTCATCCCAGTGGAAGGGTGCAAAGAAGCAGCCGCAGAGAGCACCCCAAATACCACAGATACCCCAAATACCTCCCGATCCGTGGCGCACAGCGCTGCCCAGTCGCACCACAGAGCGAAGCAGCCGAAGGACACGGCCGGGACGCAGTAATCCCCCAAACCCAGCGCAAACACGGAGCGCTGAGCACCACTTATCTCCCGCCGGCGACAAAACAAACCCAACCGAAACCTTTACCCAGCAAAAGCACCTCCTTTGCGAGCTGCTCCCCCAGGGGCTGGCAGGGATCCGGCCGCGACCTCGGCGGGCGCAGAGTGCCAGAGGGGCTGGGAGGAGGCAGGCTATGGCGTGGGGAGGGAGGCAGAGCTGCGTGGGGCCGCGGCGATAACCCCTTCCCTGCCGCCCACCCCTGCAGGGTCCAAGGCCTGAAGGCAAGGATGGGGCCATGGCTCTTCCCCTCAGGGTGCAGTGACAAGAGGGCCAGCCCTGCTTCCTCATTCCCAGGTATAAGAGGTGCTTTGTTTCACCCGGGACACGTTGGTCCCCATGCTTGAAAAATAGGGCTGCAACCCAGGAAGAGCTGCAACTTGGGGACTGTCCCCTCTGCCAAAGGATGTGCTGTCCCCACAGGGCACATCCTTGCGCTCCAGCGTGTCGCACGGTACCTCGTCCCCAGGGTATGTCCACACTGATGGTGCATCGTGGCCTTGTCCCCATGGAGCAGCACCCCATCCCTGCCTCTCTGCTGCCTTCGCTTCTTTGGGAAGCAAAAAGGGGGAAAAAGCTGCTGCCCCCTCCCCCCCACACACACCCACCAGGCCACACAGTGTTGGCACAGGTGCATGGGGCTCCCAAAGGGACCCAGAGGGGGTGGGCAGCTCCCAGAAGTCCTGGGAGGCTGTGAGCAGCGTGGGGGGAACAAGGGCTGCATGGGGCAGCATTGGGCTGAGAGCAGGGTGGGACAGGGTGGGACGTGGAGAGGTGCCCACCACTGCTGTACCCACAGCACTGGCAGGGAGCAGGGGGATGCCCGGAGCAGGGGGTGCCTTCTGCCCCTGGGGTGGCTCCTTAGGGCCCCCTGCCCCGTTCCCCCTCCCTGGTCAGGAAGTTCGCTCTGCTCAGAGACGCTGCGGGCAGGAAGGAAGTCACCATGGGGACTTTTTGACACTCGCAGCCACCTACGCAGCCCAAAAAGTGCAGCAGCCCCACCCAGGACAGAACGCACAGCACCAGCAAGGCCACGGGACAGCACAGGTACTGTGGGACGTGGGGGGGTTTGTGGGCTCCAGCCGACCCTCCTGCACAGGGATGGAGCCGTGTGCTCTCCAGGCCAGGTGTGATGCAGGGCACAAGCGTGTCTCCGAGCTGGCTGCTGCAGAGCACCTAAAAAACAGCGGCGTGCCTGTTTCCCCATCTGCAAAATGAACACAGGGCAATGAGCCCCAGAGACAGCGTGGGGTTTTACCCCACGGCAAGGAAGGTCCCATTTCCTATGGGTCTCAGAGCACGGGGCACCGCGCTTGGGGACACACCAGGGGGTGCACAGGGAGCACACTGAGCACTGCTGTCCTTGCAGCTCCCGCCATGGCCCCGCTGGGTGAGGAGACGCCGCTGATCGGCGAGCACTCCTGCAGTCTGTCCTCCTCGGAGCCCGGCACGCTGCAGGTGTTCCTCTACCACCGGGCACCCCATGCTGCCCCCGACTCCACCGCCATCCTCACCTTCACCTTCGGCGAATACACGGCCGAGGAGCTGTGTGTGCGCGCTGCCAAGGCCTGCGGTGAGCACCATCCCCTGGCTGTGCACCCATCCGGCGTGGTCACAGCCACGAGGATGGCGCTGTCCCTCTGCCACCAGGCGTGCTGCCCATCTGCCATCCTCTCTTCGCTTTGGCCACGGAGGATCTCAGCTGCTGGTACCCCCCCAACCACCTCTTCACAGTGGAGGATGCCCGCAGCCAGGTGGTGGTGTATAGGATCAGGTGGGGACTCTCTGCTGGCTGATAGGGGCGGTGCGGCGCGGGACGGGGCACTGAGCCCAGCCAACCCTGCCCCAACAGGTTCTTCTTCCCCAATTGGTGTGGGCTGGGCCAGGCGCATCGCTTCCAGCTGCCCAGCGACCGCCCCAGCCCCGTGCTGGATTACCCCGTCATCGATTACCTGTTTGCCCAGGTGAGCCGTGCATCCCTGCCCCAGGGGTGTGCCAGACACGGGCACGGAGCCGGGGGCTGGCCATGAATGATGGGGTAGGGGGGATGCACTGCTCCTGCCTCAGCCTCGTGCACGGAGCCGGGCTCAGGAGATGCACGGCTGGTGCACAACCAGGGCTTGCAGCGAGCAGGGGGCTTTGCCCCCACCCCGAGCTGTGTCTCTGTCCCCAGTCTCGCAGTGACTTCATTGCGGGACGCATGGAGCTGGCACTGAGCCTGGCGGAGCAGGAGGAGTGCCTGAGCCTGGCGGTGCTGGACATGCTGCGCATCGCCAAGGAGAAGTGGCAGAGCCCCGAGCAGGTCTTCAGCTGCGTCAGGTGAGCGGGGACCTCACCTGGGGGGGGCGGGGGGGCACCTACCCCCCTCCTGCCTCATCTCCTGCCTCCCCCCGCCCCCAGCTACAAGTCCTGCATCCCGGAGCCGCTGCGGTGTCAGATCCAACAGCACAGCTTCCTCACTCGCAAGCGCATCCGCCGCCGCGTCGCGCAGTCCCTGCGCAGGATGGGGGGCTGCAGGGCGGATGGGCGCTGCCTGAAGCTGAAATACCTGCTGGACCTGGAACGGCTGCGGCGCTGCTGGGCTGAGGAGAGCTTCCGTGCGCGCGGCCCCGACGCCGACATCACCATCCACGTGTCTGCAGACAGCGGGGTCTCCTGGAGCTGCGGCGGATCTGAGGTGCGGAAACCCCCACCAGAGGGTGAGGATGGGGTGGTCCAGCCACAGTGCAGGTAGGGGGGGGGGTCTGAGAGTGGATGAGTGGAGGGGAGGGGGGGGTCATGGGCTGGGGGGACACGCGTAGAGCAGCCCCCGGTGTCCCTGCAGAGCCGCCAGCACTTCTGTGACTTCCCCGACATCGCCGACGTCAGCATCAAGCAGGCGAGCCGTGACGGTGGCCCCGTGGAGAACCGCATCGTCACCCTCACCAAGACAGACAACAGGGTGCTGGTGAGCTGGGGGGGGGACCTGGGGGGTGCCAGGGGGGTCATGGCGTGCTGGGGGCTCACCTCACTCTCGCCCAGGAGGTGGAGTTCCCCACGCTGCGGGAAGCTCTCTCCTTCGTGGCCCTGCTGGATGGTTACTACCGCCTGACTGCAGATGCCCACCACTACTTCTGCAAGGAGGTGGCCCCCCCCCGGCTGCTGGAAGACATGGAGAACCAATGCCATGGGCCCATCAGGTGTGTGTGCCCCATCCCCCCAGGCTGTGGGGCTCAAAGCGGAAGGGAATTATTGAGAGGGGACCCCCATCCACCCACCCAAGGGGTGACGCTGTAGTGCCCACCGTGCTTGGGCAGCGCTGGGACGCACCGTGGGGTGTCCCTGCCATATCCCCCTCCCCACACCCAGCTGTGTTGCAGCTCTGAGTTTGCTGTGCGTAAGCTGAAGGCGGCGGGGGCCCAGCCAGGGCTGTTCGTGCTGCGCCGCAGCCCCCAGGACTTCGACAGCTTTCTGCTGACCGTGTGCACCGAGGTGGGGCCCAGTGCCACACAGACCCCCCCCCCCACGTCCTCTCCACGTGGCACAGAACCCAGCACAGAGGGGACAATGCCACTGGTGTTTCCCAGCACCCCACGGTGCTGAGCTCGCTCTCTCCCCGCAGACACGCTCCGGGCAGGACTTCAAACGCTGCTTGATCCGCAGGGATGAGGATGGCAGCTTTTGGCTGACAGGGCTGGCAAGGCGCTTCTGCAGCCTGCAGGAGCTGCTGGGCACCTATGGGCGCTGCGGGCTGCAGGCTGAGGGTGCTCACCTGCGCCTGGAGACGTGCTGCCCACCTCTGCCCCGAGGTGACACCTATAGGCTATAGGGGCACGATGAGAGAAGGGGTTTGGGGGGGTGGGGGGTTGTGAAATGAGGTGTGTTGTTGTAAAAGGCGCTGTGTGACGTCACAGTGCGGGCGTTGTGATGTCAAAGAACGAGCATTGTGACGTCACGGTGCAGCATTGTGACGTCATAGCGAGCGGTGTGACGTCACAGAGCGGGTGTTATGACGTCACAGCCACCCCTCACATGCCGCCCCCCCCCCCCCCGGGGGGAAATCCAACCTGCTGATCGTGCGCAGCGGCCGCCCGCGGCCCCCCAGCTCCCCCCCCCGCCCCGCGCCGCAGCCCCAGCCAGCTCACATTCCATAAGATCGACCCTGAGAGCCTCATACGGGTACAGCAGGATGGGGTGGGGGGAGCCGGGGGTCAGGGGGGACCCTTCCAGCCCAACATGCCATCCCACGGCAGGGCGAGAGCCTGGGGCAGGGTTCCTTCACCCACATCTACAAGGGCATCAAGCGGGACCAGAAGGATGACGAGTTCTACCAGACCCCCGTGGTGCTCAAGGTGATGGACAGCAGCCACCGCAACTGCTCCGAGGTGAGCTGGGGGGCCCCTCGGCACCAACCCGCCTGCGTCCCACAGCCCCCTGACCCCATCTCCCCCTCAGTCCTTCCTGGAGGCCGCCAGCATCATGAGCCAGCTGTCCCACAAGCACCTGGTGCTGCTGCACGGCGTCAGCCTCGGCAAGGACAGTGAGTGTCCCTTGTCCCCTGTGCCACGCTGCCACCCGCTGTGTGCACGCGTGGGACCGGCCTGCTGCCCCCTGCCCGCAGGCATCATGGTGCAGGAGTACATCAGGCACGGGCCCCTGGACCTCTACCTGAAAAAGAACCACAGCGAGGGCAAGGTGACGACCAGCTGGAAGCTGCAGGTGGCCAAGCAGCTGGGATACGCTCTCAACTACTTGGTGAGTGGATGGACAAAGCGCCCCCCGTCCTCTGATGTGCCCCCGCTCCCACGCAGCTCTATCCCCACCGCTTCTTGCACCTGTATTCCCGTAGCCCCCAACCCCCCGTGTCCCACGTGTCCCCATCCCCGTGGCTCCCACCCATCCCTGTCCCACATCTCCAAGCGCTGCTGTCCTTTCGCTCCCGCTGATCCCCCACACCCCGCTCAGGGTCCCTGTCCCCTCCCAGGAGGACAAGAAAATCACCCACGGCAACGTTTCTGCTAAGAAGGTGCTGCTGACCCGGGAGGGGGACGCGGCCAGCGGCAGCCCCCCCTTCATCAAACTCAGCGACCCTGGAGTCAGCATCACCGTCCTGGCCAAGGAGTGTAAGTGCTGTATGGACCCTGGGGAGCCGCGTGCCCCACCTTGGTGGTGCTGAGCAGGGCCACCCCTTCTCTCCAGTGCTGGTGGAGCGCATCCCTTGGGTGGCCCCCGAGTGCCTGGGTGACCCCCAGAGCCTGGCGCTGCCAGCCGACAAGTGGAGCTTCGGGGCGACCCTGTGGGAGATCTTCAGTGGGGGCAACATGCCTGTCAGCCTGCTGGAGCCACAGAAGGTGGGGTTGTCCCCTCCCCCCATCACCCTGCCCCTGTGACCCCACCCTGATGTGACCCCACTCCACTGCGACTCCATCCTGTGGCACCCACCGTGTTCAGCTGCCTGCTGCTGCCAGTCCTGCTGCAGGGCCTCCTGATGGTGCTGGTGACCCCAGAATGCAGTCACAGTGCATAAGGGGTGGGGATGGGGATGGGATGGGATGGGATGGGATGGGATGGGAT
>NW_024885526.1:18836-26137 GCF_019232065.1 Centrocercus urophasianus
ATGGGGATGGGGATGGGGATGGGGATGGGGATGGGGATGGGGATGGGGATGGGGATGGGGATGGGTGCCCACAGCCCAGGTAGTGGCATGGACAGGCAGACCCCACACCGTGCCCACCCCATCCTCGAGTGATGCCCGGCGCTGGCACAGCTCTGGGCCTCGTGCTCCTTCCTCCCTCCCCTCCCCCCAGAAGCTGCAGTTCTACGAGAGCCGCCTGCAGCTGCCCGCCCCGCGCTGGAGCGAGCTGGCTGCGCTGATCGCGCACTGCATGCACTACGAGCCCAGCAGGCGGCCCTGCTTCCGCGCCATCATCCGCGACATCAACAGCCTCATTTCCTCCGGTGGGCGCTGCGGGTGTTGGGGATGGGCGCGGGGATGGGCACCGGACCCCCACCTCACCGCCTGTCCCCCACCCCCAGACTATGAGCTGCTCTCAGAGCTGTCACCCACCGACGTGACGCTGCGGGAGAGCTTCTGGGGCTACGAACACGTGGCAGCGGGGCAGAGCCCTGCGCTGTTCGAGGAGCGGCACCTCAAGTACATCTCACTGCTGGGCAAGGTGAGGCTCTCTTAGCGATGCCCTTTTTGTGGGGTACCCACGGCCTCCTCCACACCTCGCTGTCTCAGGGGTGGCAAAGTGCTGGGGGGGGTCCTGGGAGCTGAACGCCCACCCGGCTCTGCCTCCCCAGGGCAACTTTGGGAGCGTGGAGCTGTGCCGCTACGATCCGCTGGGTGACAGCACGGGGGAGCTGGTGGCGGTGAAGAAGCTGCAGCAGGACTCGGCCAAGGAGCTGCAGGACTTCGAGAGGGAGATCCAAATCCTGCACTCGCTGCAGCACGACTTCATCGTCAAGTACCGGGGCGTTTGCTACAGCCGTGGTGAGTGCGAGGCGGCGCCGGGGCCCCGCCCCCCCCCACCAGCCCATGGGGTGCAGGCAAGGAGGGGTCTGCATGCATCCTGCTGCATCAACCTGCAAATTGCCTGCTCTGCCCGTGACACGGGTGTGCTGCAGGGCGCCGGGGGCTGCGGTTGGTGATGGAGTACCTGCCTGACGGCTGCCTGCGGGATTACCTGCAGAAGAACCAGCACCGCCTGGAGCACCGCACGCTGCTGCTCTACGCCTGGCAGATCTGCAAGGTGGGACCGAGGGGATCCCATTCTCCCATGGAGGGGTTGAGGTGGGGATGCAGTGATGGCACCGTGCCTGTTCCAGGGCATGGAGTACCTGGGGGCCCAGCGCTGCGTGCACCGCGACCTGGCCAGCAGGAACATCCTGGTGGAGAGTGAGAGCCATGTGAAGATCGGTGACTTCGGGCTGGCCAAGCTGCTGCCACAGGACAAGGACTATTATGTGGTGCAGGAGCCTGGGCAGAGCCCCGTGTTCTGGTGAGGTCCCAGGTGCTGGGTTGGGGGGCACGGTGGGACCCGGCGCTCAGAGCTCCCACCTCCAGGTACGCACCCGAGTCGCTGGCTGACAACGTCTTCTCCCGAGCGTCCGACGTGTGGAGCTTCGGGGTGCTGCTCTATGAGCTCTTCACCTACAGCAACAAGAGCAGGAGCCCCTCGGAGGTGAGGCCCCCCCCCCCCCGGGCCCCCCCCCCCGTGCCCCCTACTGCCGCACCTTGTGCTCACCGCAATCCCGCAGGAGTTCCTCCGCATGATGGGCCCTGAGAAACCAGCACAGATCATCTGCCATTTGCTGGAGCTGCTGAAGGACTCCAGGAGGCTCCCGGTGCCCCCAGGCTGCCCCACGGAGGTGAGATCCTCCCCTCCAGCACAGCGGGGTCCCAGCCCTCCCCATGCCCCCCAACGGTCCCGTTCTATCCACAGGTGTATGCGGCGATGCTGAGCTGCTGGGCATTCGCCCCCACTGCCAGACCCACCTTCAGCGAGCTGGCAGTCAGAGTCGAGGCACTGAGGGATGGCCGTGGCACCACCCGTGGGTAGGGGGTGCCTGGACCCCCCCCCCCTGCAGCCCCCAGACCCTCCAGCATGAGACATGACAGACAGATCAATGAACACAGCAACGCTTCAATGTGTTTTAACTGCTATGGTTGTGCTGCTGTGACTTCCCTTCTCATTGCCCCCTCTTTTGTAATCAGGTTTGACCGATTTCAAGTAAACGGTGGTGGAATTTGGAAACTGGAGTGAAGTGAGGGGAATCCATGGTGGGGGGGGTTGGGGGGAGGTTGGGCATGAGGAGGTCAGATGTGTACCAATATCCTCGCAGAGGAAATGCAGCAGTGAGCTCAGCCCCCCTATGAGCCACTGGGGACATCCCTGTAGGAGGGCAGCCTGGAGGCAGCAGGGGCCAGGGGATGGGGGGGGAGTCTGGGGGGCGCCCATCTCTTGCTTGTGTGGTTGAGGACGGAGAGGGGACCTCAGGTCTGTGCCCACCCGCAATGGATGAGCAGACATGGGGGACAAGGGGTGGGCGGTGGGGGGACCCTGAGCTCCCACTCCCCCCTGCGCTGTGGGATGGCAGCAGGCACGGAGCCCTCATCTCCGGACTGCTTTCCTTTATTGCACCGAGAGGAGAACCTGGTCACAAGTCACAGCTTTGGGGCAGAGCCAGGCAGGATGTCTGAGGTGAAGCCACAGGTTGGAGCTGAGGCTCAGCACCTCCCCACGCTCAGCCTCACAGCAGCATCCCACAAGCCCTGGAGCAGCAGCAGTGACGCTGACCCTCCTGGTCCATCCTAGAAGATGAGCACCTTCCTCCCACAGCGCAGCTGGGGCTCCTGGAGAGCCTGCCACATCACGGCCATCTCGTAGGGCGCAAAGCGGTGCACCACCAGCAGCTCCCGGTAATAACAGGGGTCCAGCGGGTCAGAATAGCGGGGCACGGAGATCCCCCAGGGCCGGATGCCATCGTGGGAGATGGGGGCCAGCCCAGCTCTCTCCAAGCACATCCCCACGTAGACGTCATCGATGGGGAAGAGCGCGACGTGCTGCGCCGCGCGGTGGATGGCGCGCGCTGTGAAGGCAGACATGAGCACCCCTCCTCCGCTGCAGTACGGTGGGTACAGCTCCGACGGCATCAGCTGCGTCGGCACAAAGTACTTGCTGCCTGGATTCCGGATGGGCCCCGTGCCGGCCAACACCTGCCCAGCCAGCAAGTGCTGCTCGCTCGGGACATCCCGCGTAAAGGACACCAGGTTGTCCGTGTTGACAAAGACATCGTCGTCCCCGTTGAAGACGAAGCGCGCGCCGGGGCAGCGCTCCTGCAGCCAGGTGTGAAACAGCAGCAGCTTCAGCGTCAGGTTGAAGAAGGTGTCCCTGAAGTCCCACTGCAGCACGTCGTGGTGCTCGTGCTGCTCGTGCCACAGCAGCCGGTTCAGTTTGGCCGCGTTCCGCGCGTCGGGGGAAACCCCCACCAGGAACAGCCGCCGGATCTGAGCCCCTTCCAAGGTTCTCTGCTGACCCCACGTCTTCCGGATCGCCTCGCGCCGTTCGTAGTTGGCCGGGGAGGATTTGATGGCCAGGAGGAGGAAGGTGTTGGAGGAGGCTGCGGGACCCCCGCATTTGCCGGGGACGTCGAGGAGCTGCGGGAAGGCACGGCAGTGCTGGTAGAGCATGAAGTCCCGGGATTGTTCAGGCAGTTCGGCAAAGCCAGGGATGTCATGCACTGAAGCATTGGCCACGCATGGGGTGATGCTGGGCAGAGCTGGGAGGGCGTCGGGGGCTGCAATGGAGGTGGGTTCGGGGCTGGGGGCTGCGCGAGGCCACAAAGACGAGGTGGGGGACAGCAGGTAGCATAGCCCCAGGGTCCCCACCGTGAGCAAAGCCCATTTCTGCGGTGCACGATGCCACAGGGAGCGGGTCTGCAAGACAGGGAGCACAGCTGAGGCTGCGTGTCCCACATTTATGGGATCACCCTGTGCCCTACGGTGGGTTGGGATTCCGGGTGCCGATGGTGATGGTGGAGGCTGAAGGCATCACCACCTCCCAGCACATGTGGGACCTCCTGGGCAGGGTTTCCAGGCGTCCCACAGCCACCCCGGGAGCATCACACCCAATTGCCTCTGGATGCAGAGCTGCCCGTGCTCCATCCCCCTCTCTGCTATGCTCAGCTCCCTCCCTTCCTTTGTAACAACCTTTTGATCCCAAGTTCACTTCCGTCTCCCTTCCAGGAAACCAGGGAGAGGTCAGGCAGTCAATCCTGCCCAGCAGCTGCTGTGTTACGCAGAGCAAATAGCCAGGGCACAGCAGGGCCACGCCAGCGAGAGGGATGGGGCACCCACCGGAGCACCCTCAGCTGGAGGAGTGGGTGGTTCTGGATGCACGAAGCCCACCAACAGGTGAGGTGAGCAGCCCCCACCCCATAAAGATGGAGCCCATGGGCAGGGGACCCCACTCAGCATGAGGACCCCATGCAGCATGCGGGATCCTATGGGGTGGTGGATCCCATGGGGAACCACCACCTCCCCCACCACCCCCCAAGCCCAGCAAAGCAGGATGCACCCAGCCCCATCCCAGAGCCCACCCTGCAGCACGTGAAGCCCTGAGCCCCCCAACCCCACAGAGCCCCCAGCACCTTCCCACAGAGCCATACCAGAGCCATTCTCGTGTGTCAACGGGACAGGATCGGCAATCCCCTCCCCACACCTGGTGCCACCCATCTGCCCATCCCGAAGCCCGAAAGGTGGGGCAGCAGCAACTATGGGTGCTAGAAGTGTCACAGTTCAGTGTTGGCTCCTCCCCCCCCGTGGCCTCAAAGTCCTCCCAGGAGCACAGTGCAGCAGCTGAACCCGTTACCAGGGAGCAGCCCAGAGGTGGCAGAGCTGGGCGGCACAGCGTGGGGCAGAGGCGGTGATTAGAAAATAAAGTGTTTAATAAAAGAGCTTCACAGCACGGGGGTGGGGTGGGGGGGGGGGGTCCATCCCTTACAGCAGGAGATGACGCAGTTATGGCTATGGGGAGGAAGGGGAGTGGGGGGGAGGAAGAGGAGTGAGGAGGAGGAGGAAGGCACCCCCTCCAACCAGGCTCCATCCAGTGCTTTGAGCTCACACAACCAAGGGGAGGTCCGGGGGTCCGAGTAGAGGCAGCTCAGGACCCCGCCAGGTAGATCCCTGTGGAGGAAAGAGGGGGGGAGGGATGAAAGGTGGGGGCTGCGAAGATGGGGACACGCACACGGGGCATTGGCACCATGGGAGAACGGAGAGCGGGGTGGCGGGGAGGGGACCTCGGGCACCTGGGGAAGGGACCTCCTGCACCATAGGGGGCGGGGAGGGGACTCCATGCACCACGAGGAGTGAGAAAAGGTCCCCACGCCCCCAGATCTGTGGGGTGCGGAGGAGGTGCTGCCGTGCACCCTGGGCAGCACAGAAGGGACCCCGAGCATCTCAGACACAGGGGACGCAGAAGGGACCACGTGCAACCACAGGCTGTGGGGACAGGGGAGGGATCCCACGTACCCGTGGCGAACCTCTTCTTGACCAGCGACATGCGGTACCCAGCGCCTGCCAGCTCCACCTCGACGCCCGACAGCGTGCTGCCCTCACTGCTGAACTGTGCTGCCACCGGGCTGGGCTTGCTGGGCCCACAAAGCGGCTGCCAGCTGGCTGAGAGCCGCCCGCAGCCTGGGGAGGTGGGGGGGAGCACAGAGGTGGGGGTCCCATCCCTGTCCCCACACGCACAGAGTGAGGGCTGCAGGGGTGGATGGAGCCTCACCTCCCTGCCCTGGCGCGCTGGGGACATCCAGCAGCTTCCAGAGCAACCTCTTCTCCTCCAGGTTCCTGCGGGGACGTGGCCACATCTCCAGGTCTCCCGCTCCATTCCCACCACCCCCACGTTCCTCAGCCCATTTTAGACCCCCACCCTCTTTACCAGCTGGCCTTGGGCTGCAGCCGCACGTTGGTGACAGGTTCATCCAGGGGCAGCAGCACGTGGACGTTGGCGAGGGGCACAGGCAGGGCGAGCGCCCCCGCGTTGTAGCCGTACTCCACACTGACCCGCGTGGCTCCGGGCGCGCAGTCCCAGCGCACACACAGCCGCAGTGGGGCTGAGCTGGGACCCAGCCGGGAAAACTGGGGTGTAGAGAAGGGTGGGATGTTGTCACCCCGCCATCAGAGCTGGGTGGGGGGATGTGGGGCGCCCCCAGGCTGCGCCCGGCTCACCTGGTACTTGAGCAGAGCCACGTTGTAGTAGGAGGCGGATGGGCTCTGCTCTGCTTGTTTCTGCAGCTGCCCCGTCAGCGCAGCCATGTTCAGCCAGAAGTCCCTGGTGCTGGGGTCGCTCTGGGAAGGGTCACTGTGGGGACGGGGACACTGCGGCCACACTGGGGCGCCCCACAGCTGGCACCCGCAGCACGCAGTGAACCGGCACCCCAAGGCGCAGCGCTGCACCCGCCAGGTGATGAGGGTGCCTGGGGCCTCCTGAGAAACCAGACACCCCAACACCCTGTGCGCCCCAAGCTCCCCACCGCCACCACCCCAGCCCACGTCCCCGTGTCCCCACACCTGTAGAGCAGCTCGGCGTTGGGCAGGAATTGCTCGATGGCACCGGCGTTGAGCAGACGGAAGCTGAGCACGGGGGGGGCCAAGCTGCCGCTGAAGACGCGCACGATGCCGGCGGGGAAGGACATGGTGAGCTCCCCCGTCACCTTCACCAAGCAGCTGCGGGGATGCTGGGGGTCAGCGGGCAGACAGCTGGGGGGACCCCGACCCCGACCCTGACCCCCCCCTACCTGTCGGCATCTCGCCCCTTGAAGTAGGCATGCACGTATTCGGTGAAGGCGGTGGCCACGGGCAGCGCGTCCTGCGAGCCCAGCACCACGGGGCTGGGACCCCGCGACAGCCCTGGGGGCAACGCACACCCCGTGAGCACCCAGAGGGCCCCACGTCCCCCACATCCAGGATTCTTCCATCCCCCTCCCAACCCGGACGCACCGAGGGGCGGTGGGCACACGGAGAAAAAGCCGCGCTCCCCCAGGCTGGCGGGGGCTGAATGCGAGGGGCAGCTCCAGGAGGGCGGGGGGCTGAGCGAGCGCGACTGCGGGCACAGAAAGGGGGGGGTCAGTGGAAGGAAGGGGGTCGGGCTGCTGCCCCCCCCAGCCCTCCCACCCCCTTAAAACACACCAGGTCACTGTTGCTGCCTGCAGCTGGGCCGGCTGTCGGGCGCTTCGTCCGGGAGCGGCGAGGGGGGGCCACCAGTGGGACCTCGCGGGGGGCGGCGGCGGGGGGGCGGGCGGCTGTGGGCACAGAGGGGGTCAGGGGGTGACGAGGCGAAGGGGGCAATGAGAGGTAGGGGTCTCCATGGGGGGGTCCCACGGGGGCCGGGAGAGCAGCAGGCTCAGCCC
>NW_024885527.1:0-26737 GCF_019232065.1 Centrocercus urophasianus
TCCCTGATAAAGATTTGTAATAAACTGGTCGGACCAACATTTGAACCGTTGCTTCTTAATCTCACGCCGGGTATATAGATAGTAAAAGAACCTCCTCTCCCTCCTATAAATTGGAGCAAGACATCATGGCACCCCAGAAAGAATTGAGTCAGATAATGGGACTCATTTCAAAAATTCTCTTGTGAATACTTGGGCCAAAGTTCATGGTTTTATCATATCCCCTATCATGCACCAGCTTCTGGTAAAATTGAACGCTACAATGGGTTGTTAAAAACTATGTTGAAAGCAATGGGTGTCAGAACATTTAAGCATTGGGAGAAGCATTTGGCAGAAGCCACCTGGTTGGTCAATACTAGAGGATCAATCAATCGCGATGGTCCTGCTAGCTCCCTACATACTGTCAAGGGAGATAAGGTCCTGTAGTACATGTAAAGAACATGTTAGGAAAAGCAGTTTGGGTCCTTCCAGCTTCTGGGAAGGGCAAACCTCTGTGTGGAACTGTTTTTGCCCAGGGACCTGGATCCACCTGGTGGGTGATGCAGAGAAACCAGGATTTTCAATGTGTACCACTAGGGAATTTGATGTTGAGGGAGTGCAGTCAGTAATTCCATGTATATATATAGGTTTGTCTGTGTGTGCATTTAATGTTTGGTAATTATTGCTTGTTTGCATATATTAAGCATGATGTAGTGATGTAGAATAAGGGGTGGAATGTCATGGTTTTGTGATTTTTGGTTTTTGATATTCCACATAATAACATCATGTGGGGCCCTGGGAGTTTAACTGTTAATGCTCAAGTTCTAGGTACCTGCCCAGAAGAGAAGAACTACATTCCCCAGGGGACTTTGCGGTCACAGAGAGGAGATATAACTCCTGGCAGGGTCACCTGATGAGCTCTTTTTTTGTCCGCTCTTCTTTGTTGGCTCTCCTCTTGTCTCCCTGCTGCTCAACTGGACTGCGCATCTCACGTCAGCGTTGTGGTGAGGCCTATCCACCTTTTAGACATTCTGTCTCTCGTTGTATTTGATTTATTAGCTTCAATTCTGATTATATTGCATTATAGTGTGTTATCTTGCATTCTGATACTGTATTTAGTAAAATAGTTTGTTTCTCCTCAGATCGTTGCCACTGTTTTTAATTATTTTGGGGTTCCCTTTTGCGGAGGCACGGATTTTGCGAAATCCTTCTGCCCCGCTAGTCACAGAACTCGGTCAAACCAGCCCGTAAACCACTGACATAGTGCACAGCAGCATTCTGCTCCCAGCACTACCCTCATTGACAGTTGCTGGCTCATAGCATTCCTTACAGATGCAGGACCATGAGATGGTAAAATAAAAGTATTAATAATGGCTGTGAAAAATTAATTTTTACTATCTGTTCACTGTGTGCAAAACTATTCTACATAGTGATAAGCCGTAGTTGACAGTGCACATCAACAAACAAGTGTCAGAGGTATACACTCAATGAGGAAGGCAGCGGTGGCTGGTGCACAGAACGTGCAAACATCAAGTGACACCAGCTGTGCTCTGGGATAGAGGAGTACCTCACAACTACTCATGTACAAGTAATAGAAATGAGACAGGAAAAATTTACCAACAAACCAAATTATTATGAATGAGGATGAAGAGACAAAGCAGAATTCATGTATCCAATACACAATTTCCAGAGCGATTAAGAAGGGTTACAGAGGTGGCTGAGAAGGATCCATATTTTTTCAAACACTTCCATCATTAAAATTGCTAAAATTTAATGATGAATAACAGAATCTCACAAATCTTTTGGGGTAAAATGCTCCACATTTATTTACATATGAAATGTGTTTAATACAGTCGTAATGGGCATAGTGTATAGTAACATCTGACAGCAGGAAAACTTTAAGGAAATGAACAATTACTACTGTATATCATGCAGCTATCTATATATAAACTATTTGTTTTTTTAAAAAAAAGTACAAAACAGTTTTGTAGGGATACATACAAGGTATAAAATGCAAAACCAAAACAAAAATATAACTCTTACAGAGAACCATATACGAAAGGGACAGTATGGTACCTTTCTGTCCTTGGTGAAAGCATAACTAGTGATGTTAGATATACTCTGAAATGGCTGAATTAGCTCTGTAAGGTCTGTGCTAATGGTGAAGCCCCTACTCACGTAGGCTGGTGTGTGGTGTGTTTGCTTCTTGATGGCTGTGGTTGAATGTAACGCTGAGCACCAGAACATTTGGCAATAGCTTACAGAGATGGGAAACACCAACCTCGGCAGCAAGTGTTAACTATTTTCTTTTGATAACCAGAAGTATAGGAAAATACATAATGCTGTGTAATCGCTTCTATACGTTTAATAAATTACATGACAAAAAAATCATAAGTATATGCCTATTTCTGTAATTACATCTTACTTGTTTAATCTAGAGCAGCCCAGCCCTTTTACAACTATTTGAGCTTTGACTGTAAGCACCTGTTGGCTAAAAATTACTTCATTATATATACGTATATATATTTGTGCAATTACATTTTTCAAAAGTACTTTATTACTCTGGGGGATCTGCATCTGTTTTGGTGTTGACATCTAAATCAGCACTGCACTTTACATGTGCAGCTTCCTAACACATTTAGAAGCACGAGTCCTGTGAAATTCAACATTTCCCCTTGGCTTACTTTCTTCCTTTTTCCCCTCCAAGCACTGCCTTCTGCTAAACTTTCTTTCAGAAACATTCATATAAGAAACAGTTTAAGAGAACCTAAGAAACTGTCCCAGCATTAAGAACTCTGTTTTAGAGAAACATACTACAAAAAACAGAAACAAAATAAAAAAACTTTTTTTTCCACTAGATACCAATAAAAGCACATAACAAAGAGTATAAAAGTTATTAGCTTAAATATATACAAACTCTTTTCAACTCAAATACTGCTTCAGTGGTTTTGAGGGTACAGACAATGAGGCGAAGGGGGACGTTATTATGCAGAATATATTGCAACAGCCTGAACAGTACTGTTAACACTATTATACCTTGAACTTTCTGTAACAAAAATGTCATTATTATTCCAATGTGGAGAGAGATTTCTATATGCCAATGAACTGATTACTTTTCAGCTGAGCTCATTCTTTTTGACTTAATGAAGGCCATGCCATGTGTTCTCATGTGAGTATTTAAGGCCGCTTCAGTTTCAAAAGTCTTTGAGCACACTTTGCATCTTCTCTCCAACACTGTGTTGTCAGACAATTCATCCTCATGGTTGGGTTTATTCTCTTGCTGATTATCCTCCCTGGATCCATTCTGCTTTGATACTGGCTGTGGCTCCTTCAGCTTGTGTACAATGAAGAGATGCCTGGAGAGAGACACATGAGACGTGTAGCAGAGTCCACACTCCCTGCACTGGTATGAAGAGCCATCAGATTTATGCTGAGGAATATGTTCGTGAAACTGGAGAAGATTTTCTGTTGTAAAGCCACAGACAGCGCACTTATGAACCTTAAAAACATTTATTTTTAGCTTCTTCAGTGGTTGTGTGATTGCGCCTCGTGGAGGCCTGAATTCCAGTATAGGTTCTTCCAGTTTACGCTTTGGACTAGGAACCTAAAAAAAGTCATAAATAGTATTTTTGTAAGCATAAATACGTAGTGACTGCAATGACCATGACTGCCAACTACAAAAACTTTCCCCTGGTAGGTTCCAGTGCAACTTCAATAAATACAGTATTTAAAATAATACAAGCAAATATATGTTGTTAATATAAATTGCATACAAATTTTATTTTGTCAGCTCTGATAAAGCAACAGTACCTAATGCACTGTATAAACAAGATTAAGTATTTGCCAGTGTAACTGCAAGTACACATTAATGTGACTGCAGTTGTGTATAGAATGCAGAATATAAGTCTAGGAACTCTTCAGCAGTACCTTCTGAAACTGTACTTCAACTACACTTAATATTTCATAAATGAAATTTGACTTGATTATCTCCTGATTATTAGTAGCCAAATTAATATATTGTCAAAGAGTGAAGCACAAGTCTTTGGACAGTGCTGTCTTCTTATTTTTGCTTTCCTCCTAACACTCATCATCATAGTGAAAGCAGTTTCACTCTAACATTTATGTCAAATAAACTCAAAGCTGGGTATTTGGGATAAGCTCACAGTTCTTCTATGTGACCTGTAACTTTTCTACAGCTATGAGAGGACTTAGTTGCAGAGGTTTTGAAAAGTGTTCATAAACCAAACAGGTAAGTTATATTCTCCATCATTCAGTGAATAAAATAAACTGTAAGTCTTTTGAAAAATAAGTTCCAGTTCAAACATAAAAGAATTTGTTGCAGGAACCTTTGAGACGTCCTGGGGGCTCAACTTCACACAGCAGAATTTTATGGTATCAAGATACCTGCATCTATTTAAAGATGCTGAACGTATATCCACAAAAATTTAATTCAGTGACTGAATTAATCTTCTAAGTGATTACCTTTGTATCTTCTTTTACTTCCCTTTCCTCCATACTAGTTAATTCAGTCATTTCTTTTACATCAGGGTCTTTAATGCCATGCATCAATTGAATATGTTTTTCCAACATCAATCGCTTGGTAAAAGTACGTCTTGAATCTGGGCAGTGCCTATATAAACACAGAGCAGGCGTGTAGAGGTTCAAATGTCATGCTTTAAAATAGATGTGCAATTCTGGATAATGTGAACAGAACTAGTAAATAAGCCCAGACAAATCCAATCTATTAAAGATAATATTAAAAACAATGCTTTTCCAATCAATTGCACAAATATTATAAGAGAGGGAGAACAATTAGAAAACAAAACTGCAAACGGTTGAGCAGCTTATATTCACAGTAAATGAGAGAAAAGTTCTCTGAAGATAATATCCAAAACAGCACAAAATGAGGGTAAGAAAAAAAACAGGAACATCTGAGTTTGTTTCTTACACTTCTCTTAATGTAACTAAACTGTACATTCAATTAAACACTTTAAGTTCTCCCTAAACTAAATTTCAGCAAGAAAACACTTTCCATGAAGGATGAGTGCTAGCTCCAAAGGAGTCTTAATTCTGCATTCAAGTCCAAATTCTTTGATATCCGTGGAACTAATGTACGGGACTGAGGTTAGGTTGGGTTATTCTAACCTCAGAGCTTGGAAAAGTTACAAAGAGAAATTCAGTTAACAATGTTTGTTGTTGGTGTATACTCTGCCCCTAGTATCTTTAAAAAATAAATAGAAGTAGAACTTACGAGCATGTATAAACCTTCCTAATGCCTTTGTGCTTGATACGATTGTGACGACATAAACTATGGGATGAACTGAAAGATTTGTCACATTGTCGACAAGGGTGTTTCTTCGTTTGCTTTAAAAAAAGAAAAACACATTAATTAAAAAAAATCTAAACAAAAGTAGTGCATGTGCCAATCTCTAATAATAGGAAAGAAACACACTTAACAGTAACTGGCACTGTATACTCAAGCACGCACCTTTCCTACAGCAGCATTGTAGGAAACAGAGAAAATAGATCTTTATCAAAGCAGTGTGGACAACACACACCTACCAAAGACTGTAAACAGGTACCACAAACTGTGGATAAAATGAAGGTCTTCTATCAAAGAAGTAAGAAAAATCAGGAAGCTATTTCTAGATCAGTAAAAGCAACATGAACAGAGACGTGCTTTCACCATAAAGTCACCTTTCCATTCTGTATGGGAACTGCTGAATCACAGCCTGAACCTCTGATTGATTACCTGAGACGACCAAAGAGTCAGCCACAGGAGCACAGGTGAAGGCAATTCACCTGTGCTGCTGGAAGGGGTGGAGCCTGGCTCCACATCTCCTAGACCCATTTAAGAGCTGACAAGGAGCAAAGAAAGATCTTTTCTGGAGGTTCCTCCTCTGGAGTTTTGTAGTGAGTCTAGGATGTGGGTAAGCTTTTTATCTACTATCTATACTCTTTTTGTTATTATAATCTGCTTTGCCAAACTCTCTTGTTTATTTCATTATTATAACATCTTTATATTAATTGGCTATACAAGTGGGCCAGGCAGGCCAAATATATTAAAAGTTACATCACGTCCTTCCTATGGAATTTCTATAAATGGGTTAGGGGGAGAATGCTACCTGCCCTAGACAAAATGTTTCTAGGGCAGCAGATCCCAGGATTTGTGGGATGTTTCTATTTTGAACTGGACTAGCAGTTATCAATGAAAAATGGGGGTCCCTACGTGTTATGGGAAATATGTTCCCATATTGCATGGTAGATTATTTTCAGGGACTTAACAAAAACATACTGATCATAAAAGAAAAACAACTGGCTCCCTTCAAGATGGTGTGGCCACTATTAAATCCTTTAAATCACACAGAAAAATGGAATAATACTTTAGAAAATGAAAGCCAACTTTTGAAAAGCTGTACAGAGAAGTTAGAGCAAGAACTGCACATATTAGCAAGGTAGTAACCGATTCTGCATCTTCCAATAGGTCAAGTTTGTAACACTTCAGTAGATAATGACCAGACTCTTGAATCAACAGACTTCGTTGATCAGGAAAATAAAAAAAATCTAAATTAGATCTCAAATCTCCGATTTTGACAAATCCTCTGGAAGTCCATCCTGTTATAACTCAGAAAACAAAAAGAGTACAGGACAGACTGGCAGGGGTGCCGCCTGATCAGTGGCCCCCTGCCCAGACTCATTTGCACGTAACAGCCCGGCCTTACACAGCAACAGAATTGATGGATTTAGTATAGCGATTTCAGCAGAAGCCTGGAGAAAGTGTGCCGGCTTGGTTATTAAGACTGTGGGATTCTGGGGCAGAAAGTGTTTTGGTGAATAGCCTGGAAATAGCCAAGTTGGCCACCATGACTGTCCATCCTGCTCTCAGGCAGAGGTTGTATGCGGGTAATCGATATTGTGATGAAAACCATTCTATAATAGAATGGTTAATGGTGGCCTGCCGTATGGTATGGCCAAATAAATCTGATAGCCCTCTTCATACAGGGCTGTGGTCCTCCATGGAGGACCTTCAAAATTATATCCATGAACTAGCCATAAGGGAAGCAATTTATGAAGACAAATTTGATGGCCTTGATATGGTCAAATTTTCAGCAGGGTTGGGAGCCTTGATTCTACAGCAAGTTCCCTCTCATTTGCATGGTACTTTGGTGTCTCTAATAAATTCCCTGGTGGCCTCAGAAGCAGTAGTCCAGCAGGCTGCCCTGTTAGTGGCCGACCTAGGAGAAACAGGACGCCTGTGGACCAGGAGCAACATTTGGACATTAGAAGAAGCCGAGGTCCTGCTGGTGACTGAAACCAAAATGCTGGCTACTCGAGCTCCTCAATCAGGACCCATAAGGGTCTCCCGAAAACAAATGTTCAATGATTTAATTTGGGCTGGGGTCCAATTTGCTAAGGTTGACTGCTAGCCCAACCATGTCCTTCTCCAGCTTTGGAGACAACTAAAGGATAATCAAAAAATTCTGAACTACCCTAAGAAACCAAGGGTAAGGGTTATAGAGAGAATACCAACAACGACATAGAACCTAGAGGATTTCATTGTTCCTGATAGAGGGGGAAAAAAAAAAAGCTGCCTCAGGTGTCTTGGGCTACGATGCCTGAGCCACCAGAAGCAAAAGAATTGGCCATAGCGCAATTCATGGTGTGACAAGGGATGTTAGTTCCCCTAGGGCCTCCAGGTGGGACCAGAGGCCCTATGTAGAATTAACGATTTATTGGTCCTGAAAAAATATTCAGAGAGTTATGGCATTACTGGACACCGGAGCAGAAGCATCAATTATCTATGGAGGTCCGAGGAAATTTGATGGGGACAGAGTGATGACTGGTGGTCTTGAGGGGCAGACTATTCCTGTCACCCAAACATGGTTGAAATTAGGGGTTGGGCATCTCCCACCCCGGGAGTACAAGGTGTCTATTGCCCCAGTCCAGGAATACATCCTGGGCATAGATATTCTGTGGGGTCTGGCTCTCCAGACAACTGTGGGAGAGTTCAGACTTGGACAGAGATGTATCAGTATCCGGGCAGTGCAGGCAATATTAAGAGGCCATGTGAAACATGGGCCTGTTTGCCTGTCGAAACGGTGTTGGATTACTGATGTGAGACAGCATAGACTCCTGGGTGGGCAAGGTAAAATATTGAGAACGGTGCAGGAATTAGAAGAAGTGGGCATTATAAGGCGTGCATACAGCCCATATAATTCCCCCATGTGGCCAGTGAGTAAGTCGGATGGCACGTGGAGAATGACAGTGGATTATAGAGAATTAAGGTCACGCCGCCTATTCATGAAGCCCAATATTGCCTCCCTAATGGACACATTGAGTAGGGAGATAAAAACCTATCACTATGTCCTAGGTCTAGCAAATGTGTTCTTCAGTATCCCAATTGCTGAGGAATCGCAGGATCGGTTTGCATTTACGTGGGGAGGCAGGCAGTGGACCTTTCAGGTCCTGCCCCAGGGGTTCAAGCATTCACCAACGTATTGTCATAATCTGGTGGCGCGTGGCCTGGCAGGTTGGACAAAACCTGATGATGTTAACCTATATCATTATATTGATGATCTCCTGCTGACATCCGACTCACTGGAGGCAGTAGGACAGGCGGCAGATTCATTAACCACCCATTTACAACAGAGGGGATGGGCTATAAATCCCCAAAAGGTGCAAGGTCCAGGCCTGTCCATAAAATTCCTGGGGGTGGTTTGGTCAGGAAAGACCAAAGTACTTCCCAGTGCTGTCATAGATAAGGTTCAGGCATTTCCAGTCCCTACAACATCAAAGCAGCTGCAAGAGTTTCTAGGTATATTGGGTTACTGGCGTTCCTTTATACCTCACCTTGCGCAGCTGCTAAGGCCACTGTACAGACTCTCAAAAAAGGGGCAGCTATGGGACTGGGGGGAAACAGAACAGGATGCTTTCCAAAAAGCAAAACTGGCAGTTAAACAAGCCCAGGCATTGGGTATATTCGATCCTACCCTCCTAGCCGAGTTGGGCGTTCACATTACTCAAGATGGCTTTGGTTGGGGCCTGTGGCAACACCAGAGTTCTCTTTGGGCCCCCATTGGTTTCTGGTCTCAGGTTTGGCATGGAGCAGAAGAAAGATACAGTATGATTGAAAAGCAGTTATTGGCTGCCTATTTGGCATTACAGGCGGTAGAGCCAATAACTCAAACGGCTGAAGTTATCGTCAAGACCACTCTGCCGATCCAGGAGTGGGTGAAAGATCTGACCCACCTTCCTAAGACAGGGTGGCCCAAGCACAAACAGCGGCACGATGGGTCGTCTACCTCAGCCAAAGGAGCAGTCTGTCTTCATCACCCTTGAAAGAAGAACTCCAGAAGATCCTAGGCCCAGTGACGTATCACAGTGATGCACCAAAAGAAATACTGGTCGCTCCACCAGAGAAGAGTCCCGTTCAGGAGGGAAAATATCCTATCCCTGAAGATGCCTGGTACACAGATGGGTCCAGCAAGGGCAACCCAAGCAAGTGGAGAGCAATAGCGTACCATCCTTCCACCGAGACAATCTGGTTTGACGAGGGGGATGGTCAGAGCAGCCAATGGGCAGAACTGCGAGCCGTGTGGATGGTTATAACCAAGGAACCCGGTGATGGTATCCTGAACATTTGCACAGATAGTTGGGCTGTGTACCGGGGGCTCACTCTCTGGATTGCACAGTGGGCCACCCAGGAATGGACTATCCACGCCCGACCGATCTGGGGCAAAGACATGTGGTTAGACATATGGAATATGGTCAAACACAGGACCACAGAAGCTGACACGCTGGCCTGAGTTCGATGGATTGAGAATTCGCCATCTGAGGTCATCGCCCGTTGGTTACATCAGAAGCTACGGCATGCTGCACAAAAGACAATGTGGGCAGCTGCTAAAGCATGGGGACTGCCCATACAGCTACCTGACATCGTCCAGGCATGCTAAGATCTCTTCTGGAGATCTTTCCTCTGGGGTTTTGCAGCGAGCCCAGGACATGGGTAAGCTTTCTATCTATTCTCTTTTTGTTATTATAATCTGCTTTGCCAAACTCTCTTGTTTATTTCAGAGTTGTAACATCTTTATATTCATTGACTATACACCTTCCCATCGCCAGATGATTTCTGCAGCTGCTGAGAGGTTACCAGTCACCCACAAGATGAGGGGTTAAAGACACTCTTTAAATAAGGACTAAAGCAAATAATCATGAATACTTATGTGCTAACAAGGCTCAGAAAAGTCACAAGGAAATGAGAGAAACAGTCTGATGCCAACTTGAGGGACATCTGTTTGGGTAAATCTATGTGTTTCCTTTGCTACGTGGAAGGAGAAAGAAAAGGAAGGAAGGTAAGAAGTATGGATTAGTTTCAGTCTATGCTGTTCCACCTGAACACACTTATGGGAGCTCTAGTATCTGAAGAAATAATGTATAAAACTATAGAACTATAAAAGCCCCAAGAATGAATGACATGGGCCCCATGCTTTAAACTTACTAGCACATAACCAATCCTAGAACTCAGTCCAAATCGGCCTGTCTTATCAGTATTGGAAGCAAGGAAACCGAAATATTCCCAATCATATTTCCTTCTTTCATCCACAATTAGGAGCTTGAAAAATCTGCTTATCTGTAGTTTTCTACTGCTTTGGTACTAATAAGGAAATCAGTATAACATATTGAAAATTAAATCCAAAGAATGTTTAAACAAATCTCATTTAAGACTTTCCAACAATCCAGTTGGAGCCAGTACCCCACACTCAGCATTCTACACAATGGTTCCTGCCAGAATCAGGGTGTCCAGGGTCTAAAGAAGAAATGGATTTCATTGGAATGCCCTGAAAGAAATTCTGATCACTTGCACCCAGATTTCAAGCATTCTACTCTGAGGAAGAATATTTCAAGCATTTTACTCTACTGGCCAGGTACAAGTGAGGGAATGGGCAGTCTCGTGTGATCAGTCCAGTTATCTAGAAGAAGAAAATCACATTTCCCAGACTACTTTTTCCTGCTCTAGCAGAGAACAGAGCTTTCCTTCACAGTGTTAATAACACTTTATTTCCTGCAATTCTTCACAGTCAGACAGACCTGACTGATGAGGAGGGTTGGAAGAGAGTGCTGACTTAGCATCACAGGACCCCCCCCCCCCCCGCCTGCCTAGCCTGCTTCCCCAGTTCCCTCTAAGCAACAGGTTTCAGACGCTGGAAACTGAAGGGGAGGCACGTGGTGAGGCAACAGAGGATCTGCCTAGGAGGGCGCCTAAGGCGAGGCGGTCACCCCAACACCTTGAGACTGCCTCTGTGAGGAAAGAAAGGTGATTGTGGTGGGCGACTCCCTTCTCAGAGGAATGGACGGCCCCATATGCAGACCGGGCCTGAGTCATCAGGAAGTGTGCTGCCTTCCTGGGGCCCAGGTCAGGGACCTAACCAGGAAACGCTCAAACCTGGCTAGGTCCACTGGTTATTTTCCATTACTCGTAGTTCAGGTGGGTAGTGATGTAGGCTTCTCTGAGCAATTACAAACTATGAAAAGAGATTTCAGGGGTTTGGGGCATTTAGATCAAGGAGCGGGAGCTCAAGTGATTTTCTGTTCTATACCTTCAGGGTCAGTGAGGGACATGGAGCAGGCTTGGAAAGCACAAGCAATGAATAATGGGCCCAGAGGCTGGTATTGAGCCAGAAACTTTGGAATTCAGGAACTTCTTAGTTCCTGAATTCATCCAGTAACTGAAGAACAAACAATATACCTCTTTCAGGTTGCAAAGGCAATGTATTTTCGTGGAGTCACCGATTTGATCATAACCAGTAATGTACTCCAAGATCCACTTATTTTTATCAATGTATATGGCTTTGAGCCTCCTGAATGCCAGGTCTGGAACCTGTTAATGATCTGAAATCAAAACTTCCCAGGATGACAGTTCCCTGGTTTGCCATTACAAGCCTTTAAGAATCCATCATCTATCAATGCAACACACAGACACCACCAAAACTACAACTTCTCCTCTCAAGGAGTACGTGTTTCTTTACTTTGAAAATAAATGAAAGGAAATGTGAAAGAAAAGTAACACAGAAATTTGCCGTAGATCATCAGATGAGAAAGAAACGTAATCCATTGGCCATCTGTAGTGGTACTTCCGAGAAACTGCAGATAAAACAAAGGAAAGACAGGTACAGGAACTGAGTGCAAGGGTGACCACAGCCTTCCCAACCCCACCAATCTGACACTGATCTCTGTCCTAGAGAGTGACTTTCCATTAAAAATATCAACCCCAAACCTTGCTTGTTAGCACACTACATTTTCTCATTACCTGCATAAATTACCCAAAGTCCTTCCTATTTCCCTCCAGGCAGTTTTCACCAACAGCACATTGTCCAAAGGAACTCTAAAGACCACTCTGCACCATGCCCTGAGACGACAAAAAGAAGGACTCCGAAGTCGGAGCCATTCAGTGAGTCCAGATATTTGAAATAATGAAAAACACTACCGTTATTCACATGACCTGTGAAAAAAATATTTCTGTGCTCTATCAAGTGATCTCTTTCTTGTGGCCATGTTTTTCTTTTGCTGCTTCTCATGTATGCTAAAATATCTGTTATTTGCACTGCATCCCTTTAGGACCTGTACTCAATGTTTTCTGCAGTCACCCTTCGCAGTGGTTGCTTGCTCTGTGCAGCACAGAGCAGCACTGCCAGCTGCACCCAGTAAGCACCAGGGCTGAGAAATGAGAGCCCCGCTCCTCACTGCCGTGCACAAATGCTTCTCAAACATCATTCAGAACTTGTATTCTAGTTTGCCACATTACTGCTGACGTCTACTCCTCAGAATCCTGACTGCTTGGATAATTCCTGTAAGATAGTGTTAAAGAGCTTGCCAGAAATAAGGAATGCTTCTTGATGTTAAGTGGTGGGGGAAAAACAAACATTTCTAAAATGCTGTTTCACCTCTCACCCATATAAATCCCACATATCCTACTAACTGTTTTAACTGAGATTGTAAGAGACCACTCCTGGGAAGTGAGTTGATGGATCACCACCCACGCAGATCAGCTGATGTGTATGCAGAACTCTGTCCAGGCACAGTGCTATTACAGCCACAGTGCTCTGCGGGATGTACTGCTGAAGCTCTAAAGAAGAGACAAAGGATTCACCAGTGTATCCTCTCCCTTGGCTGCTGCACACTCCTCCAGCACCTTGCTCCTATCCCAGCACAGCAGCTCAAGGTAACCTGAGGTAGTGCTTTTACTGCCAGCTGGTAAACTGGGCATTTGGTAAACTAGGGAATCTGCTGGTGAACACAGAGCCAGTACCAACTGCACACATCCCCTAACTCTGGGGTACCAAATACTTTTCTTTTATCCCTTAAGACCTGTCTCTTATAATGCTCTCTGCATCTCCAACTTTGTCCAAAAGTGAGGAAACATCAGAGCTGACTGCTCACCAACCTGCAAACACCAGAGGACCCTCAAGCTGCTGCTGCACAGCTTTCTAATGACTGCTGCCCTGAGCCGTGCAGCACTTGCTGATACAACTGCTCCTGACAGGAGAACATCAGTCTGCTATAAACAGTCTGACATATCTGTCAACTTATATACATGTAAAAATTTTCTCTCTCTAAAACCATTTGGAGCTGAATATTTGTATTTTCTATATAAGCCAAAAGACATTAATCTGTTGTCATGGTTAATCAGTTGAGATACTTGCTCCGTCATCATTCTTGATATAGCAGCAACGGCAGCATGAATTGGGGACAGCAATTGTTCGTAGTTTTGGAGCGTAACAATTAATTCATAAACTAAGGGCGTTCTCTGTTGTTCGTTGAATCTGTCACACGCTGACATCAGTGTAGAGGCATATTTGTCCGGCGCTGTTGTCACGATTTTCTGCCATATCTCAGGCGTTGTCCTCACTCTTTCAGGGTCGCGGTTTTGGTGTGGGTGGTTAGGAACAAAGTTAGGGTCATACAACATTTCCACCACGCCTATTTCCCTCAAATACTGGATGCCCTTTTCAACTGTATCCCATTTTTTCATCGCAATCTTCAAGCCATTTTTGAAGGGATACTTTTCCTTCACGGCTGTTAACACCCGTTCCCAGAGGGAGGCAGCTTCATCCGAACATCGACTAATTCCTCTATCAATAGCTGGATCTCTGGCAATGGCACCTAGTTGGCGAGCTTCATTACCATCCAGAGACAAGCTATGGGCCCCACTGTCCCAACAGCGAACCAACCAGGAAACAAGAGTTTCATTCGGGCGCCGTGTAAACTCCTTTCTTGAACCTTGGATTTCAGTCATCTTTAGAGGCCGGCGAGTAGTAATAGAGACTTCCTCTTCATCACTCTCTTCTGCAGGTCTCTTAGTTTTCCCTTTTGCCTTTCGCGATGGTGGTGGTTCTGAGGAGGGCCCCTCGCCTGCATCTTCCTCCACCTCCTCCTCCTCTTCTTCTCTTTCTCGTTCAAGACGCGAAGACACTCGTTTCCATTTCTTGCCCTCCACAGGAGCAACCGGTATTGTTACTGGTGTCTCCTGTGATCGATTAGATTTGACTTGGGGATTTTCCCCTTTGGCTTGAACCTCAGCTCGGAAACTCTCTCTCTCCAGAATGGTATTATATAGGGCACGGTAAGCACAAGCCAAACCCCAAATAAGTTGTACCTCCTTAGATTCATGTAAGCCACATAGTCCCTGACTCAAATACTGGCTTAGTTTCTCAGGATCCCACAGGTGTTCGAGAGTAAAATCCCATGACACTGAAATCTGTCACGGAGTTGACCAGATCAATCTATGTCCGTGACAGGGGCGACAGGCCTCTGCCCTCCCCCCCCACCCCAGTCCCACAAAAAATGGGAAGGAAGGAAGGGAGGAAAAGAACAGCGGCAACAATCTATGGAGGAAAACTTATTTTACTATAATATCGGAATACAAAATAACGCAATCTATACAATTTAATTGAAATTGAGATTAATAAATCAGACAAGATAAGAGAGAGAGTTCCCGGGACCGATTCAAACCTGAAAAGCTTGGAACGGCTAGGAAAGCACCCTCCAGCACCCACTGCAAGGCAGCAAGAAAGCGCAAAAACTATCCAAATTTCAGACTTAGGTCTCTGAGAAAATGAAGTATTAAACAAAATTAACATAAAATTATCTATTAGTATTTGTTGTGATTCTATCCACCAAGTATTTCTTCCGGTCACATTTAAAAGTACTATTTTCAATCCTACACACATACACCTGAGTGCTGGCTTGCTTTATAGCTGAAGTAACTGATATTTAACATACAGTAGCTTAAAACCCTGTCCTGGTTGTAAAGGCAGTTACAGTTTGTTGGGACCTAACACTTGCAAAGCCCTGAGACAGGCAGTGCCCTGCACCACGCTGCCAGGATGACTACACATGACTGCTCCTGCTCCCTGTGCTCACAGTGCAGGCATGGCACACACACACCTTGTCATTTTTCAGAAACCTGGTCAATAGTCACATATTATCTTAGAATGAATACACATGTATCTCACAGGGAAATACTGTCATACCAAATGGATGTGTCAGCATTTTGAATGCTACTTCACCACAGCATGGTATTCCTCCTTCCTATACTTTTTTCCTCTAAAAACCTGTACTTGTGGGACAATGTACTTTATACCAGGAATACAGTATATAATCATAAACTGGCCTCATAAGCAAGAATTCTTCCAATATTCAAAAAGAGATCAGTCACGGAAAATGCTTTAATGCTGCTCACAGTCTACTGAAAAAAAAAAAAAAAATCATATAAGGTTTGGTTGCACGTAAAAACATCTCAGGTTTGCTACAGGAGAGAGCTGACAAAGTTGAAAGTTGAAAGCCATTCATTTTTCTACATTAAAATTATCTCATTTCAACCATTTGAGAATTACCACATACAGATATATATTTTTTAAATATAGCATATTCATCAAATGTGCACGTATTTCTTCTAATAAAACACACAACACTACAGCAGATAAAAGAGAATTTGTGCTATGAACACTTCATGTCATTCGGCCAAGATATATGAGAAATATCCTCAGGAACCAATTAATTAAAACAAGAAAATAATTTCCCTTTTCATAGAATCATAGTATGGCTTGGGTTGGAAGAGACCTCAGGGATCAAGTTCCAACCTCTCCTACTACAGGCAGGGTTGCCAGCAGCTAGATCAAGTACTAGAGCAGATTGCCCAGGGCCCCATTCAACCTAGCCTCAAACACCTCCAGGGATGGGGCATCCACAACCTTTCCAGGCAATCTGTTCCAGCACCTCACCACTCTCTCAGTAAAAAACTTCCCCCCGACACCTAAGCTAAATCTCCCTTCCTTTAGTTTAAAACCATTCTCCCTTGTCCTATCACTATCTACCCATGTAAAAAGTTGATCTCCCTCATCATTATAAACTGCCTTTAAATATCAGAAGGCCACAATGAGGTCTCCCCACAGCCTTCTCTTTTCCAGGCCCAACAAGCCCAGTTCCTTCAACCTATCTTCATAGGAGAAGTGCTCCAGCCCTCTGATAATCTTTGTGGCCCTACTCTGGATCCTGTCCAAATGCTCCACATCTTTCCTGTGTTGGGGGCCCCAGAACTGAACACAGTACTCCAGCTGGGGCCCCACAAGGGCAGAATGGAGAGGGACAAACACCGACCTTGCCCTGCTGGCCACCCTGCTTCTGAACCAAGGATACATTGGTCTTCTGGGCTGCAAGCGCACACTACTGGCTCATGTTAAGTTTTTCATCAACCAGGACACCTAATTCCTTCTCAGCGGGGGTACTCTCATGGGGCATGATTGATCATGGGGCAGTTTACTTGGCCCCTGGCCTGTTGTTCGTCCATGGAACCCACCTATCTCAAAGGGGGCAACAAATCCTAGAGCAGGAGCTAGCGGGGCTTATCGAAAGAGCTTTAAATGGGCTACAATGCGGGAAGGGGACAAAACAGGCCTCGCAAGAGATGAGCCTAGGGGAGCGATGCTTGAGCTGGGTGTGAGGCAGATGACTCGTCTCAGATGCGTCTACACCAATGCATGCAGCATGGGCAACAAGCAGGAGGAGTTGGAAGCGATTGTGCATCGGGCTAACTATGACCTAGTTGCTATTACCAAAATATGGTGGGACCCCTCCCATGACTGGAGTGCTGTGATGGATGGCTACAAGCTCTTCAGAAGGGATAGATGAGGAAGGAAGGGTGGTGGTGTGGCCCTTTATATTAAAGACTGTTTTGATGTTGAAGAGCTTGGGGTTGGGAATTACAAAGTTGAGTGTCTATGGGTAAGGATCAGGGGGAAGGCCTGTAGGGGCGACATCTTGGTGGGGGTCTGTTATAGACCGCCTAATCAGGATGAAGAGATGGACGAGGCATTCTATGAGTAGCTTGCAGAAGATGCGCGATCGCCAGCACTCATTCTCATGGGAGACTTCAACTTCCCTGATATACGTTGGAAATATAATACAGCGCAGAGGAAGCAGTCCAAGAGGTTTCTAGAGTGTGTGGGAGATAGCTTCCTTATGCAGCTGGTATGAGACCCTACCGGGGTGGTGCCCTGCTAGACCTGCTCTTCACTAACAGTGAAGGACTGGTGGGAGATGTGAAGGTTGGGGATTATCTTGGGCAGAGCGACCATGAAACTGTAGAATTCTCTGTTCTTGGAGATGTCAGAAGGGTGACTAGCAAAACTGCTATCCTGAACTTCAAGAGGGTGGACTTTGACCTGTTTGGGATTATTGTAGCACGGGTCCCTTGGGAGTCGCTCCTTAAGGGTAAAGAGGTCCAGGAAGCCTGGATGCTCCTCAAGATGGAAATCTTAAAGGCGCAAGAACAGGCTGTCCCTGAACGCCGGAAGGCGAGCCGTAGGGGAAGACCGGTGTGGATGAACCGGGAAATACTGTTGAGACTCTGGAAGAAAAGGAGAGTCTATGTCCCCTGGAGGAAGAGACAGGCTACTTGGGGAGATTACAAGAAAGTTGCTAAGGTAAGCAGGGAGGAAGTTAGGAAGGCAAAAACCCAGCTTGAACTCAGATTGGCTACTGCAGTAAAAGAGAATAAGAAATCCTCTTACAAATAAATCAATTGTAAGAGAAGAACCAGGGAGAATTTCCATCCTTTACTTGATGCAGCGGGGAATGTGACCACTGAGGATAAGGAGAAGGCTGAGGTCCTCAACACCTTCTTTACATCTGCCTTTAATAGGCAGATCAGTTATCCTCAGGGCACTTTGCATCCCAGACTTCCAGATCAGGGTGTTACTCAGAATACACCCCCGGTGATTCAGGTGGAGACAGTTAGAGAGCTCCTCCTCCATCTGGACTGTCACAAGTCCATGGGACCAGATGGGCTCCACCCTAGGGTGCTGAGGGAGCTGGCAGGGGCGATTGCCAAGCTGCTCTCGGCCATCTACCAGCGCTCCTGGTTATCTGGAGTGGTCCCAGAGGATTGGAGACTTGCCAATGTGACTCCCATCTACAAGAAGGGCCGTAAGGAGGATCTGGGGGACTAGAGGCCTGTCAGCCTGACCTTGGTACCAGAGAAAGTTATGGAGCAAATCACCCTGGGTGAGATCACACGGCACGTGCTTGGCATCCAGGGGATCAGGCCCAGCCAACACGAGTTCATGAAAGGCAGTTTGTGCATGACCAGCCTCATCTCCTTCTACAACTGGGTGACCAGACTGGTAGACGAGGAAAAGGCTGTTGATGTAGTCTACCTAGACTTCAGCAAAGCCTTTGACATGGTCTCTCACAGTATTCTCCTGGGGAAACTGGCTGCCCGTGGCCTGGACAGGTATACCCTTCTTTGGGTAAGGAACTGGCTAGAAGGCCGTGTGCAACGGGTAGTGGTTAATGGAGTTAAGTCCAGCTGGCAACCCGTTACAAGTGGTGTCCCCCAGGGGTCAGTACTGGGGCCCATCTTGTTTAATATCTTTATTGATGATCTAGACGGGGGGATTGAGTGTACCCTCAGTGAGTTTGCAGATTGACACCAAGCTGGGAGGTGGTCATGCCTAACTAAGGTCATGCCTAACTAATCTTGTGGCCTTCTATGATGGAGTGACGGCATTGGTGGACGAAGGGAAGGCGACCGATGTCATTTACCTGGACCTGAGCAAGGCCTTTGACATGGTCCCCCACCACATCCTCATCTCCAAATTGGAGGGAAGTGGATTTGATGGGTGGACGACCCGATGGATAAGCAATTGGTTGAAAGGCCGCAGACAGAGGGTGGTGGTCAATGGCTCTATGTCCAGGTGGAGGCCGGTAACAAGTGGTGTCCCCCAAGGGTCTGTCTTGGGACCGGTGCTCTTTAACATCTTTATTAATGACATCGATGAGGGAATTGAGTGCACCCTCAGCAAGTTTGCTGACGACACCAAGCTGAGTGGTGCAGTTGATACGGTGGAAGGAAGGGATACCATTCAGAGGGACCTCGACAGGCTGGAGGGCTGGGCTCGGGTGAACCTAATGAGGTTCAACACGGCAAAGTGCAAGGTTTTGCATTTGGACCGGAAGAACCCCAGGCACCCGTACAGGCTGGGAGGAGTGGTCCTTGAGAGCAGCTCGGCAGAGAAGGACCTGGGGGTCCTGATGGACGAGAGACTGAACATGAGCCAGCAGTGCGCTCTGGCAGCTCGAAAGGCAAATGGGATCCTGGGCTCCATCAGGAGAGGGGTGGTCAGCAGGGAGAGGGAGGTGATTGTCCCTCTCTACTCGGCTCTTGTGAGGCCCCATCTGGAGTACTGTGTCCAGGTGTGGAGCCCTCAGTACAAGAAAGACATTGAGATTTTGGAACGGGTCCAGAGGAGGGCGACTAAGATGATCAGAGGGCTGGAGCACCTCCCCTATGAGGACAGGCTGAGGGAGTTGGGCTTGTTCAGCCTGGAGAAGAGAAGGCTGCGGGGTGACCTCATTGCAGCCTATCAATACCTGAAGGGAACCTACACCCACGAGGGGAGTAAACTCTTCAAAAGGGCTGACAACAGCAGGACTAGGGGAAATGGATCGAAGTTGAAGGAGGGAAGATTTAGGTTGGATGTTAGGGGGAAGTTCTATACAAAGAGAGTGGTTAGGCCCTGGAACGGGCTGCCCAGGGAGGTTGTGGATGCCTCGTCCTTGGACGTGTTCAAGGCCAGGTTGGACGGGGTCCTGGGCAACCTGATCTGAATGTGTATGTTTGGTGGCCCTGCTAGGCAGGGGGGTTGGAACTACATGATCCTTGAGGTCCCTTCCAACCCGGGTGATTCTGTGATTCTGTGATTCTGTGATTCTGTGATTCTGTGGTGTCGACTGCCTGAGGGTAGGAAGGCCCTTCAGAGGGATCTAGATAAGCTGGATCGCTGGGCTGAGGTGAATGGGGCTGAGGTGAATGGGACGAGGTTCAACAAGGCCAAGTGTCGGGTCCTGCACTTTGGCCACAATAACCCCATGCAGCACTACAGGCTTGGGGCTGAGTGGCTGGATGACTGTGAAGAGGAAAGGAACCTGAGGGTGTTGGTTGATGCTCGGCTGGACATGAGCCAACAGTGTGCTCAGGGGGCCATGAGGGCCAATGGCATCCTGGCCTGCATCAGAAACAGTGTGGCCAGCAGGAGCAGAGAGGTGATCATCCCGCTGTACTCAGCACTGGTGAGGCCGCACCTCGAGTATTGTGGTCAGTTTTGGGCCCCTCACTACGGGAAAGACACTGAGGCCCTCCCTGGAACGTGTCCAGAGAAGGGCAACAAAACTGGTGAGGGGTCTGGAGCACAGATCTTATGAGGAGCGGCTGAAGGAGCTGGGATTGTTTAGTGTGGAGAAGAGGAGGCTCAGGGGAGACCTCACTGCACTCTACCACTTCCTGAAGGGAGGTTGTGATGAGGAGGGGCTTGGCCTCTTCTCCCAGGCAATGAACAGGACCCAAGGAAATGGCCACAAATTGTACCAAAGGAAATTTAGGTTAGACACAAGGAAGAACTTTTTCTTTCAGAGAGTGGTTAGGCACTGAAATGGCCTGCCCAGGGAGGTGGTAGAGTCACTGTCCCTGGCAGTGTTCAAGAGGCGTCTGAATGAGGAGCTACGAGATATGGTTTAGTGGCTTGTGGTAGCAATGGTAGTGGGAGGACGGTTGGACTAGATGATCTAGTAGGTCCTTTCCAACCTTGTGATTCTGTGATTTGGGAAACTGAAAAAAAAACAAGTAATATAATGTCTTTCTGCTATTTCAGCTGAAGCCAGTGAGCCAAAGACTTGGATCAGAGCTTGGAATTGGGCCCTAATTGATTCTTCTAGAGAATCCATACAAGATCAGTCCCTATGTTCCAAATCATTCAATCGAAATGATTTTACATGGAAAATAATATTAAAGGGTTGGCATAGTTATTCTCAATTTCTGAAGAAGTGACAGTTTCCTAATAATAGAGATACACAACAATTCACAAGAAAATTTTACTGATACAAGTCATTTTTCTGGTGCCTTATCTTAATGAAAAAAGAATTCTCAATCCTAAATACTACCAAGGTCAAACCATACGGAACTGCTTAAGGAACTGAAAAACATTCATAGAATCATAGAATCGCCAAGGTAGGAAAAGACCTCTGAGATCATCTAGTCCAACCGTTCACCTACCACCAATATTTCCGCACAAAACCAAGTGGCTTAGTACAACATCTAAATGTTTCTTGAACACCTCCAGGAACAGAAACTCAGCCAACTCCCTGGGCAGTCCGTTTCAGTGCCTGAACAGTCTTTTGGAGAAGAAATTCTTCTCAATATCAAACCTGAACCTCCTCTGGTGCCACTTGAGGCCATTCCCTCTAGTCCTATCACTAGTTACATAGGAGAAGAAGCTGACTCCCACCTTGCCACAACCTCCTTTCGGGGAGTTGTAGAGAGCAGTAAGGTCTCCCTTGAGCCTCCTCTTCTCCAGATTAAACAATCCCAGTTTCCTCAGCCACTCCTCATAAGACTTGTGCTCCAGACTCCTCACCAGATTTGTTGCCCTTCTCTGAACACGCTCCAGGGCCTCAATGTCTTTCTTGTAGTGAGGGGCCCAAAACTGAACACAGTACTTGAGGTGCAGCCTCACCAGAGCTGAGTACAGGGGGATGATCATTTCCCTGTTCCTGCTGGCAACACTACTTCTGATACAAGCTAAGATGCCTTCTTGGCTACCTGGGCACACTGTTGACTCACGTTTAACTGAGTGTCGACCAACACTCCCAGGTCCATTTCTTCCACGCAGTCTTCCAGCCACCCTGCCCCAAGCCTGTAGCATTAAATGGGGTTGTTGTGGCCAAAGCGTAGGACCTGGCACTTAGTCTTGTTGAACTTCATCCCGTTGGCTTCAGCCCATTGATCCAGCCTGTCCAGATCCCTCTGTAGGGCCTTCCTACCCCCAGGCAGATCGACACTTCCTCCCAACTTGGTGTCATCTGCAAGCTTACTGAGGGTGCACTCAATCTCCTTGTCCAGGTCATCAATAAAGTTATTAAACAGGACAGGCCCCATGTCACGGAGTTATCTAGATCTATCTGTGTCCGTGACAGGGGAACAGCAGGCCCACAGGCCCTCCCGCCCAAAAAGTGAAAGGGAAAGGGAAAGAGGGAAGGGTAGGGAGATGGGAGCTGGGCCTAAAAGCATAACAGTGGCAATGATCTGAGGATCAAAGTTAATTTATTAAATATGATCTCAGAATGCAAGATAACACAATATAATATGATTTAATTGGAATTGAGGCTAATAAGTCAAGTGAAGTGAGTGAGTGTCTGTAACCAAAGGCCTTACTCTGAATTGAAGGCAAAATGGCTGGGGAGCACGCCCACACACTGCCAGGCAGCAAGCAAGAGGATGAGTCCCATGATTTGCCAGCTTTATCTTCTTCCTCTGAATGCAAAGTCCTCTGGGGTATGTAGTTCTCTTCTGAGAGACAGGTACTCGGAGAATAATTCCCAGTGCTTTACACTATGTTATGATGTAGAATACTGATAACAAAAATCATAAAACCACGATGCCCCGGTACTGTCATTCTGGGGAACGCCACTCGTGACTGATCACCAGCTGGATGTAACTCCATTCACCACCACTCTCTGGGCCCGACCCTTCAGCCTGTTCTTTACCCAGCAAAGAGTGTACCTGTCCAAGCTACAGGTTGCCAGCTTCTCTAGGAGAATACTATGGGAGAAAGCGTCAAAGGCTTTGTTGAAGTCTAGGTAGACTACGACAACAGCCTTTCCCTCAACCACCAGGTGGGTCACTTTATCATGGAAGGAAATCAGGTTGGTCAAACAGGACCTGCCTTTTGTGAACCCATGCAGTCTGGGCCTGATCCCCTAATTGTCTTGCACGTGCCATGTGATCTCGCTCAAGATGATCTGTTCCATAACCTTTTTCTCTGAAATTATCAAAGGTGAAAACCTGACAGCGTATAATCACAGTGCATACTTATTAATGCTAATGCATTAATCAGTCCATTTTGCAGCATGGTTTTGCAGTATGCTTAGAATTGCAGTGCTCTGGGAAGTATTTATAAAAGCTTAAAAACTCAATATTGTACCAACATACAAACTCAATCAAAGCAGCTCAGACATATTTGACAAGGCCCCTGCACAGTGCAGATGCACCCTCAAGTGCTTGGTCAGAACAGCAGCAGGAGGACTGTCCTCAGCAGCACCCAGTATCTCCTGGAGCACCAGGAGCACAACCTGAAGTCATTCATTCTAAATTTGCTGGGATAATTCTACATAGAGACCCAAATAAATATAGGATGCACTTATTTCTGCAATGCTGGCCAAAAACAAAATAACTAAAACCATAAAAAAATTAAGCAAAAATATTAGTACATGAAATTAAATGAAAATAATGAACAGATATACTGTATCTATTAGTGTATTATAGTACACAATCTCTTTCTATATATACTATAATCTTCTTGAATGAAGAAGGATGCCCTTCACCTGAAATACTGTGTTACTCTTTGTGTTGCCCTCTTTAAAATCGTGCATAGGAAAAATGGAATGGGCAATGCACATGTACAGTGTCAAGAGTGGTTTATGAAGAGAAATCAAAAAGACATGCATTCTAGGAACAAAAGAGAGACAATATTATAACACTAATTCTTGTGTTTTAAGATGAACAGATGGCTTCCTCATTTAAGCCAAACCAAACTCAGGAATAAACATGGGATAAAGGCAGTAGAATCTCGGGAACCATCATGTGGTGTGCATGGGAAAAGTGAATACTTTCATTGAGATAGCAACTAGAATAAATATTTTTGTCTAACATACAGTACTGCTAACATGCAGGATATATTTTTCTTTGATTTTCTTTTAATCAGAAAATCTGAATGTTACACATGTGAAGAGCAACTGGTGTCATCTACCTGGACTTGTGCAATGCATTTGACACAGTGACACAGTCCTGCATGACATCCTGGTCGCCAAATTGGAGAAAAATGGATTTGATGGATGGACCACACACTGGATAAGGAATTGCACACAGAGAGTTGCAGTCAACGACTCAATGTCCCAGTGGGGAGCAGTCATGAGTGGTGTTCCTCAGGGATCGTTGTTGGGATTGGTGCTATTTAACATCTTTGTAGCTGACACAGACAGTGGGATCGAGTGCACCCTCGGCAAGTTTGCAGATGGCACCAAGCTGAGTGTTGCAATTGACATGCCAGATGGAAGGAATGCTATCCAAAGAGACCTTGAGAGGTGGGCCCATGCCAACCTCATGAAGTTCAACAAGGACAAGTGCAAGGTTCTGCATCTGGGTCGAGGCAATCCCAAACACATATACAAGCCAGGCAGTGCTGCTTGAGAGCAGCCCTGAGGAGAAGGATTTGGGGGTGTCCGTTGATGAAAGACTCAACATGAGCCAGCAATGTGCGCTTGCAGCCCAGAAAGCCAACCGTATCCTGGGCTGCATCAAGAGAAGTGTGACCAGCAGGTCAAGGTAGGTAATTCTGCCTCTCTACTCCGCTCTCATGAAACCCCACTTCGAGTACTGCATCCAGTTCTGGGGCCTCCAACACAAGAAGGTCATTGAGCTGTTGGACCAGGTCCAGAGGAGGGCCACAAAGATGATCAGGGCATGAGAGCAGGAGACTGATTGGTGGAATAACTCCCTGGCATGCCAGAGGGAAGGGCGCTGGGGAAATGCCCCCCAGAGTGTGGTGGAGCCCCTGCCCTGTTGCTGTCAGGCTGAGGTAGGGGACCAAAAATTTGAGGATGGTTGGAGGCGAGTCCCAGTTTGGCACTGCGGGCAACCACCCTCCCTACCTGCTTCGCTTCCCCAGATACCCCTCCGTAATAGATTTCAGACTCTGGATCGAGAGGGAGAGGTAGGTGAGGATGGGGTGGAAGGTCCATCTATGAAGTGAAATAGGAAGAGGTAGTTGACACCATGCCTCAAGACTGCCTCTGATAAGAAAGAAAGAAGGGTAATTGTAGTAGTGATCCCCTTCTGAGAAGAACAGAGTGCCCACTATGTAGAGTTGACCCTCTGTCATGGTTCTATGTTTTTGTTTTTGTTTTTTTTTTTTTGTTTTTGGATTTCAGTATTCCACATCAGAACATCATGTAGTGTACGGGGCATTAAAGTGTCACTGCCTCAATCCCAGGTACCTATCCCTGTACATTACAGCAGTCATGGGATCTGGCCCTTCCGGGTGGGGGGGGCGCTCTCTTGCTGCCTGGCAGTGGGTGCTGGAGGGTGCTTTCCTGGCCGTTCCAAGCTTTTCAGGTTTGACTCGGTCCCGGGAACTCTCTCTCTCTCATCTTGTCTGATTTATTAATCTCAATTTCAACTAAATTGTATATATTGTGATATTTTGTATTCCAATATTATAGTAAAATAAGTTTTCCTCCATAGATTGTTGCCGCTGCTTTTTTTTCCTCCCTTCCTTCCTTCCATTTTTTGTGGGACTGGGGTGGGGGGGAAGGGCAGAGGCCTGTCCCCGCTGTCACGGACATAGATTGATCTGGTCAACTCCGTGACAGATTTTTGGCGCCCAACGTGGGGCACGCTACTTTTTAGCTTTTAGAGCTAATCTTTTTTCCTCTCTGCTCTTAGAGAGCTTTGTTAGGGAGCATTATCAGTAGTTCAGGTTTCTGTACTGGAAAACCTGACCTTGAAAGATTAGGCGTACTGCCAGTGTTCTGGGATATTTGTAAACTTTGAGCACTACTTCGTCTGTGTAGTGCCTTTTTTTTTCTTTTTTTTTTCCTCCTCTTGTTAGCTTCAATTCATTAACCCTTTTTTAGCAGGCACCACTGATGAACCCACTCGTTATTGTGGGGGTGCTGGGTAAAGGATTAAAAGCAATGGTGTTAGTCACAACCTACTGGCCAATAATCCAGCTCATAATTATGTGTTGTGGAATTGCAACCATATATAGGTACCTAATGACACTGATGGAGACACCTATGTTTTACCTATTTGCAATGTGGTATGATTTGAACTTTGACATCTACATCCCAGATGAAAGGCTAATTTCACAAACAACTACATCCCAAATGGAATAGCTAATTTTACAAACAACATGATGTTCAGACCAGTCTCCAGGTTTTCTTCTCGGTTTGTCAAATGTTTTTTGAATCCTGAATTAATAGTCATGTTGGTGAGCATGTCATCAATTTTCCTGAATGTATTCCTATGCATTCGTAATAAGGGGAAGGAGTCTCCTCCAAAACTAGAGAATGATGATTGGCAGGGAATATGGAGAGGTTTAGGAAAGGTTTTAGAAGCATGGGGACCCGCAGTGTCATGGGATTTTACTCT